>NW_009649864.1:1628918-1649525 GCF_000708025.1 Charadrius vociferus | reverse complement strand
GCTGAACCTCATGAGGTTCACATGGACCCACTTCTTAAGCCTGTCTAGGTCCCTCTGGATGGCATCCCATCCCTCAGGTGTGTCAGCTGCACCACTCAGCTTGGTGTCATCGGGGGTGTGTGCATCTTGCTTTCCTGGGTGGAGTTGGTGCTTTGCACCACTCAGTGAGGAGATCAGGAAGGGTGCTGCACCTTCATGTGTTTGTTTACAGAAGTGTTTTAAGTGAGACTCATCGCTGAAGGCTCTTAGGCAACCTAAGCTGTTACAGGACAAAGAAGGTGGAGGCTTTTTTTGACTTTCAGTTGTTTAAAACATAAGAGGCAAAGGGAATATACTGTTGATGCCTGTAGGAATCAATAGATGAGGGTTTTCAGAGCAGTCTGCTTTGGGCCCTGTGTTTCACAATGTACTCATTCATCATCTAGACATCAGAATGAGAGATGATACAGTTTTATTCAAAATAAGCTATCTGAAACTGACTGCCACAAATTGCATAAGGATCACAGGACACAAGGTACCAAGCCGTAAAATGGTGGAAATTCATTTCTGGTAAATGAAAATTAATGCGTGGGGAAAGATAAACTATGTATATACATCCAACCCACTCAGCAGTATATCTATATCTATAGCAGTGATATCTATTCAGCAGTGGCACTTGTTCAGGAAAAGTCAGTTTAATGCTCATTACAGACCAAAGAAGCAAGCAGAATTTGCAAGAAGAGAAGCAATCAGCGTTTAGAAATGGGAGAGCGAGCAAAACAAGATGCCTGGCTGTATTAGTATATAGGGTACTCTACAAATGTAGAGCACACCCACTGTGTGTGAATACCACACGTGCTCTTCCTCCCAGCTCAGCGGAGGTGTAGAAACATAGACAGAAGAGATTAGGGCTCCAAACTGGAAAAAGGAGGACTGATGGAGGTTATGACAGGGGTCTGGAAAATCACCAGTGGTTTGGAGATGAATAGAGACAACCTAATCATTACTTTGTATAATCCAAGACAAAGAGGCACTCACTGAAATGATCCGGCAGCAAGCCTAAAAGAGGAGGAGACAACAAATTGTTTAAATGGAGGAGCTCATCACAACAGGCTGTTGTGGAGGCTAATGAATAAATTGGCTCACGAGAAGCCAGAGAAAGGGACGGGGGATGGATCCAGGAGCCATCACTTGTCTCAGCAGGAGCTCTGCACTCTGGGGTTTCCTGGGAGGAATGGAAAGACCCCCAATAGCCCAAGTAGACCCCCTGAATGGCTCAAGCTCTGAGGATACACAAACCTCCCACTGTATCCTCCTGTCTTCCCATTCTGCCCTCAGCTCAGCAGCCTCTTAATCCCTGCAACACTCTCCATGGTCTCCTATAACCCACCCACCCTTCGTCCTTCCTCCTCTGAGACCTGCTGCCTGCACCCACAGCCTGTTCCCGTGCTGCAGCCCCTGCCAGCTGGATCCCATGCCCAGTCCATCCCTTCAAAGGTTGCCCACCTTGCATGCAGGGTGGCAGACACTCCTCTCCACTGTCCCCACGGCTCTGACTGCAGCAGAAGAAGGAGAAGCAAGCAGGACACCCTGCTGCCCTTTAAAGCAGCACACCACTCACCTGTCAGGCTTTCACAGGACAACTCCATTCATGCACTGTCTCTCCATACAAGCTTTACTCAACCGGCTGGAGACAGGATACTAAGCTACCTGGATTTTTATCATCTGTTTTGTTGCCTGTGGGTCTCTGACATTTCTTCGCACTGTATGAGGCTGCTGCAGGAGTTTTCTTCCCCGCCGTTTCTGATGCGGTGCCTTTCCCCTGCTCCCCTCCCACAGCAGCTCCCATATGGCCATGCCTCTCCGCAGCAGGAGGGAGAGGATGTAACTCACGGCACCCCCTGTTTTTGTCCATCTGACGCAGCAATCGTCTGCCAGGCACCTCCAAGAGTCAGCTCACTTCACTTTCCAAATGGAAGCAATGAGACTGTGCTAAAAGGCTACAATCTGCAGGTTTTCCATGGTTTTCATGTGTCTTTTCTGCTTGTGTTTGAGACTAGCAGATCAGGGAGAGCAGAGAAAGGCTATCAAAATACCAACAGCACATGCTGGTACAAGGTGAGAGATTTTTATCTCTGTTTCATTTTTGTTTAAAACTGTAAATAATTTCAAATGGGCTGTTAGTGACAGAGGGACAGCAGGGAGTCAATGGTGAGAGGGAATGTAAGGAACACTTGTAGCAGCTGGGACTCTCTGTGTTATTTGTGGTGCTTTCCTGTGTGAATGCATGCCCATGTATCCGTCACTAGCAACTCAGAGGCTAACACCTATTGGCCAACTTCAACGAAACTTGCCATGGAAACACAGATCACAAAATGCTCAAAAATCAGGCAGATGAAAGGAATTGCACTGGCTTTGTAGTGTGAGCCAGGCTAAAGAAAGATTTGGTATTGCAGACCAGAGATTTTCTTTTGAAGTTCCCAGGAACCAGCACCTCTCCCGGCAAGCATGGGCAAAGTCTACCTGCGTTTGGGTTTCTTGGCCTCGGCAGGGAAGGACTTTGGTGCCGTCAGCCCAGGAGGTCCCCAGGGAGGCAGAAGGACCAGAGACTCATCATAAAACCGTGGAAACCTGTCAGGAGCTCCTGAACTTTTCCTTTTGGGTGGCCACCATGCTCAGCAGAAGGGAGGAAGGACACCTGAGGTGCCCTATGAGAACAAATACACCTGATCACTTCATCCATGGACTTCCAGCCTGTGGGTGGGCAGGGATGCTCCACCAGGCACACTTGGTGGCCAGTATCACTTTTCTGGCTTCACATTGCATTGCAGAAGACTTTGGTGGTAATGCCACAGTACGACCTCAGAGAAACACTGGTTCATCAAATGGTACAAAATATTAGAAACGGAAGTCTCCAGCTGTCAGTACTCAATGGAGGAAAAACTGGTTGTATTTTTTTAAAACGTTGTTTGCCTTTCTGTTACATTTAATCTTAACGTTGATTTTTCTTGAACTGGTAGTTCCTTCTTTAGCTTGAAATAATTGCAACAACCCTGGAATGATTCTCCCCTCTGTTTTGGGTACACGTAATTTCACACAGAGTTATTTATTTTTTTTAAACTGAAAACTACATTGTTATATTCTCAGAGACCAAGAATATTATTTAGCCAGTGTTTCTGTTTATCTTAACTGAAAGTAGATTTTTTTTGTCTGTTAAGGTCGGGGGGTTTATAACCTCTTATTTTCAGAAGAAAAGCTACCATTCCTTCCCCTTTGGTCAGGCAATATGTATCATGATCCCGTGATGTGAATACCAGCCACTGGGAAAGGTACAGCTAATCGCAAGAATAGCATCATCCAGAGAAAGTGCTTAAAAACTAAAGCTAACTAATGAAGTCACATTATTAAAGCCATTCAATGAACTTCCTGATGAAACATTGATTTTCTGAGTTTCTTCAGTGTTTTTTCCACCGTACTTCAAGAATAGATTGTAACTATCTGTAAGGTGTTCTTTCATTTGAAAGCACTCTCAGAATAACTCCCGTGGAAAATTCCTGCTTGTACCTCGTTTTTGAGCAGCTTACAGAAAGGTGATGAAATATTTGGCATTTTATACATTTTGATGGGATAGAAAGGCCATGTAATATAGTTCTGATCCCTGTCTAGAACAGGAAAGCTCTCAGAATAAAGCTTCTCATGCAGATGTAATTATCATCTGATCACTCCCCTTTGCTAAGTATTCTGCCTGGGTAAATTGCAGAAATTACCTTATATTTCAGGCTTTAAAGATAAGCTTTAACAAAACCTTCTGTTTGTGGTCTAACAAGCTTCAATAACAACTTTTGTTTGTATTCTAACATGTTTCTACACCCTTGACTGAAGGACTTGATACCAAAGGACTGCACTGTCAAGTTTATTATCTGCCTGGGAGCCACACACTGCACTAAGACGGAAGGAGGGCAGGCTTGGGCAGCTGAACTTTCCGGTCTGTCACCTTTCTGCTGGGGACTGAACTGCCATCGCGTGGACATTTTGCCAACTTGCACATTCCCATCAACTCAAGAGAGACTTGGGAGCTGAACAGGAGAGCTGGGAACCATTAGTTGGTGTGAAGTTACAGGTTACATTTGAAAAACTGATGTGACGTAGGGTCAGTCCAAACTCCTACTCTCTTTTGCTTGTCTTTTGATATTTAGGTTTGAAAATATTTACTGCTGTCTCTTGAGAGGTCCAGCATCGTACAGGCTGTAAGTGAGGACAGCAAGAAGGCACAGCATAGGTGTCTCTTGTGCTGGGAAATGCCTTCTGCAGCACGCAGTTAGCCAGAGGGCTGGGTATCCTGGGGCAGCCTGAATTTACCAATAAAATAAAAGAGCTTTTAATTTTATTGTTAAATATCTCCATCTGTTGTGTGCCACTGGTTAAGTGCAGATGGTGATTAAATTAGTACCTTTCCTGGAGAATTTACAGTCTAAAACCTCAACCCTCTGCCTAAGGGCTTATATGGAACTAGTGTGGGTCTGGGGCTACATAAGCACTGCACTTCATCCATCTCCAGCAGAAATGCAAATTTCAGGACTGGTTTTACTAGGCCCGTCCTCCTTTCCTAGGCAGAAACACTGTCCAGGTGGAATCTGAGGACCGATTGCTTTTTAGGGATTGCGGTCCTTCTGCCTGGCTCCGGCAGCTCTGCAACACATAAGCGATCCCATAGTAAGCACTGCCTAGATACTCATCCATGAAGACTTGAGGATTTAGTTGTGTCCAAGACATGGGGTCCCTAATTCACATGTCATGCAGATGTTACGCAGGGATGTAGATTTTTGTAGATAGGCTGTGAAACATCTGAACATTTTGTTTAACTGAAGGCAAATAATGTTCATTGTGTGTGTGTACAGTGTGCCTTCACCTTCCTCCATTTGATCATCTCGCATAGTCCCTATGTTGTGGCAAATAACCATTTGCTTTTAATAGTGCAAAAGATAAAGTTCTTTGCTCCAACAATTGGAAAATTCAGGACAGAAAATGTATATTCTCAAGCTTTCTAGATGTATGATTGCCACTCAGCTTACTATGGAATCTACCATAGCCTCAGAATTCAGATAGATTCATGTTTTGTGCCTCTTTGAACCCAGGATATGGACACTGCAATACCAGCAGACAGTCATCTGTCTCAGAGCAACACCGGCTGAGGAATATAACCAGATTGCAAAATACTCATTGAAGTATACCTCCAAAACCCACCTTGTTCTTCTGATCGCCACGTAAGAATATCTGATTTCCCTGCTGGGTTTTTTTCCTATTATTATGATAGCCAATGTGAAAAGTAGTGAGGCAGGTGAACTTATTTAGAGTAAGACAATGCAGAATTTTGAACCAAATATAGGAGACACATTTACCTTAACCTCCCTCCCCTTAGTCAGTGATTGCCTCTCTGTTACTAGTCATTTGCAGTGCATGGGGAGATATTTGCTGCTGTCTGCTTACAGTTACTTTCAGTCATACACCAGCTCAAAGGAAAAAAATAAAATGCATACTTTAATGTACACGTTTGGTTATTTTTATTATATGGAACAAATTTCAATATTATAACTAATACTAAAAAATACGGACTTGTGTTACCAGCACAATTCAATACATGACCCTATTTTAAATTCAGTTATTAATAAAATTAAAAGAAAAATGTTGCTTCTGTTCAAAAGCAAGTACATAATGTTCCTCAGCATATGTATAGGTATGTATATATGGATATAAAATGTAAAGCAGTAGGCCAATTCTGCTGTTATTTGTATCAGTGTAAATAATAGTTAAATCCAGCCAAGCCAGAGCTAGCGAAGGCAGTTATAAAGTTTTTGGAAAGAGAAAATGATCCATTATTTTAACCTAATTATCAAGGAATGAGAAATTGAAAAGTGGCATCGAGTTAGCAACGAAAAATTTACCTTCTGTCTGACGCTGGGAAAATCAGCTCCCCGGGCACAGAGTCCCAAGTAACAAAACCTGCTGGGGAAGACCAGAGCATCTTCACCGCTTACCCAGCAGCGGCTGCTACGGAGCGAGGGCTGCGGGCTGGGCCAGGCTGGAAGACATCTCCAGCCGACAGGACTGTGTGAGGTGAGACCGCACAACGGCATGCTGTGGCATGTCACAAGCTATGGCATGTAGGAAGAGGCAGATGAAAAACTGACGTGAGATCTTTCTTCTGTGATAAGGTTTGAAGAATGATTTCCTTTCCCACTGTTCTTCCAAAATAAAATCTTGAGTGATGCAAGATCTTCTCAACCTGCCTATGCAGAACTGCAGATGCCCTGAAAGGCTTTCACAGTTCAGGACTACACTAGTAAATCAAACAGCATCATTCCTTGGTTATTAGGTCAACCGGTACTGAGTCCTGACCTAGCCCAGGGTGATCTGGGAGGGTGCAGGTTAACCCAGGCCACAGGATGCTGGGGGCTGCTCTGAAGGTTTAACAGCACAGCTCATGGCCTCGAGTGCCAGGAAATGTTTCCTGGTGTCCCTTCATTTACCAGGAAGAAAAAGAATCCTTCATTTGGGGGTACTGACAACCAAATATGCTGTATTCTTTTCTGGCCTGGGGGTATCATGTCCTGACTTGGTCAGGATAAAGCCTTCTGGTGTTTCATTCTGCAGGGTATGTGTGGAAATGAGGTCTCTTGTGAGCAGCACTGGACCTTGGCACCTTTCAAGGCCATCAGAGCCACCTCACTCGAGCTCAACATGCACTGCCATACTGTTGTCTCCTGTCCACACCTGGCAGAAGTGGACAGGAAAACTCAGAAAAAGTAACTGCTCGTGATGAATGAGCTAACCTAAAACCAGACCTTTTGCCACAGATTAAGCAACACTGGATACAGGAGTCAGCCATACCATTTTGCAAAACAAAATCTACAGCGCGCTTAGATGTTACTTACCCAACACTGCCAAATACAGACCTTTGCAGTGATTTTCACCCTGAGTTGGTTGTCACCCAGCTCATATATACTGAGGTCCATAAGGACTGGAAGAAGAAAGCTGATCCTTCTCAGTCAATAAGATTTTCCAGCATGGAGTGGGCAAGTAATTGGCAAGGTGATTAATATTAATGAAAACAGTCCAAGGGTTTAGTCACTGCCAACAGCTAATGCCCCTGAGGAACAAGCTACTTGATGTCAGTGCTTACAGCTCGCTGAACACTAGAGACTTTTTTTTCTTAAAAATAGCATCCCTATTTACCACATTATTGTTAAGGAATGACTGCCGTTTCCATCGTAGCTCTTTTCTGACTATGTTAAAACATTGCTCAAGGCAGCTCTATAGCTGCACCTGTGCCCCAGAGTAAAGTCTAGGCATGAAAACCTTGGAAAAGTCACGTACAAGGCAGCAAGGTATTGATGCACATCAAATGGGTTTGAGGTCTTACTCATTTAACAGAGGAAAAACTACGAATTCTGAAAACTTAAATTTTGAATGCAGTTATTAGTTATCAAAGGATGCTTACACCTCTTTTCAGGTAAAATGTGTGCTTATCTAGTATCTAAGGGTGCCAATGCATCTCACATGCCAAGCTGAAGAAAGAAAGAGGTGTATTGGCATCGTTCAGAGAGGAAAAGCAGGCTTGGATATTGATATGTCGTGACTGGTTTTCTCCTCTGCACTTCTGAGTTCCCATGTTGATCATAACCAAACCGTGCCGGGCTGAGCTCAAGCACTGCAGGATGGATTCGATGGATCCCCCCATACCACCGTATCGACGCTAACAGGTTAAAGAAGAGACAGGCTCTGCTCAGTGCATCCCTGGATGTGTTTTGCTGGGTTTGGCCTGAGGGGCAGCACTGCACAAGCTGCTCCTTTGGCCATGCTGAGGCCCGACACGAAGGTGCCGACTGGTGAGAGGTTGAGGAGAGGTTGGTAGGGGAGATGAAGGCAGGAGAAACACCAAGGCAGCATGTGAAGTTGGGCCCCGAGGCGCATCTCTGCCCCTGGTGCCAGCGTCGCCCACAGTGCCACCGCTGAGTTTGCTGAACTTGAGTCACAGCTTCAGTGTTATTTAATTACAGGCCGCTGTGCTTAGTAATGTAATACATGTGCCTCGTGCTATTCATACCCTGCAACCTGACACAGAGAAGCTGGGCAAAGCCCAAGCTCCCCTGATGTGGGGTATGTCCTCATGGCATGCTTCTTCCAGGGCTTTGCACCCAGAAGGGTTTTGCCAACACGTGAGCGAGCATCCCCGCTGCAACACCCTAACGATTTCACTCTCTCTCCATTGCTTTGGCAGCAAACTCTGAAGTTTTCTTCCCAGATACTTGTGGGAGACATTGTCTATCGGATGCCTTGGAAAGAACACGGTAAGTTCAAATTATTTTGGCCTGAAGATAATGTCCACGGACTCCAACACAGTGTGGCACTGCTTGGGCTGGCTGCTGGGTGCCAGCAGCAATCTAAGTGAAAAAACCCTTGAGCTCCGCAGAGAGCTACTTTGCCTTGGAGGTAGAGAAAAAGAGGTAGCAAGGCTGGGTCTGCACTTCCCTTAGAGATATGCTGGGTCCTTCATGTGATACAGCCGCGCTAACATAAGGAATGGAAAAAAGTTTACGGAAAAGTGCAGATGTTACAGTCTCTGTCACAGAGGTGAATCCGTAGAGGCAACAAACCATGTTGCTACTAGACAAAAGTCTGGGACTGCCACATAACACATGCAGTAGAGCAGCTGCATGGCGGTAACCAACATTATTCCAGGCTATTTTAAGACCTTTATCCCGAATCAGCATCCAGGTGATATACTGGCACGTTCAAATGTAGTAGCAAGGCTTATCAGTTTATCTAAAGCTCAATTCTTGTGACATCCTGGTATATAAATGCATTTTTAAATTAAGAAAAATGCTACCGATGAGAATCCTGTTAAACAGCAGATGATATACCAGGTATTTAAATGTACATGTACTTCTGTGCTTTGAATCGTACAGGCTCATTATTTAAATACCAGGGAACTAGACTGACAAATACCAGGATTTAGTACAGATATGTTTTAAGCTTGGAAGGGACCACGATGGTGAGAAATATCTTCCCAGCACCGTCAGAGCGTACTGAGCTGGCAGGCACAGACATGCACACACATCCACGCGTACTGAGCTGGCACGCACCTACCCAGGCATGCTTTTCCCACTCAGTGTAGACTGAGAGAAAGGACAAGGGGGGAAAAAACTTATTTCCAAGTCTTGTCTCTTCCTCAGCTGATAAATATTTCCCCTGAGAAGCCGGCAGCACCCCCGTAAGGCTGGCATCAAACACTGGGGGTGTATGGCTCTGTGTTTGCCGTCAGCCGAGCCATGGCACAGCGCGCTCTTACCGACGGCTGCTCCTGTGGGCTGGGTTCCGTATGCCTTTAGCTGTCACCAGAGACCGCCTGCCACCGAGTGACTGCCAGCTGGGGGTTGGTGACAGCCACCACCAGCAACATGCAAGATGTAGGTGGCCTCTGCTTATGCTCAGGAGGTTCAAATGGGCTAAAGCAGTGTGGGGTAAGTAATAGTTAAATTAGAAAAAGAATATTTAAGTACCTGGAAAGTGATGGTGAAATTCCTGTCTAATTGGTTTATGGCAGACATCCTTGATTCATCTCCCTTCCTTTAGAGTAACTTTTGTTATACAGGCCTTTTTTCTACCCAGAAGTTTTTAAGCATAACTACGATCAAGATTCTCCTTAAAATCTCACAGCTAGAGCTTGCTGCAATTTGGCTAAGGAGCCAAAAGAAGTGGAAGAGGAATTTGGAAGAAGGAGGATTACATCTCCACTTTCTGTTTTCTTCCAGACCTCTAGTCCCATCAGCTCAACAGGTGCCAACTCTTTTCACAAAAGAATTTACAAGGGACTCTCTCGTTCCCTCGTTCTCTTGTTTTTATGCACCTGAAGTGAATTTCTGCACTTTAAACAAATGCATTTGCACCTTCGCTGCAATTGGAAAAGCCTAATGACACTCTGGTTCCTGATGGCATTTGTAGGATTTCCAATGAAATAAGAATAGTGTTTTGCAAAAGGCACTTTATATGTCTGTTCTCCCCTTTATACTTAATAAGGACTAGGGAGACTGTGCTATTTTTCTGAACATCTGCTTTTGTATAGTGAAGTACTCTGTAATACCAAAAAGTATTGAATGGGTATATCAGAAAGTTCAGGGAAAATATTTAAAACAAATTCATTTACTATATACATCAATGCTTTAGGCTTAAAAGGACACGACCAACTTGAAATTGGGGAATTAAAATAAATATCCACAGTAAGAGCTTTAGAGACAAGGTTTTGCTTGTGAACTTTTCTGGATGCAGTAGTAATTTTACATTTGTTTCATTTTGTCTTTCTTATGTTCTTGTGTGAGCAGCAAGACAAAACCTATCCTGATTACACTGGGGAAAAAAATAACCAAAATGCTATCAAATGCAAAATGCTATCAAATGCAGAGAGATCACAAAAGAGAAGAACATGTGTCTCCAATCACCACACAGGTGAAAAACACATTTCAGACAAAGTAAGCTCTGTGGGTTTTTTTAATATCCTTTAAAAAGGGGTAAATATTACAAGATTATTGCCCCAGTACATTACCTCTTGTCTAGTCATTCAAACTGTGAAAACTGAATGCAAAACCACATGCCTTCACAATGTTTGGGAAAGTAGAGGAACTTGTACAAAGTATCTTCAGGGTTAATAACAAATAATGATCCTTTTCATGTAAAAAAGCCCAAATTTTGTTTTCACTTAGATTAGTGTAAACTGCAGAAGTATTTTCCAAACTGTATGCTATAACTTTTTCTAATTTACCTGTCACTTAGACACAGTTATCTTTGAGAACATATAGGCTTATACCAATATCAAGCGTTGCAGAAGAATAATTTTCCTTTAAACTAGTGCATGGAAAGTTAACCAGAAGTTCTACTTTTGCATTCAGCAAAGAAAGGCACAGATTTGTGCATAGTTAGAAACCACCACTCAGAGGTGCAGGTGGTAAAGCAAGCCAAACAACACAAACGCTTCCATAAACAAGAGTGAAACGTGGTCATCTGGGAATTTCTTTTCCGGATAAACATTGTGAAGCATGGCTGGGGAATGTTGTACTTCAAAAGATGAAAGGGCAACAGGATGAATCTTTTTTTTCTAATCTATAATTGCCCGTATTTGGGGTTTTCTTCTTGTAAAAAAACCCCATTGAAATGCAGTCCCTACCCATAACATACTCATGTCACTGCTTCATTTTACTTTTTCTTTCGTTCCAGTGCTGATGGATGGGGATGAACACAAAGAAAACAGCAAGATCCCTTCAACAGACAAAGCATCCTTAAGGCAGAGCTCACCCTCCTCAACACTGACACTGGTTTAGAGGGTTGGGCAGGAAGGGGATGTGCTCCGAGTCCCTCAGCTGCGCTGTCACCAATCTGCCACCTCCTCCCGGCTGCACACCACACCGGCGTCCTCCTCATGGGAGCAGTTATGCGTGCCGATGTCGGCGTGGTCACACTCCAGCAGCGTCTTCTCCTGCCCGGAGCACTGGACATCATCTAGGAGAATGCGAAGGGAGGTTCCTTCCCCAAATTCTGCCTTCTTGCTGGCCCGCACCACGTAGGGGAAGCCCAGCTGACGGCACACCACAGCGGCAGCGGGAGAGCTCCAGCCGTCGTCACACACCGTGCCCCACTCGCCATTGATGTAAACCTCCACCCGGCCCCGGCTCCGGCCACGGCCCCGCTTCTCCATCAGCCGCACGGCACCGTTTCGCAGTGGTGGGGCAGTGGTGGGGGGTTTCTTCTTCCTGCGCTGCCCCCTCCTCTCTCCTCCCTTCCTGGGCTTGAGGGCCCTGCTGCTCGGTGCTGGCGTGGTGGGCGTCCCGCTTCGGTTCCCCGGTGGCGGCGGGGCTTGGTCCACCCAGTCCACAGCCGGCACACGGGAGGTGTCATGGTCTCGCCTGGCTCCCTGTGGGACCTCGGTCATGGCCTTCAGCCGGGGACGCGGCGTTGGTGTTTTCACAATAAGCTCTGTTGGGGGAAAAACCCAGGAAACTGAGTCTGTCACTCCACGGACACTACTTAAAGACAACTATATGAAACCAGTGCTGATTTTTGACTTATTTAACTCGTTTCTTGGAATTTGCTTACTTGATCCTGTTGAGAAGTGACAACACTCTCAGTGAGCCAATATTTCCTCAGCGAAAGACGTCGGCCGCTTTTAGTTAGCAGAGAGGACTGCAAGGCTTCATGCCAACTAGTAAGCCTCTCCCAAGAAGGGAACTCCAAGCAGTTTATTGGCAAAACCTCAGCCTGGCCATTAAAGGGTGGGCGCTGGAGTTTCGCAGTCAGAAGAGGAGTTCCCCTCCATACCCTTCTCCCCTGCTGAAAGCATTTTAAAGACAGGCACTATTTCTGCTCTCCTCTTCATTACTAATGATTGGATCGTTACCAGAAGGAGAGCCCGGCCTCCCCACTGGGCCAGATGCTTTATTCAGAGAAGCTGAAATCAGGAACATTCAAAATCAATTCTCTCTGGCAACTGGAATGTGCAAAAGGAACGGAGTTGCCAGGACAACACATAAAACAGGATTTGGGATTGGGTTTTTTCTTCCTTATAAAAAAAACTAAAAGAGCCTTGAACTCTGAAGAGCTGAAAATTCTTTGCTGTCACAGTTTCCAGGCATTACTGGACTTGCTTATTCACATGTGCTCTATTTTTAGCTTAAAAATAAGTTTTAGCTTGTCAGAAGGAAGCAATTTAGAATTACTCAGAATAACAATCTACTGAGCTGGGACGGTGTCACATACATTTGCAGAGACATCATGACTTTTTGAATTATATCCTAGATTTATCCATTCTCATTCATCATTTGCTTTGTAGTACAGAGACGAATTAAAATACAACTGTCTTATTTGTACTTAATATCTATTGCCCCCAAAAGACAAACCCTTGCAGCAGTCCAGTTTTTCCAAATAATGCATTTCGGAGAGGAATTGTATTTGTGGCATGAAAATGTTTCCCTTCTTTGGAAGCTGAGGTTCTGAAGGCAAGACACAAATGTGGAAGCCTTACCTGCACACACCTCAGTCGCGGGAGCCTGATCTGGCAAAGCTGGCTTAAAAATCATGGAACTCATATAATGATATGTAGGACTGCATGAAAGCTAATGGTCACCTGGGAGTGCTTTTCATCTCACTGAATCAAGTTGTTATTATATATTACTCTTCGTCAAGCTATTTATTAAATACACTTCCAACAAATGCGCTCGTCCAGCTAACGCAATCCGCATGCCTCTGCGATTCTGTTACATTCACACTAAACACTAACTAAACCAACAAAATATTTACAGCTACACATCCTGTTTGCATGTTTCTGAATCAAAATCTTCACGCTTGGTTTTCACCTACACATGAACTTCGCTCTTGAGACACTTAGCAGAATCTGTCGCACTGTTTCTAAGTTTTATTTTATGATGAAAACTACCTTGTAAAAAAACCCAAAAGATTTACTTATATGTGTAGTTTAAAAATCGGAACTTTGGACTTGCATAGAGAATAATGCACAGGCAGAAACAGAGACAAAGCTGGTTGAGCACAAAGCAAGTTAATAGTATTTGGAAACTGCGTGCACAGCTTGCAAAGCAGAATGTTTCTGAAGATGTGCTGAGTGCTCAGGCATGTCAACAGTTAATAATTAGCCTTAGATCTTG
This sequence comes from Charadrius vociferus, assembly GCF_000708025.1. Taxonomy (NCBI): domain Eukaryota; kingdom Metazoa; phylum Chordata; class Aves; order Charadriiformes; family Charadriidae; genus Charadrius; species Charadrius vociferus. The sequence continues at coordinate 1,635,840 of NW_009649864.1, read as the reverse complement.
TTCCACCTTAAAGTCTAAATCTTGCAAGGTGCTGAGTGCCCTCATTCCTCCCTGAAGTCAAAGCTGTAGGAACTGTCAATGACTCAAATGCAGTGTAACATGGTTAATGTAATTAAAAATTAAATAAAAGTGTTCTGACATTAGAGATCCTACAGTAATATTAACTTCATGACAAAGTTGTTAGAGTACTGCCTAGGTACTTACACGTGTAAACAAAATGCTCAGGGGAAAAGAAAGGTGATGCTGCCTAATCTGATTTTGAGATCCTAATAGCATATTTAGGGCTTTGCATTTAACATAAATAGCACTTGGCTTGCTGCAGATTCAGCTGCATTGTTGACTACTCCAGCTTTAGCAGTACAATGCTTCATTCAGTGTGAAGCAATCAAAAAGCCCTGGAGGGTTTGGATCAGCCAAAAGTTCACCCGATCACACTGATTCTTTTGGGGTTTTCATATCCCATATTCTCTCATTTACAGCTAACAATGACTCAGCCCTCACCTTGCTCAATGAGCTATTTCCCAACCCTTTAGCCATCACATCCTTCAGCTCCTGAAGTGCTCCTCGCTACCTGAAGGCACTGCAAAAAATCACTTATCACCGAAAAGCACCATTGAGCACAGGATCTCAGTACAGAAAGAGTTACAGGGAAACCAAGTTGGTGGTAATGAAACAGGTACCATGTAGCATGGAAAATGGAAAATGCGCAGGGCCATAAACTACAGAGAAGATTTCACACCACCAGCAGCGGGGAAATACTTTATGCCTTATTTGCACCAACTCTTCAGATCCAAAACAGTTGGTAAGAATTAATTTTGAGGATGTTCTGAAGAGTGAAGTTCTGGGTGGTCTCCACACAGACAGAGATATTGCAAGCCTGGAGTTTATATTTACTGCCAGCACACATGCACCAGTAATAAACAGCAACAGTGACACTTACTCTCCTTTGGCACAAACGGGATGCGCTTGCTTTTTACTTTCACTGGCGATGGCTCAACTCGGCATTTTCCTGGTGGTGCTCTCCTGTGCAAAAAAGGACACACACAGAGCACAATTAATTCCTTTCCCCTGGCATGGTGAGCCTTTGCTTCCTATTGCTCTTCAGTGAATGTAATGCTCATTGGAAAAAAAATAAACGTCTGTGTAAATGACTCAAGTAATATCTTACAGCAGAGAACATAATTAAACGATCACATATCTCCATTGATCAAAGTCCAAATATTCACAAGGCAGTGGAGTCCTCTGGCTCTGTTTTCACTTGCCATTGTTGAATCCATTAAGGAAACAACACAGTGGCAGGTTCAAGCATTACAGAAAGGAATTAATCAAACTGAAAATAAAAATCACAAAACTAGACAGTATATGTTGAACATCAGACATAAAGGTCATGTGTATGCAAGTTTTCAGGCTGTCTTCAGAGAAGCAAAATAACACACTATTATTTGTACATAAAGCCCAAACAAAAGACTAACCACTACAAAAGTAGTACCAAAAATGCATTAGCTTCAAACGAGCTCTAAGTCTCTCCTACAGAGGCTTCCTCTTAGTATGATGCATTATTTTGACATGAATTTGTTTGCCATGGAGGTATCTCTCACTTCTGAGAAGTTATATCCAGTTCATCATCACTTTTTCCTATGCTGGCTGGCTCATTAATCTGCAGCCTTCTTCAGAGGTACACAGCTTGTTTGCCATGAAGGTATCTCTCACTTCTGAGAAGTTATATCCAGTTCATCATCACTTTTTCCTATGCTGGCTGGCTCATTAATCTGCAGCCTTCTTCAGAGGTTTTCAAACTGGTTCAAAAATGCATGATGCTTGCATTTGGAGGGTATAACTCCTTTGTAATTAGGACTGTTTGCATTTGCATTTCTGTGGAAGGCAAAGAGCTCTCCTCTCAGCTACTGCCACTGGGACATTCCCTACTTTTATTAATTTTTCTATTAGTTCTTCCTTATTCATAGTGCTGTACTCGGCACACTAAAGAAACTTGTTTTTAAACTTAAACTTATGACTTTCTTTTGACTTCTGCTTGCTTTATTTTTGCAAAGGTTGCGTAATAGCAGCCTCTTAATACAGAGTTTACAGGAACTCTTCTGCTGTGTTAGATAATGGAAAATGCTCCTGACGGAGGAGAGTTGGAGGAAAACATGCATCAGCTCTGGGGGCTGTTTAACTTTGGGGTCTGGTTCCAACACAAAACAGAGAAGTGGTTTGATTTAAAATGCTCAGATAGCTAAAGCTGTACATTTAATCCATTTTAAAAAATGAAAGCTACAAAAGTCTCACTCTACATGTCTGGCTGAAAGTATTTTGGTGTTTCGCCAATAATAGTAACGCTTAAAAAACAGGAAGATGGAAAAAACAGCTATAAGTCTTCCCATGAACCAGCTATTCCCTGCCTTGCCCAGTCTGAAGATAGGTGCACGTAGGATCCAGAAGGTGTAACAATGGTTTTAGCAACTTGTCCGAGCCATTTTCCACTTTAAAACACAAAAAAAAACCATTTTACTTTTTGCCATTCATTTCTGCTTTGCCCGAGAAAGCACTGCAGGTCACGCTGGGCCAGCTTCGGCTGCAGCTGCCTGGGCATGGCAGGTACAGCCAGATACAAGGGATGGAGAGGAGCTGAGAATAAACACCTTGAGAAAAACTGCCTCCTTCTAGGCAGGAATCTAAAGAAACATTGCTTAAGAAAGACAAGCCACCCATAAAACACTCCTCTAGCTTTCAGGAACAAATCTCCTAAGCCATATAACACCAGCAGGCCCCATAACAAACAAGCTGGTGGTCACCAGGCAGCGTAGACTCTGATGACTGTGGGAGCAAAGCAGACCCACCACGGGTTGCTCCAGCCGTTCCTTCATCAAGCTCCACAGAAGAGCCCAGCATGGGAAAAGAGCCAGTTAGTCAGCATCATTCATCACATCCATACTTGGACACACTGCACCATGCTTAGGCTTTGCAACAAGAACATCTCATACCTAGAGGTGTCCACCACTTTGTACACCACTCCGTGGGGAGCCGTGGCGCTTGGTACGCCGGTAGACATGAAGTAAAGTTCCCCTGGGAAAAAAAAGCAAACACAGCCATGAAAACACTCCACGGCGCTTCTGTTTTGTACAGCACAAGGGCATTAACTCTGCATCGCAGCTCAGACAGCATCAGGAAAGCTGGGACTGACCTGGAGATTGGGCTGCCGGAGGAAACAAGGCAGGTTTGTATTTGGGTTTGTAGTGAGAGTTCAACTGCAGTCCAGTGGCATAAAATACTCTTAGTGAGTGGGAGCTTTTACATATTGTCATGAAATATTAGTTTGACAAATTTCCACTGCGTGTACAGCTGCCATCTCAGTGTGACCTGTGTCCTTTAGCTTCACTAACACAAAACAGACAAACCCTGAATTCCCTTTGTCCAAATAAAATGAGAGGGAATTCTCTTCACACTGTCTTCTGCTGTTTTGGATGAAGCGCTCCTTTGGGGTGAATTACAGAACAAGATTTTGCTTTTGCTTTCTCTAGCACACTCACAAAGTGAGATGTATCTCATGAAAAAGGCATCTGGTTTGTCACAGCTCCGTCAGGTCACATGGGTAGGGCTCGACCTTCAGCCAAACGTTTTCCATCACCATTTATCTGATGTATTTTTCTCTTAACTGCATTTCCATCCCTCTCTTTCTGCTGTGCAGGGGAGACTGAGATAAGCACTCCGGCACTCTCCTTTCCCTTTTGCCACCTCAAGTGCTTGAGCGGTGCAATGAAAAGTGTTGGGGAGAAAAAATAAATTTGCAATATTTAAAAAAAAAAAAAAAGGGAAGAAAAAGAGGCAACAGAGACCTGCTTAGTGAGTAAGGCAGATTTCTTTGGGCCTCCTGCGGGTACCCCAAAGGGAAGAGGGTAAGGAGTGGAGAGGTCAGAGCGAGCAAAGGAGATGCGGGCAGTCAGTGGCAGCTCCTTCAGGCTGCTGAGCCTCCCTCCTCCTCCTCCCTGCTCTCCTGTGCTGCCACAGGACAAGCTCCTCCAGATGCTCCCAAGGCAGAAACCGGCCACCCCCGGCTGGTGTCTTCCTTCTTCTGGTGGGCTCCATTAACCACAGGCCAGAGGCAGCCTTGATCCAAACAAGGATGGGAAACACCTGGCAGCGATGTGCCCTTCACATCCCACCTCTCTTTCCCAGGAATGATCAGGCAGGAATAAGAACACGCTGGCCCTGAAGCACACAGGCCATTTCACACGTGCGCCCCACAGACACAGCACAGTGCCTGGGATGTCCCCAACACATTCAGCTGCCAGGGAACGGGGCTGCTGGCTTTGTAACGGCTGCGCCATGAGCCAAAAAACGTAGGTGTCCCCACGGCATAAATACATCCAGTGCACCAGCCGGATTAACACTCATCAGAGCAACGACCTCAAAAAACAAATGCTTCCGTGAAGAAAAGCTTCTTAAAATAAACCATGTGATAAAACTTGTAAGAAACAAGATTCCCAGCACAGCAAAAAGGTACAAGAGAAGACTGTTCACTGCAGATAAAGAAAACTCACTAAACTGCTATCAACAGATTTCTTTCCATTGTAATGAAACAAACACAAGGCAAATAATACCTCTGAGAACAGTCACCGGCCCAAATTTCCACCCAGCTCTATTATACTATGCAAAGTACGCGTGAAAAGCGCAGGGCAGAAGAAGGGCAGCAGTTCACCCCGGCTTTGCACAGGCTCTGCCCACAGTGGCAGGAGAAGGGAGATGATGTTCTCCAGGTGCACGAGCAAGGGCTGCAATTAACAGCTTGATACTGCACTTGGCAGCCCTCTGCCTTGGCATAAAGGTGATTTAGATGAAGCTCCTCTGACTTTAGGGTAAGATATCCTTCTCACCACAGCACTGCGAAACTGCTCTACCTTCCATGAACATTAAGCATTGGAGAAAATGGATTTCAACTCCAAAAAAGGCAGAACTCCCAAGTCAAACTTTTGAGCTATACTTAATTAGGATTATTCGCATTTATGTGATAAAATTTGCATTTATATGATATGCGAGGCACACATGGAACATCCACACCTGACATAATCTGCAGGAAAAACAGACATTTAGAAACTGCAGCATTATGGAAGTGGGTGTTTGTGACAATAAGCCAGAACCTCCCCGCAATGGGGCAGAACACAAACTCCTGCATTGCCGTGTCGCACACGAGGCTACTTAGCAATAGGGCTAAACATCGTGGGACTCATCCTCTCCCCGTTCCCGGCCAGGGGCTGCACGCTCTGCCTGCCCCCCTGCAAGGCTGGGCAATTAACCATACCCTTGTATGAACAAAGGGAGAGACCACCAGGTTTCACCCCAGGACTCGCTATTTCCTCCTTTTCAAATTGCAGCATTTCCCTCCTAGAAAGCAAAATGTGCCCAGTCTTAAAAACACAGCTATGCAAAGCTCCACTGACACTGCATCCTTCAGCCTTATGCAAGGCAAAATCCCAGCTGGCACTAATAAAATATTGGCTTAAGCAGCCTTTTGCTGATGCCTCACTTGAGACATAACATAGGGCTTTCCTTCTGCTTCACCCTGAGAGATAAAAATATTCTAGGCCAAGGTGAGCAGGTTCATAATTACTGTTCATTACATCTGCTTTCCTGTATCCATTAATAACCGATATCCATTAATAGCCGTCTTCACTCGCCAAGAGCATAGACTTGCTCTCACTTGGGTATCAGTTTCTCAGCCCCTCAGGGCTTGCACTCCCCACACCACGGCACTGTGAAGAATGAGGTTCCTTTTCTAAGCTGTGCTGCACCATATCTGTCCCCGGCTGTCCCCCGTCCCTCCAGAGGGTAGATGTGCACGCAGCAGCACACCCACCACTCCCAGACTCAGTCCTGCGGGGAACTGCCCATCCCGTTCTCCCTGCAGGCACTGCAGGGCACGCTGGCCTCAAAATTAGGATTGTAATTTTGGTTTGATATTTGGGAGATGCTGCGAATCTCACCCACTGGCATTTTAAAGACTGCCAGACTCGTGCTCTGCCTCCCCACCACCCGCTGCCTCCCAGGAGCCCTCTCTGACCCATTCTCAGATGTTATACTTCAAAGAAAAACCACAAGCACACCGTTCAGTGCAATGCAAAGTTAAAAGATTACCTGCTTCATCTTCAGCAAAGGAAATGATGTATTGGTAATAGTTGTTGATAAGCCCAGGGAACATGCACGTTTGTCCCGTCCCCATGCAGATTTCACTATATTGCCATTCTCCGGTAGCACGGTCCTCCTTCAAAGACATCAGGCGTCTGCAAGGCAAAAGAACACTTGCACCAAGCAACCAAGAATATGATTTATGAACATTAATTGAGACACTTGAAAGGATTTTTAATGCTTCCTACCCGCATTAGCTACTATAGGAACTGTAGCTCCTCCAAGAAATGAAAGACTGTTAATATTAAAATACATAAATTAAACACCCCTGCAACACCTTGTCTTTCAGGGGCAAGACAAGCAACATAAAAAATTACATGAGAGGGTTTAAGGGATGTCAGACTGGGGGGACCTTGCCGGAGACGCAGAGCACTTGGCTTCACCGCAGCCCTGTGGCCCCTCTCCTGCGCCCAGGACCAGGGCATCAGCCAGGGCAGGCGGTGCGGGGGCTGCCTGCGGGGGAGGCCCGGGAGATGCAGATACGGCAATGGGTAAGAGGAGGTGAGGGGAAAACAAGGCAGTCTCATGCCTGCCTCATCACAGGTTTGCAGCGGGCTCACTGCCAGACAGTATTTTTTTTTCTTTTAGTATCTTCAGTGCCTGGAAACATTGCAGCAGAGTGTTTCATTGTTGGTTTGTTTGTTTTTTTTAGGATGCATTCAAATGCTTTTTTACACCAGTTCCAGGACTTTAAATGACCACCATATCACGGCCTCTTTACTTATACTGGCACGGTGTG
>NW_009649864.1:1617107-1628836 GCF_000708025.1 Charadrius vociferus | reverse complement strand
CGTGAGCCCTCTGTCATGAGCAGTCGGTCTTTCCCCAGTGCTTCCAACCAGCAAGGAGCAGCGCCTCCTCAGCTGCTAGACTGCATGAGCAGGCAGGTGTAGTAGTGCTGGGGGACTCTGGCTGGGGGTACACGTAAGTTTTTACTTACCCACTCATAAAATCCCCAAATATGTACAGGCCGTTCAAGTTTGGAGACTCGCAACCCCGATAGACATAGCCTCCCGTAACAGATTTCCCCATTTTGTGTGGATACGCGTAAATTGGAAGCACGTCATCTGTAGGGGAGAAAAGACCTGTGACTTGCCTTGTATCTCGATAGTTCTGAGACTAGCATGATACAATCAGGTTCACCTGAGCATCTTCTAATTAAATGAAGTGCCAACAGAGTCATATTTAGTTTGATTTTCACCTTTCCAGAAGCATCTTTGACAGTGCCGGCTGTCTGGCTGTGCTAACCAGGGACAAGCTAGCTCAGAGAGACTGGTTGGCGTTTCACCTGCAGGATAAGCTGAATCCCTGATAAGGCTGAGTGCTCTCTGTCACTCAGACATCTCACCGTTCTCCTCAGCCCTTCACCTCCCGCTACAACCCAGCCCTGTTAGTGCCGCTTCTGGCCCATTTCTACACAGCCGGGCTGGTTTTGCTGTGAATTTGCAGGTTGCTCTTAAGAGTCACTGCATCCGTGATAGAGATGTTTGCCCAATGTAGCTTTGTTTTGGTGGTGAAAGGGAAAAAAGAGATGGGTAACTCCAGACTGCAGGCACTTATGAAAAGATATGTCAGATGTCAGTGGGAATAGCTTCTGTTTCTCTGAGACCGGGGAGCTTAACCTGAAAGGGCCATCAAATATTTATGGTATGGCACAGGCAAGATGTAATTCTGGCACATTCATTGTAAAATGCAAGTTGAAACACAAGACAAAAGTGAAACAGAGGAAAATGCCCTTATTTTGAGGGTGTCCATTGGATGTTTCCTCCCCTTTCTTTTGCAGGTCTTGGGTTACAGGTATCTCCTCGTGGTACCCAACTCTCTCACAGCCTTTCTCCCTGCTCACGTAGCAGATGCCTCAAGTAGCAAAGGCAGCTCAGCAGCTCTGCCAGCAAGGAACTTGCTCCAAGGGCATTTCATCTAAAGCAGGTGTTTTCTGCACTTCAGCTGCACTTACCATTTTAAAGGGGCTGTGACATTTCACTGTTCTAACAAAAGGCATCAGAAATTGTTCTGAATCCCTGGAGACTTCAGTAAAGTGCTCGCCATGAATGCTCACACAGGTGCTGTCACACAGGAGAGCACTAAACGGTCTCTCTGACAACTGCTTCAGCACAGGGAGTGCAAAAAACCTGCTGCCTGCTCTCGAATTTTTTATAAAAAAGACTTAATCACTACCACTGTACTTGTCGCTAAGTTAATAAAAGGAAGGAAGTTAAACTAAGTTAATAAAAGGAAGGAAGTTAAACAACAACACATAGCACATAGAAGAGAAAAAAAAGTCAGAATCTCAGCTAGTGCAAATCAGAGCCAGCCCACTGCCCCCCTGGATCTCTGGGGAGATGCTCCAGCACGTCTGACTTCACACGTGCACCGGAATTTAGCCAGCCAGCATATACCCTGCATCCAAGTTTGAAAAGTTAAAAAAAAAAAAAAAAAAGGTTTTCCTTTTGGGCATAGGTAGAAGAAACAAAAATGCACTGTATACTCAGTTACCTGCAAAGCAGGCAGTCTGCATACTGGTTGGACAGCTTACACTATATGTTTCTTTCTCTTTTTAAATAAGGAAACTACACGTGAGTTACGGAGAAAAATGCAATTGCTCCAAATCTTTCTCACTACTGCAGGAAATCTTATTTTATGTGGAAAAGATGAAATTGTGACCCTAAATCCCAGAATTACCAAGCAATTTGACTAACACCACCGATTGCCTGGAAAAACACCAGCTAGCATGTTTCATTTTCCTCCTAAATCAAAAATGGTAACTTTTGGGCTTTCAATATTTATCCCCAAGTCAGCTCCCTTCTAGACAGAGACTGCGTAGATTTACATCTCAGAAAGGTGTGCTTTCCACCAAGCAGCCAGGCTTTGAAGGCAAGAATTAAAAATGACAGCACAGAAAACTGCAAGGTGCGAGACAAGTAATTTAGAGAGAACATCTACTTACCCATTGAAGAATTGGCACAAAGCTTTTTATCATAGCAGCTGAATCCTTCCCTTGCCCTCCAGCCGTAATTTTTCCCTTTCTCGACAATGTCGATTTCTTCATATTTATTCTGCCCCACGTCTCCACAGAAGAGCCGCCCTTTCCCTTCCTTGGTTTGAGGTTCGCCCCTATCGAAAGAGCAGCGCCACATATTTCTCACTCCATAGGCATAGATTTCGGGGCGAGCCGTAGGGTCATTGAGAAATGGGTTGTCGGGAGGGATTCGGTACAGAGGCCCACGGTCATTGTTGTTCACATCGATCCGCAGCACTTTGCCCAGCAGGGTTGATCTGTATTGGGAGAAGAAAGGACAGGGGAAAAAAAGAAATAAAGAAATAAAATGAGACCTCGGTTAAATGTCAGAGATGGGTTTTTGGAAAGTCAAGGGTTTCAATTTTCCTGGTTTGGAAAGGACAAGTCTTTCAATATCTTTGAAAAAAACCCAACCATTTGAAGACCATTTTATTTGTCCCAGGCCACCAAACAGCCTTCAGGTGGCACTGACTTCCCACGACCTGCTACCCTTCTGGTGGCTTGGAGCTGCCGTAGGGATGGGTCCACTCTTCCCATATCATGGAACCTCCCCTCCACTTGCAGAAAACTGGTCTCTGAGCAGACAGCTGGAAGGCTCAGTGAGATATCGCTGCTCACAGGGGAAAAAAACACACCTTGATAACCTCCCCTAAGCAAACTGGAGTCTATACACCCATGTGTGTGCACAAGCATCAGTGCCAGTGTTAGGAAAAAAGTAAACCCGACCGAGACAGAAAATACCCCCGATTTACCTCCCCCAGTTTCTCTTCTCAACCCAAGGGTGACAGGAGGGACACACGGCATGTGCAAGGTTTTAGGGGCTCTCACTTGTTCTGGGCGTTTCCAAAGGTCCCAAAAGGATCCCCAGCCATGCCTCCATCTCCAGTAAATATATAGAGATACCCATCATCTCCAAAGAGCAGCTGTCCTCCGTTATGGTTGGAAGCGGGTTCTTCTATTTCCAGGATTATCCTGACCGAAAACAGGGAGGAGGCATTACCTACTGCACAAGCCCCAAAAGAAGGGCAGAGCAACAACACGCCAGTGGTACCCCTTGACACACGGGAACAGCCACAGATCAGTTTTGATGTGAGTTCCTCCATATCCACGTTACTGAATTTTGCTTAGGCATAGACGATTTTCTAACCTTATATAATTCCAACATATTTTCCAGATTACAGAAACACTAAATTGTGTAATAAGGAAAATCTGGGAAATTGCATGACAGAATATACTTCTCATTAATTATATTTTTCCTCTGATTCTTCCTCCCTCCTTGTTAAACCTTTTTTTTTTAAATGTTTGTTGGTTTGTTTTTTTTTTAAGAAAAGGCATCTCAACTTAAATCCGACTGTAAACTGCAAGAGAAAGGACTCCAGTCCATCTGTGCATCTGTACAGCGTTTGGCACAATCCTGACAGGCGTGTTCAAGGAAAACCTAAAACCTTTCAAACATTAAGTAATAATTAAATTCTTAAAGAGAGAAGAATCCTTAAATGCTGATTACATACACAGGACTTTACAAGCTTAAAGAGTGGTTAAAAGCAGCCCCACCAACAAGTTAACATTTTGACAAGGGTCATTCAAAGCAGTACCAACAACCTTTACCTTAATTTTAAAACCTAACTCTCTCTTACTTTTATCTGCTTATTTTATGCACCTGGCATCCCTTTTGTAGTAAGAAAAGGGTGAAATACATAAAAGTATAACTTTATAGAAAGGTAAAGCCACAACTACATGCTCTGGAGCTTCCCACATCTAATAATTGAAGTTTATTTTACTCCAGCTTCAAAAAAAGTCCAGATTTCATGCTGACAGTGCCTCTTAATGGCCGCAAAACCAAATGATAATAATCACTTATACCACCTCATTTTTAGCGAGTTTTTTTCCTGTCTGAAAGTACTGATAGTTTGTGGTCAGATTGTAAATTGCAGGAAGGAACCCAACTATGTAATTATTCTGCTACACGTCACCACCTCTGAGATAAGGTAACTGCGCGAGCGCACAGACTCCATCCAGCCGGCAGCAGGAGCGAGGGAGGATCCTGTATGGACACAAAGGTGAATCCTCCTTAACCTCCCAAAGAAGATGGAAAAAAACAAAATATGTTGAGCAAACATCTGCGGACAAACAGACACACGCCTTCCTGCCGAGGCAACGCACACCACGTGTCGGCCCAAGCTCCCTCTTGGGCAGCATCTCAGGATGAAGTCAGTGGGACCCGTGCCTACACAAGCACAACAGGACCGCAATTCTGTTTTCTTAAGCTTTCGCCGTACTAACCATCAGCTAAATAAGCACAGAAAATGTTACAAACGTAGAGCCTGAGGATTTTTAAACAAGACAGCTCATGGGCCCTGACATCTGCGGGTTTAAGCTCCTGACTTGCTTTCCTGACCGCATTTCAATTCCCCTTACCTGTCAGCTACAGTCCTGGTTATATTGAATTGCTGTAATTGCTTTAGAAACCATCATCCCCTTTCTATCATTAGGCTACATGCACTTTTGAGCTAGAATCATCCACTGCTGAGTATTTGGAAAGCCCCTAATATAACCCGTGTAACCAAGGAAAAATCTGAACATTAATAATATTCAAAGGTCTCTTAAAACAGTGGTTCTATTACGTGGTTCTGCAACAGGTTATGAATCCGTAGACTGACTCCACAAACAAACCTCTCATTATCTGTGCATATTAATGCGGATGAACTGCAGGATCAGACTCAAACAAATTAAATTTCCAATCAAAATGCACTCAGTAATACACAGTGGTTTGCATTTTATCTAATTTGGTATTGTAATTTGTAAAACCCAACCAAAAACCAAACCCCAAAATACTAACTGTAAATAATGTTTAATTAATGTTCAGTTAAATCTTCTGACATACCAGTACTGAGAAATGTCAGAAGATTTATCCCTGAGCACTTGCAGTTCATCCACAGAGGACAGGCATATTCTCTACCTCAATTTGCTAGACATGGACTTGGACTAACTTCCTACCACACTGGAATTTAAGAACAATATTAAGCTAAATAAGCCTCATTCATTAATAGCCTTTAGAAATGCACAAGCTGCCCTCTGAGATCTTAAATACATTTGCCAGAGAAACGTGTGTACAATACCTTTCAGAACCATGGTCCAAAGCATTCATGTCAGCAGGAGAAATTCTGAACTCACTGATTCGGATTCTCTCTTCATAACGAACTTCAACTGAATAGTAGACATACACTTTACCATTAAATTTGAATTTAGGATGGAAGACAATACCTAGAAAACCTCTCTCGTCTCCTTCCCAAGGTGAGGTAAGTACGGCTTCGCTGATGTTCAGAAACGGCTTTTCGAGCCTGGATCGATCGGGGAGGTAGGTCCACACCAGGCCAACCTGCTCCGCAATGAAGAACCTATGGGTACCATCGTTGGCGTGCACCATCGCAACGGGATTGCACAGCCCGTTGGCGACCTCCACGAGGCAGAGCTGGAGACAGCCCTCCGCGTCGGCAGTCACCAACCCCAGGTTTTGGTTAAGGTTCTGGTTAGCCAGCAGATGTGGAAAACAGTAGTCTGTGTCCTCCAAGGACAGGTAGTGGCAGAATTTTGCCACGTTGTTCTCCAGTGCAATTAACTCTTGGTCTGCAGAGAGAGAGCGAAAAATGGAACGGCATTTTTGCCACACTTGCAGGCAATAGTCTTGGCAAAGTCCTGGTATCGTCCGCACGGGGGTGGAGGGATCCTCAGCGTCGTACAAGTGAGCTGCATATGGAGAACATTCCTAGAGGGAGAGAGAGAAAGCCTCAAGCCATTTCTTGGAGCAGATTTGAAACAGCTGAGCAGCAATGCTAATTGGAGAAATTTCACCTTAATTACAACATATGTTGTGGTTTATTCTGAAGATATATTAACAGAGGAAAAGATCTTAGAAATTAGGTTTACCTCAGCATTCACAGAAATGATCTTCAATATTCCTGTTGAAAGCTGGCTTCCTCAGCCTGTTACTCATTTATTCCAACCATAGCATGAACACAAGAAAACCAGCGATGACACATATCTTGCTACATCACTCTAGTAGATTGTAATGGGAAAAAAGAGACTTTCCTATCTTGGATGCTCTGACTTTATGAAATAACGAGCAGATTCACCACAGCACAGCAGTGAAACCAAGGAGTTGGCTAAGAAGATCCAGGTCTTGGACCTCCAGGCTGAGGAGGGGCAAAAGCCTGTGACTTCCATACCTCGTCATCTGACAATCCTGACATGCACCTCAAACACGGATGTGATTTACAGGTTGGAAGGAGTGGGATGAGAAAGTGTAGGAGGAGAGGAGGACACCCATCCTTTGTACCACGCAGCGCACCCAGCCCTGGGATGCTGTCACTCCATACACCAGCCTTGCTTGGGGGTCCAGCTGCCTTTCCCGGTGGATATTTGCCCACAGACACTTTATATACCTGATTAGAAAGGGTGAAATGAATCTCATGATCATGACACTGGTCATCAACTTCTGCGGGGGACGCTCAGGCTACAGATTTCAGAGAGTGAGCACCAAACGGCCATAATCCAGGCAAGGTTCACTGGCGGCGGCTGCAGCGCAATCCCAGTTTATGGGAGACGCAGCCTCGGAAATCTACCTAAGGACTGAATCAAGTTCACATAGCTCATTCTATTCTCCACTATGAGAACTCCAACAGACACGTTTTCCTTAGGTAAAAAAACACCACAATTCAGTAAATCTGTCTGTAAACAACAAACTGACCAAAGTGACTCAGTTCTGCTTTGCAAGGACTTTCCTTGTAATAAACACACACTATTTTCCAGTTATAATACATCTTCCACAGAAGCATCTCAAAAGTGCTCTCCAAATAACATAACATGACTCAGTTGAGGCTCAGTTACTTTTACAGAGCAGATAAATAACTGTGGCAAGAAAGGCAGGAAGAGAAACTGTCCTTCTTGAATAAATTCTGCATTTTTCAATTTCTAGATGGCATTTGCTCCAAGCAAACCCAGCTCAGTTTAAAAAAAAAAATAGAGGGAGCTGTTTCTAAATCTACAGGGAGCTATTTCATAATGCAGATTACAGCACTATTCAATAGCTGAAAAGATACAACATCCAAGATACTGAAGTATGTAAATTAGCTGATAAGTACACACAAGATTTAATTTTTATTTTATTTTCCATTACATACCACAATAAACTGAGGGGCCACACAACAGATCATTAGCGTATAATAAGTTTTCCTCCTGGAATGTCAAGCCATTCATTGCAAAATGAAGGCTATTATGCCTTCAAATGAGCAGCAATTAATGTGGTAAAAAGGAGCCTGTGCCTGAAACACTGAAATCACGCAGGCAGAATGGGTAACGGCACTCGGCTTGGTGACACCAGGTGTGTCAGGGACAGAAAGAGCAAGAACATTTGCCGATGTAGTCATTATCACTGAAAATTTGGCCTTGGAATACAAACTGAAAGGAGCCAGAAAGGGAACGTGAAGGCAGGGCTGGAAAGGAGCTCAGTCTGCTTCTGCCTACGGAGGTTGCACATCCAAAGGGAGGAAGACCACCGCCTGAGTACCGGGGTGTACCTGCTTCTCTCAGAGCCTCCTTCAAAGCAAGCAGTGACCCTAGGCATTATAAATCAACGTCCTGCCTTCAGCGTCACAATTCAAAATAGCACAGAGGTATGGTTTCCCTGTCCCTCTGCCGCTGAGGGTTGTTGCCCCAGCCTCAGGCATGTCTGAACAGCAGTTGTGGATGGCTTCTTCACTCCTTACCATGTTCCTGGTGGCACAGGGCTATTTACAGTGGCATTACGCTGGCGGGGATGTACAGAGATCTATCCCAAGCGTGTGTCTAGGGTACTTTCCAGACACGTTTGGAATATCTTCCAGCTTTTATTCCACAAGAGATGGAGCCTGACACCTGATCCTGAATTTCCCCGCTTCTGAATGAAATGTCGCGGTCCTTCACCCTTTGCATCGTCTTGTCACATTCACTAACTCAAAACACCAAGAAACGCTATGCTCGGTCACAGCCCAGCATCACCAATAGATCTAAATTCTCATTTCCAAATGACATGGTCTGTTTATTCATTTTAAACTATGATGTTGTCCAAAGACCAAGGAAACTAATGGGCAGATGATCAGTAACTGGAACAAGCTGGAACAAGCTTGCACCATGAAAATAACTCATCAGAAAACAAAACAAGTAACATTAAGACAGGTTAGCCAAATCCATCCTATCTGTTCCAGGAATTCAGAGGCAGTTATTTATCAGAGGAATTGCAACAGTGTGAATCTGGACGAACACCCACATCAAACAATGACTTATTTACTGCTGCTATCAGCTGGGAGGAAACAACGGGGCTCCTCAGGAAAGCGCCTAACTTGCACGTAATCCCTGACATTCCCTGTCCCACTCCATCTGGAAGCTCAAGCCTTTAAGCAAGCTATTCCCTGAGACGCAGAACGAAGCATCTGCTCTCCCGCAGTTTGGTGCCCTGCATCCCACTGCACAGTAATCCACATCCACACACGTCCCTGAGACCTGCTGTCCCCATCAAAATACTCCCCGGGTGTTGAGGCTGTGGGGCAGGCAGGAGGATGTCCCACTGCAGCCCTCCTCTCCCCCATGGCCAAAGGCATCCTCTCAGCCTGCTTCTGAGTGGGGGGAAACGCTATTTTGGGGCTGGGGGATGATGGGCAGCACTGGGGGAAGGACGTTTCTGCTCTTCCACTTGCCCTTCCACAAGGAACAGAAAGAGCACCACGTAGCAAATCCCAATTTAAGAGAAGGTAGGAATCCTCACCACAAGTACAAGCCGAGACACTTGTCAAAATAATTTGATTGCATTTGAGAGAAATCACGACTTGTGTGCAGAAGGAGACAGAAGTGTGCTAAGTAAGTCACAGAAACCCATTTATTAATTCAGGTCTAGGATATAAATTGTATCTATAATGAATGAACGGAAGCAGAGTGTTCCGGTTTGCAATGCCTGAACTTCCATTTCGTGCTCATGTGGCCAGAGGCGGTGGTTTGTAGCCGCGGCTGGGCTGGTGATGCACTGAGCTCATCAGAACAGTTCAGTGAATCATTTTTTCCCACATTGAAATATTTCACCGCTTTTGAACAAATTTTCAACGGTTGAGTTTCTGATGTACGCAGGAGACTTACTTATCGCTTCCAGAGGCAGAAGGAGCGCTTAGCAGGCACTGCTAACTGGTTTCCCATCTGCAAATGGACTTTTGGACACCGCTTGCTTCAGGAATATATTCAAAGGTTTTTTTTTTGCTTCCAGTACAATGTGAGATGAAATAAAAGTCAAATCTCTAGAAGTTGTTGTGGAAAAGGGTTGTCTTTCTCTTCACATTTTCAGGAACACAAGAGGTACCCTGCAAATTGCTAAGAGCAGGATTTCTGCAAAGCCACTTTGATCCCTTCTGAGCACAGCAGACGAGACTCCGCTGTCTGAATTAATTTAAGATTTACACTTGCACAGCACAGAGCTGCCACTGCTCTGTCTCAGGGGCATTTTCATACTTACGAGGCCAGTGCTGACGATAGGGTCAGACGCTTTGCTCTGTGCAGACTGTGATCATCCTTTTATATCTGGCCACAGAGCATCCACCTCGTGTGGATGCTGTAGGTGAACCTGCTCTGGCAGGGGGGTTGGACTAGATGATCTCCAGAGGTCCCTTCCAACCCTGACCATTCTGTGATTCTGTGACATTTCCCCTGTGCAGATGGCCACCACAGAGGTTTCCAGGCCACATCCTCAGGTGTTACTCTGCACCCATCGTCAGGATGGTTAGCACCTGGCACATGCTAAAAGCATCTCAGGATGCTGTAACCCAGTACAAAAAAACACCTGATCCCATGAGTCAGACATAACAAGGGGCATGTTCTGCGCAGGCTGGTCCCCTCCTGGGTTTTTTCAGCAAATCCAAGGAGCTAACCCTGGCAGGGTGAGGGGAGTCTGCAACTTGCCCACACACCCATCTCAGAGCACTGCTGCCCATAGATTAAAGCAGAACAACATCCCTATTCCTCTTTCAAACACCTGCCAAAGGCGGAAAAGTCCACTGAGAAAACTGATGATGGAGAGGCGCTTCTCACAGTGCCTGGGAGCACGTGTCGAGGCTGCTGCACTCATCCCTGGTGCACCGTACGTGGGCCAATGCACCCCTGCCTGGGCCCAGGCACTAATGCCACAGCTGATGCACCTGTGGGGGGGTCTGCGTACCCCCATCTGGGCCAGGCACTAACGCCACAGCTCACACCCCCCTGGGTTGTCCACAGCCCCTGTGCCTCTGCTGATGCAGCCCTGCACGGGTGGATGCAGTCATTCCTGGGCTGAAGTGCCCATGTCATGGCTCATGTACCACCGTGAGGTCCAACATCCCAGTGGCTGGACCAGTGCACCCCCCACAGACCAATGCACCCACGCTTGGGCTGAAGCATCCATACCTGGCTTTGATGCAGCCCTGCATGGATGGATGCAACCACACCTGGGCCAAAGCACCATGACGGGGCTGAAGCACCCTGCCTGGGCTAGAGCACCCTGCGTGGCCAAAGCACCCTGCAGGGGCTGAAGCCGCCTGTGCAGCTGAAGCCCCCTTTGTGGCTGATGTCCCCGGCTCAGTGGAAGCCCTCTGTGTCGCCAAAGCCCCCTGTGTGGCTGAAGCCTTTTGTGCAACTGATGCCCCCTGGGCCATGGAAGCCCCCTCTGCGGCCAAAGTCCCTTGCGCGGCCACAGCCCCCTGTGTGGCTGTTGCCCCCTGCACAGTGGAATTCTCTTTTGTGGCTGTAGCCCCCTGTGTGGCTGTTGCCCCCTGCACAGTGGAATTCTCTTTTGTGGCTGTAGCCCCCTGTGTGGCTGTTGCCCCCTGCACAGTGGAATTCTCTTTTGTGGCTGTAGCCCCCTGTGTGGCTGTTGCCCCCTGCACAGTGGAATTCTCTTTTGTGGCTGTAGCCCCCTGTGTGGCTGTTGCCCCCTGCACAGTGGAATTCTCTTTTGTGGCTGTAGCCCCCTGTGTGGCTGTTGCCCCCTGCACAGTGGAATTCTCTTTTGTGGCTGTAGCCCCCTGTGTGGCTGTTGCCCCCTGCACAGTGGAATTCTCTTTTGTGGCTGTAGCCCCCTGTGTGGCTGTTGCCCCCTGCACAGTGGAATTCTCTTTTGTGGCTGTAGCCCCCTGTGTGGCTGAAGCCTTTTGTGCAACTGATGCCCCCTGGGCCATGGAAGCCCCCTCTGCGGCCAAAGTCCCTTGCGCGGCCAAAGCCCCCTGTGTGGCTGATGCCCTCTGTGCAGCGGAAGCCCCCTGTGCAGCAGGAGCACCCTGTGTGGCCGAACCCCCTGGGTGGCTGATGTTCCCTGCACAGTGGAAGCCCCCTCTGTGGCTGAAGTCCCTTTTGTGGCCAAAGCCCCCTGTGTGGCTGATGCCCCCTGCACAGTGGAATTCTCTTTTGTGGCCAAAGCCCCCTGTGCGGCTGATGCCCTCTGAGCAGCGGCAG
>NW_009649864.1:1588793-1616330 GCF_000708025.1 Charadrius vociferus | reverse complement strand
GTCGGGGATGCGGCTGCCTTCGCGACACGCTTACGGTGTTGGGTTTGGATTTTGGCGTTTTGGGTGTGATTCCCACACCCTGCCCAGACCGCCACCCGGCAGGTCGGTGGCTGCGGTGTGAGCGCAGGGTGTCACACTTTTGGAGTGCATCACACCGGGACAGGTCACACTGGGAACACCGCCTCCGGGTGACTCCTCGGGTGGTCGCTGCTGGGCTCGGTTCGGCCGCTGGATCTTTTGTACGACCAAAATATGACAGCTAATAAATAGCACTCTGAGTTTATACAGCCGACAGACATATTTAAAACCAAGAAACCTTAGCTTTGGTACAACTAGTGCTTCTACGTCCTTTGGCCGTCTCACCCTGGGGTGAGATTCTGATTAGATTCAGCTAATAATAGCACTCTGAGTTTATATGGCTGACGGACATACTTAAAACCAAGAAAACTTAGCTTTGGCACCACTAGCACTTCTCCATCCTTTGGCATCCTTTGGCAATCTCATCCTGGGGTGAGATTCTGGTTAGATTCGGCTTTGAGGCTGGAAAGGAGAGGTCTGGTGTCATCTTTACACCGTGTGGCCCTAGACAGCCCAGGGGACATATTCCCCTTTATTCCCTATTTAGAAGGGTGCTCCCTCCACGCTGTCCGGGTACTCCCTGCCCTAACAAAATAAAATCACTCATGGTACTCTCCTTGCCTTAAAGTGCTTCATGGCATACCCGGAGAAAATATTTACTCCAAATGCTGGGGTTTTTTACATATCATATATCATATATCATGTGATGTTATCGGCTAGTAAGGTCAAGTCCCAAGTAGGTGGCATTTTTTTTGCTGTTCAATGCAGCTAGCCACAGTGTATTATTTATTTCAATATTAACATGCAGACTGCCCATAAAAGACAAAGAATGTAGAGTTCATGCTGATATGCTATTTTTGACTCCCGCTTTGAGACCGAAGAACTGCTGTACGGTGCATATGGACTGCAAAATCACTGCATGGCTTGGAACATCCTGTCAGGAGACCATATGTGTTACAGCATTTAATACGAGTTTGTTTTTCTCTCCATATGCTTATGTAACTGCTGCTAAGGTCACTAGAAACTTTGCATATGTGCAGGCAACCAGAATACCTGACGATCTCACTTAAGAATTCTCTGCCCTTTTATTTTTGGTCATTTAAAACCACTTTTTCGTGGATGACCTTGGTGAGCGCATTGGAAAGCACGTGATCTAGCCACTGCCCCTGAAAACTTCACATGCCGTGCAAAAAAGTGAGTATGCAGTCATGCAATTCCATATTTGTGTAGAAACAACGAATGTAAATGCATGTCCCTATTCATCCCAGTTAATGCATTATTCCTGTGGTTAACACTGGCTGTTTTCTCAGTGTTTGTGACAGTTTTTAACCGTTGTTAATCAACATTGCAGCAATGCCTTCTATACAAAGAATGGATCGCAGTAACCAAACATATTCTGTGATAATGAGATTTATCCTATAGCCTCTTGATTTGCTATTACAGCTCTTGATTACTTTGGCACCCATGCAACATTTCAGAAATGAAAAGAAAATTAAATGCTGCGCATATTTTGCAGTGAGTGGTAGAACAAGAACTATAGCTTTAATCATTTCATCACTGCAAAAGGGCATAAAATACCTTTGGGAAGTCCTCTGCGTGCATTTACAATACATGCCCCCATGCCAGACCTCCCAGTGTTTTGCCCATTCAGGCAGGGCAATTTTTTGGTTACCCCTCAGGCTGCACAGCAATTCATGGGCAAGGCGCTGCTGAAGCGGAGACCATTGCCGCCTCAGCCTCCTTAACGAGCTAGTTCTGTCAGGGATGGCTTATTTTACGTCTTGTTGTGAGTTGTATTTTGAGGCTTCCCAGGCCACAGGTAGGAGCTCATGGGCTGCGTTTGAGGGATCTGTGCTGTGGCGGATAGAAGCACGCAGCTCTAAGTTTTCTTTTCAGCCCCACCTGGAGACTTAATTTACTCTATTCCCAAGTTCCTATCTTTTTGCCTGGATTCTCCCATTCATAAAATAAGGAGAGTCCATGCTGCCACACCCCATGGCAGTCTTTCAAGGTGTAGTTTACTGATATTTTTAATCACTGTTTTGTTATTCTTTACGAGTTCTTTGCTGAGCCAGCGCTAGAAAGGCAGCTCAGGAGGGAAACTGTTGCCTTGACCCGAAGCGCTAAATTTGAAGTTGCCCTTGTTGCTGCCTGAGGGCGATAACATGCATCTGTGGAGCAATTACAGAATGAGGATGAGGTTTGGTTGAGACAATATTCACCAAAATCATGTTGTAGTTTGAAAACTTGCCACTCAGGAGTTTTCGTATTAAAATGACTCATTTTTAATTTGGATAATTTGAACATTTGTCCTTGCACTTAATGACCTAAATCAATCAATTGACTATTTTGTGCTGTATATCAGCTATTGAAAATATTGAAAATTTTTGGGGTTGGTTTTTGTTTTTTTTTTTTTGTTAAGATACTGGATTGCTCCTATTCCCACTGAAGTCCACAGGTTTTTTTTCTGGTTCACTTCAATTAATTCTCAGAATCAGCATTTGTATTGATGGATGAAATTGATGAAGGTAGGTATGAAAATGTAGCATTTGCTTGCAAACAACACAACATTAGGACACAAAAAGCCTACATTTAAAAAATGTTGATCATTTTGCGGTATCAAACCTGAAATCCATAGAGACAATTAAAGCAACTGATAGTTGTAGATACTCTGCAACTCCAAAAGACACTCTTATGTCCCTCAAGCTGAGCTCCTTGAATGTGCAGCATTCAGATTTTTTCTCTCTTTCTGCATACGTTAGAATCTGTTTGCATTTGTGGGACAGAGGGAATGTGGGCATATTGCTTAGAAATGTGATCAAATCACATTTGATCAAATGACCAATGTTTGACCCGGTGTCTGGAACTCCATCCTTAAGAGGAGTTTAACGCTCGAAGCTTTAGTAGTTAAAGGACACACTGCTCATACCCAAGCCAACTGTGAACACCATCCCTAAAAACATAAGTCAGGAACTAAATACGGAGCGATAACTCTTCGTAGAGGAAATTAGGCTTTGCTTTCTCATTACGCATCTGATCGTGAAACCCTTCTGTTCCTCATTTGTCTTCTAAGTCTTTTATTTTTCCCTACTGGCAGAGATACTGAGGGCAGGTTATTATTATGAGAGCAAAAGAAAGAAGAGCTGTGTGTGCGTGTACATAGCACGTACACGTGAACCCACAGATGCGAGCAAGGTAACGCCTGCCTGTCAGCGAACAGAATCCGCGCTGGGCAGCGTGGAAGCGATCCGCTGGCACCGAGACTGCTCACTCACACAGCTTTTAGTATTCTACATGAACGATAGGAAAAAACCAACCGTATTAAGTCTTTGGAAAGATGCAAGAATAGTTTTACAGCACAGTCAAAACCAAACGGGCATCTTCTCACTTAAGGTGGTTTGTCAGGGAACGCAAGTGTGCGCTGAGCGGTAGCGGAAGCCCTGCTTGCTGCCATAGCCCGACTGACACATTTTAATATTAAGGACGCATTTCATGCCAGAAACCCGAGGAGCCAGCCCAGTGCAGGCGGTATCACGTGCTCTATGGAGAATACTGTCAGAGGGTTCGATAAGCGGAAATCCTGCTGCCTCTGGACACGCTGGGATGACACAGATGTGGAATGAAATGTACCGCTGCCGCATCGAAGACCTAATTTCTCCTGGTAATGGAAGCACACGAGTCCCTCATATCCTTTAATCCCATTGTGATGAAGCACCTCCTCCTGCTTCATCGGTACCCTCTGGTGCGCATTCCTGGGCTCTGTGTCATGTGTCACAGCAAATGTTTGTACAGAACACTGGGGCAGCCCCAGTGTAAATCAGCAGAGCTCAACCATGGCCTTGCATACGATATCCAGGATTCCCATATAGGTGGCATGCCGCTAAATGCTTTTCCTGTCCTTCTTATGCTCGTTTTATACACAGGCAGGATGTAAACGTCACAGTTTTTACAGCAATCGGATAATTCCCTCACTTCTTTTGCTTCACAACTCACTATCATAGCAATTCTATTGCAAGGGCCCTGAAGAGACCATATGGGCAGTAAACATTCCTTACGTGTCACGCGTACAGAAAGAACATATTTTCTTATCGCTCACACAACAGCAGATCATGCAGAAATTATTTTTTTGAAGATTACTACTATTTTCCCTGCAGTAACAGCAATACAACAATAAGTAAGAACCCTTGAATGGTTTCGGTCTATTTTACAGCACAAGGATCTTTTCCCCTTTTTGGTCACAAGAAAAATAATAAAGGCATTAAAATGTATATTTCTTTTCAGAAAGTGGTGTATTGATTTGATGTAACATCTGAATGCTTTGTGTTGTAGATTACATATAACCATATAATTTGTCTGCAACAAGAAATAGACCAAAAGACTTGCTCAGTGAATTGTATAAATGAGCCTTTCCTCATCAGTGATCCAAGGCATAATAAAATACCCTGCTTTTTTAGTTCCCTCGGAGAGGTGAAAAGGCTCACTTACAGAAGCAAGTATATTCCACTGAAAGAAAAGGTGATTAATCATAGATCGAGCCCCTACTGAAAAGGAAAAATCCAGTTTGGATCCATGCCTTTGTCCCAGGAGCATTCCGTTCCATCCCTAGTTTGGAGAGAATAAGAGGTTGGTTTTTTTTGATTAACAACCACAAAAATGTAACTTTTATAGAACACAGCTAGCAGCAGCCAATGCTGCCATTACTCCACCCCTATTAAAGAAAAAGGAGCTAATAAATAGGTTGTTTGGATATTTTCTAATAGCTGAAAATAGAAGGCATAGCAAATAAAAGCAAGCTGTAACTCGAAAAATTCTTCACCACAGTAATCAGGTCTTGCAGTAAAAGAGAATAAATGATGGTCTGGAAACAGAGAGATTGCAAATTTAGTATTTCTGAAAGCTTTCTGACTGAGCAACAAGGTACATAACGTTGCCGGCTCTACCAGGCCCTCAGATAGGTGTTTCATAAAAGACCTATCTGGGGACCAAACAATCTTTCAGGAAGGAAAAAAAGAGGAAGGAAAAAAGCCAGAGTTACACAAGTCCACGTGGACAACTTATTGGACTCTCCTCTGGAGGGACTGGTACCCTGAAGCGCAGACTGTGCATAGTGTAGGAGCCCCAGAGAATCCTGACCCAAATTGGCATCTCTGGGATGGTTATGTCCCTTGTATAACTGCAGCAGTACTCACAGGCAGCTAGTAACCACTGGTTTCCGATCAAATCCAGCATCTTCATGAAATACGCAAGGAACGACATTTTCTGCTAACGGAATATGCAAATTTTCAGTTTATTTAGAGAAGTATGGCATTTAAAGAAGGCCAAGGAGATCACACTCCCCCGCCCACTGTGTTTGTGCTTTTTTTTTTTCACATTCTCTTCGCAAAGTCAAGAAGAAAAGCTTGTGATCATTTCCTTCCCCAAAGCCGAGGAGGACTTTGACCCCAGAACTGCTATCTGCCACCGCAGGGTACCATCAAGCATCTCTTCCCGTAACAGCAAGTGCCACAGCGGTCTGGGGACATTGCAGAGCTGGCCTGGCTGCCTTCAGAGGGGCTCGTAGCCTCAGATGAAACCTGCTCTAGGTGCAATAGGTGGAAACTCAAGGGAAGTTCTGAACAGGTTCAGGTTGCTTCCCCTTCTGTTGGCTGTTCTGCCCTGCAGAAAGCACTGTAATGGAGCACCAGACCATTAAATTCCCTCATAGACTAACTCCGGTTGAAGTTCATGACAAAAAGCTTTTTACAACGAGTCCCAGGTGGGTTAGCTGCCTGCCTTCCGTTGGTTTCCACCATGCTCAGCTTTGCACCTGAGTTGGCATCTTCGGCTTTCCTGCGGTCTGTACCTGCCTTCAGACCTTTGCAAATCCAGCTCTAAACTCTTATTAACTTAAAGGATTAAACCCTAGGTTTTTTTTAAAAAATGGTGTTTTCAGACACTTAGAGTTATTTTGCCTTAATCAAAAAGTCTCGTGTTCTGTGTATCAGTTATGATTTATGATTCAACCTGACATACCTCAAAACGCTAAACCAGATGTGGCACGCACTTACAAAGCAGGGCAGCAACGCAGCAGTGCCAGCCGAAAAGGCACGACCGCATCGGCGCTCCGAGGTTCAGCTACAAACCCTAGGTGTTGTACAGGATTTTTATTTTTGCAGAGTTTTCTGAGGTCTGGTGGAAAGAACTATAAATTAAGAGCTGTATTTATTTGATGTTTAATTCATGAGAAATAGTATCTGTTGCTGTAGGAGCGCGGGTGTTTAAAGGAGTTTCTACCCTTGGCTCTTCCCTGGCACCCCCTGGGCTTCAGCACTTTCGGTGGGGAGCAGACGGGTGTCAGGGGTCGGCAGCTTTGGCCGTGGCAGGCAGGAAGGAGCAAAGCTCAGGAGCGAAGGGGATTTCCCCGGCAGCAACCTGCCACGAGCCCTGGGCAGGTCATATCTGGGAAGCGACGGTCTGATCTGCTCTCACAGCCCCAACGGCCAAG
This sequence comes from Charadrius vociferus, assembly GCF_000708025.1. NCBI lineage: Eukaryota > Metazoa > Chordata > Aves > Charadriiformes > Charadriidae > Charadrius > Charadrius vociferus. The sequence goes on along the minus strand of NW_009649864.1, from coordinate 1,609,768 downwards.
CCATGGCAGCAAGGGGGAGGGGAGGTAAGGAGGTCTTGAACTAACTACAGATAATGTGTGTCAAAATTAACGGCCTGAGTTACACACAGAGATAACTGAGACGTCACTGGAGATCACACAGCGTTGCTATTTCTGGATGCCCTTGGGGCGTGCTGCAGTAACCCAAGCTAGATTGAGCAGAGCCTGGTTCACTGTACCAACATCTGGGTCAGGAGCAGGAGGAAATCCCCTCTGAGCAAGCAGCAGCAGTGAAAAAAGCATCGCTGCTTCTGGTGCTTTGGCTGTTCATCAGCTGCAGAGGATCCGGTGCCGTTTCTGAACTCTGAGCCTGTTTTACAGAAGCCAGGCAATGCTCCGTGGAATAGCCACCATTTATCCCTTGACTGAGAATAGCTTCTCAGGGGCTCTCAGTTCTTTACTACCCTGTGGTGATTTAACCCCAGCCAGCAACTAGGCACCACTCGTGGTCGGGACTGAAGGGGTGGAGAGGTGCAGTGCTGCCTCTGACCTGTTGTATCCCATGTGGTCATGGGGCACCTGGAACTAAGTCATTTGTAGACAACTCGATTCTGGGGTCAGGGTTTCGTAGAAGAGCAGCTCCCTCATTGTGATCTGTTGAGAATCAGCCCTCACACAAGGTTTGGTAAAGCAAAAGCCGGACTCACAAGCAAAGCAAAACGAGGAATTAATTCCCTGCTTCCCATGGGCAGGCAGGTGTTCAGCCAGCTCCAGGAAAGCAGGTCTCCGTCACGTGTAATGGTTACTTGGGAAGACAACTGCTGTAACTCTGAACGTCCTCCCCTTCCTTCTTCCCCCAGCTTTATAGGCTGAGCAGGACTTCATATGGTACGGAATATCCCTTTGGTCAGTTGGGGTCAGCTGTCCCAGCTGTGTCCTCTGCCAACTTCTTGTGCACCCCCAGCCTGCTCGCTGGTGGGGTGGTGTGAGGAGCAGAAAAGGCCTTGACTCTGTGTAAGCACTGTTCGGCAATAACAAAAACATCTCTGTATTATCAACACTGTGTTCAGCACAAATCCAAAACATAGCCCTGTACTGTTCACTACGAAGAAAATTAACTCTATCCCAGCCAAAACCAGTACATACCCCCAAATGCTCTTGTGTGGGGAGCAGAGAAGGTGGCCTTGCAGGGTCACTCCAAGCCCCAGGCAGGCCTTGAGGTGCTCCAGGATGGGTTGTCTCCGGACTGCACTGGAAGAGACAGTTGGCCTGTTGGGATAATGCAAATATTGTAGCCACGCTGAGCTTTCATACATGAAGCTCCACCAGGGTGCAACCACTTCTGTCAGCAAAGTGTGAGGCAGGCTATGGAGATGCCAAACAACGCATAGCCTGCTACCATATGGATTTTTTCTGTATCTCACATGGCGGAGCTAAAGGGATGGATCTGGGTCTAGTATTAGTGCTTTTTCGTCTGTTCTTTATGCAACATATGCACAGTGTTTTGGTCTCTGGCGGATCTAAATCCAGGTTTCACCTCGGAGTCTCTGCCTCAAATCTTGTTCAGTAACGCCTAAGAGCTGTTACTGTACAAATCGCTGCCGTGTGAGCTGTATCCAATGGTGTCTTTATTAGCCTCTATTCTAGCTTGCTGCAGGTGGGAAACTGGCTTGTCCCCAGCACTGTCCTCACAAGAGAGCGCCCATGGTTAGGCTGTGTCCCCCTCCATGCCTCCGCATCCGAGCGTACAGCATTGCCGGCTTTCTTCTCTGGATGCTCTGAGAGAAGATTTCCTGAATATCTCAACTAAAGGTCCTGTCTACGAAGCAAAATGTTGTTTGCATCTATACTTCATGTTGCATGACTCCATCTCCTGGCAACCAGGGGTAAGTAAAGCCAGCTGCTGTTTGGGAGGCTCAGCATCTCTCTTGGGCTTTTCCTGTTTCACAGAGAGTCTGTCCCCTGGCTGTGCCGGTGACACCCTGGGGACATAAATGGGAACTCGCCACAGGGCTTGGATGCCTCCAGCTTGGATGCCCTCCCATGGTTAGGCTAGCCTGACACGGCCAAACCTCTCTCTATTACAACTGCTTTAGACAACTTCAGGGTATTTACCCCAGACCTGCATGGATCTCACCTTTGATGCTTTAAGGAAAGTTGAGTCCAGCCAGTGGTGAAGGCGTAGCCTGGATGGTGAAGGGTTGGATTCAATTCCCTTGTAATGAGACCACCCTGTATTCAAGGTGCTTGTGACATGCAAGGCTTGAGCTTGGCGTACGTAGTCTAATTTCAGCATTTAGTTTCTCCGTGCTCCTGTTTCCAACAGTAAAACGGGGAGACAGTCCTTCCCTACTTCACAGCACTCTGATATTGCACCAGTGCAAGCCATAGAAACACCCAGAAGTTCTCTTTTCATCTTCTCAAGTAAAGATTTTATTCATTTTGGACAAGAACATCTTATAAGACTTTAAAATACAAGTAATAGAAACAAATATTGACAATCATGAAAATAGAAAAGCTGTAGAGAAGTGGTAACTTATGCAGCAGTTCACTACTGCGATGTGAAAGGCTTCTAGAAATGCAAAAATTCCTCCTTCACAGTGATGACTCTTGCCCTTTAAAAAACAGCCAGATGAGACTCTTTCTACCCACAGGGCTCTCCTGCAGTGACAGCTACATTAACCTTTGCTGACAAGCACTTCTCTTTGCTTGTAAAATCAGCTTAGTGAGTGCAAAATTCTTCCAGACTTTAAAATGGTTACTATCAAATGGAGATACGCTCCATGCAAAACAAAACAACCTTGTGCCTTACAATTACTCGCGTGTTGTTAGCGCTGCTCTGAGATCACAGGCTGGGCTGATACAGGATGATGTCTGGGCATCTGTCTGCTTCGGCTCATACTGCAGGATAGATGTGAATGTAGGAAAGGACACTGGGGGGTTTTGCTGCGTTTCTCTCCCTGGGCATTTTTCCGTGCTTATCACCACGTTGTCTGTGCAATGAGCAGCACAGCCGAGGAGCAGTAATATATGCTTGGATTATTTGTCTGTTGCTGTTAGAGCGATGCTTCAAAATTGCAGATAAAGCCAGCACGCTGCCGCCTGCACACAGGCACGCACGCGCACGAACGCACGCTCCCTTCCTGTCATCCTATTTCCCCCTATTAATTTCACATCCTTCTTGCTTATACGTCTGAGCTGTCCTTTATACAGGAGAAACTCCTCCCGTGCAAAGGGCATTCTTCTGGGCTGGGGCGAAAGGAGGCTCTGCCGGTCTCCTCCCGCCCTGCCACAGCACAGCGCCTTTCAAACTGGGTGACACGAGCTCCGCCACCTTGGCAGAGTCAAGATTTTACATCACCTACGGCCATTTCAAAGACTTCGTAGCCCCATGGATTGAATTTAAACCACGCGGCGGATACAATTCTGGTGCAGTCAGTAATTCCATAATATTTCTATGACATTTATAGCTGCTGACCAGAAATCTGCAGGACTAGGACCTTGGCATAAAATGCAAGTCAGGCTCCCAGTCTGCTCCACCCCTGTCAAAAATCTGTCTTGTCTGGGAGACTGGATATCAACAAGCTACAGGAATCCAGGATATCACTGAAAAGATAAAAAATGCTGAGGATAGGATAGGATAGGATAGGATAGGATAGGATAGGATAGGATAGGATAGGATAGGGAAAAATTAAAAATGCATTGAAATGCTTGAAATTACCTTTTTGAGTAATTGACTAATTTTGCAGGGTAAATACAATACTTGGTTATACTGTCTTGAAGGCTCCACTGCCAATCCATTACATTTATTGCAAAACTCCTCCTGAGCTCAAAGGTGCAAGCTGGGCTTTCACACCTGCCTTTCACTGTATTTGGTGGGACTGGAATAGCCCCAGTCAAATAAATGTCTGTTAAAACATTAAAGTAAAATATTAAATTGTGTAGTAGAAAGGAGCAATCTTCTGCTGCAAAAGCAATGGGAAGTGACTGAGCTGCAAGCAAATCACCAGAAGTTACTTACCTAATGGCTTCAAAATTAAATTGTTCTTATTATTTAGATCATTCTAGGATGTTGAACCCATAGTCATCTTTGTAGAGATGCAGTTAACTGGCAAATCGGGCAAAGAGTGCTGAATTTCTAAGAAGCTTGTTTTGTGTACTTAGCATTAACAAGGGAAATTTTGGAGCTGACCTGGTCTTCTATGTGATAAAATTTAATTGTAGAGAACAGTTCATTAGGAAAGAGGCCCATGAACTCTGGCTGAAACTAAACTGAGTGCCTGGTGAAGTATATTTATGAAAATTTGTTTCATGGTGCTTAGAGGGAAAGTGATTTTCTGTCTCCTGTATAGCCACATGAAGGACTGCCAACATCTTGTTTAACGCAGTTATAATTCCATTATTTTGACACCAAACAAGAACAGAAATCCAAAATAAATACAGCTGTGAGAATTCAGACCTGTGTTCTGTTGATCACGGAGGCACAATCTTCACCCATGTAAGTCAATGGCAGCGCAGCCCCTGACTTCATTAGGGCCAGGATTTCAGCCAGGATATTTGGTCCTCCGAGCTTGCAAGTGAGAAAGTTTAAAATAACCCACTAAGAATGGAGAAGGCCATGAATAATGCAGCCAGCGTGCATCGCTCAAGTGGAGTTCACAGCCGTACCCTACAGACAGCTCACAAACCACATCTCCCATCTCCAAAACGCAGCACAGTCACCTGGACGGTGAGCTCCTTGGGGCCGAAAACCATTTGTTGGGTGCTTGTTCAGCACCCAGCACCACTGGTCCCAGTTCCCAGGGATGGGTCCCAGCTGCTAGTGCAATGCCCCCAAATATTCAACCTCGTGGTGGCGTACGGGAAGGAGAAGATTAAAGAAGGTATAAAGTAGGATTTAGGAAGAGTTTTTACAACATATGTGCAGTAACGAGCAGCATTTATATGAAAGGAGTGATAGGGTTGATGTACCCCTAGGAAGCATTACAGGAACACCTCCCGTTCACGCAGGTGGGGGGTCCGTGGGCTCAGGAGAAAATGCTGTAGGTGCTGCAGGCTGGTGGGACAAGCGAGCCCAGAGCTGCCTCCCTGGCCTGACCAGCAGCTCTGCTCATTAAGCTGTCAGAGGTGGGATTCAGAAGTAATCTGGCCTGTGCCCGGGTCAGCAGGCACTGGGAGGAGTGGGAAATAACCCTTCCCAGAGCATTCAAGGCTGAGTTTGCAGAAAGGAACGTTGGGGAAGATAATGGCTTTTAAAAAGTGATCAGCAGAAACAGAGGAAAAAAAAAAAAAAAACACTGATTCATCAAACCGGGTCGGGATGCAGGTCCTGTGTGACTGCATGGCACATTGCTCCTTGGCTGCCACCGTGAGTGGCCTCTCAGGCTGCCACCAGCCCGTGGGTGACGAAGGGGGCAGAGGGGCTCAGCCTGCAGCTCCAGGCTCCTCCACACACTGGTTCTCCCAGCTGGAGGGCAGTTGGCCCCTTGCACTTTGCTGGGACCGTGGTGCTGCAAATTTTGGGTGTATGAGTACAAGGCAGCTCAGGTCTGGCTAGTATTGCTAGCTCCAGCTTGCCATTCGCCGGGCCAGAGCCAGGCGTGCTCCAGCAAGACTCAGGGATCTGCGCTGTGCTTGGCAGCACTGCGTTAGCCATCTTTTTCCCTTTTCCGTGGTAACCCAGCCCCACAGGAGCCCGAATGCAGAGGACTTGGTGGTGCCAGCAGACAGCCTGACCTCCCCTTCATCGGTTTGTGGGCAAAAGCTGCCGGGAGGGGATGGCACCCGGGAGGAATGTCACTGACAAGATTATGGACCCCTGGTTTGGGACACCGGGATGCTTCTTTCATTAGCTGTCTATTTATGGATGGGAATCCAAATGATTCCAGTTAGTGGAGCTAATGAGACCTTAAATCTGTGCAAGTCTTTTTGTTTTTTCCCTGGTATCCCTGCCTGTTTAGCAACCTAGCATTAACAGCATGGCTAGCGGTGCTCAGCTACAGGCTCTAAGACTTCTTCCTAAACAGTACATCCCTTTAGTAGGAAAAGAAGTCATTTAAAAGGCATTTACCACTCATGTCCCTCCTGGTTACCTGTCCGCTCCTCTCAACCTTAAGATCAATATCAGCTCTTCTGCTCTCAGAGGTTCCCAAGCCTCTCGGCCCCACTGTGCCCATCCCGCTCAGACTCCAACACCTTCTGGCTGGAGCCGGGTTTTATTTTACACTTCGTTAAATTTTGAGCTGTTTTTTTTTTTTGTTGTTCAGCACCGACAAATAAATCTGATAATTGGCTCAGACAGCATTTACTTTGGGGATGGTTTTTATTTGATTTTGGTTGTTTTGCACCTAAATTGCTATGAATAATAAAACACCGGTTCAATTTCTCAGCTTTAACAGACACAACTGGCTGCTGTGCTTACTTCACAGTTTCAGCTACGAATAAAACTAATCAAAGCATGTAAAGAAAACATGGTGTCAGACCAGTTCAGAAAAGGGTCACTAATCATCTAAAACTGTGGTCAGATTGTCTGGATTTTAAAGACTGAAAGAGTCAGGGACGGTGGGCTATTTTTTTCTCCACTTAAACACTTAAATTCACGTGTAGAAATGTTGCCAGTTTAATTTCTGCAACTCTTGTGACTTAGACTAGCCACAGTTTCTGGAAACAAACTAACAAAGCTTCAGATGGGTATTTGGGAAGCAGGGTGATTATTATTCCAATCTGATCCAAGATCTAAAAGAATTTCTAATTTATCGTATCAAGGTTTTCTGATGAGTAGTCATGAGGGAGATTTCAAAGGTCAGGAGAAATGAAATGCAGATTTAAATTCAAATTAATCAGAAGCAGACTCTAGACTGGCTTACACTTACATGGGTAAACATTCACCGTGGGCTATATATCACTCCAAAGCGCGGAAATATAATCTTGAACGGAATTTCAGAGCAGTGAAAAAAAATGTAAACCATAGGAAAAAAAGCTGTGATTGTAGGTGAAAACCAACAGTGGCTACTGGGGAGGAATGGGGCAGGGAAAACAGGTGGACATGAACTCTGAGAGTACCCGGCAAATCCATGCCACACACTGGGGCAACCTGAAAGCTGCTCTAATTGATGCCATCTAATTAGCTTCAAGAGAGTTTTCCTCAGTCTGACCCCTAACTTGCTGCTTTTCTGGGATTTGCCCCTCTTGTGGGGTGGGGAGGGATCCCTAAGGACCTGTTGCCACGGCTGTAGGGGCTTTAGGGGTGGCTGTGCCGTGGCACAGAGACCCTAACGCTGGGCAGGTCTGAGGCTTAGGGATTTTACACGTGAGCTGTAGAAAGTTTGGAAAGTTTTGGTGAAAAGTTTGTCAGGCATATAGAAGCTCTGGTAGATGTGTTTGCTTTATTTAATCCATATGTTTGCCCATTAAATAATTCAGATGTTATATTAAACAGACTTCAGAGAAAAGTGATGGAAGTGCATTTGCTGAAGCAAGAGCTTGTATAATGAGACATTCCATAAAAGAAGCTGGACTTTTAAAGTCAGAACGGATTAAGGGCATGAATTCATGTGTCCCATGAGAACTTATTACTTATAAACTGGAAGGACATTCAGAGACCTTCAGAAAGAAGCAGCTCTCACGCTTGAGTTTAATTTTAATATCATTGCAGCTGTAAATAAATTGTTTTTATGGTTGTTTCTGTGTAACTGGGTAAGAATTTTATCTGATAACCCAATTAGCAGTATGGGGTTTTTTTAAAGAATGAGGAATTTATTAGGGATTATTTTACGCACTACTGAAGACAAAAACAATGTAGCTATAAAAATCATGCCTTTCTTTTAAGACTACAAAAAAAAAGAGAATTTAAATTATACCAAATAAATCAATTTGAAAAAAGCCAAATACATTTTTCCCTATCTGTGCTGTTGTTATAACATAATCAGCTTGGACACTGATAACAACCTCATTGGGTTCACGGCTGATTTCACATTCTCATACAGTAATAATCGTATTATGATCCCTCTAACTACAATGTTGCCAAGGCTGCAGGAAAATGGTAATTTGCTTTAAAGTAATACCTTCAGTAGTGTGTAAAAGAAAGAAACCCAAACGGGAACCTTTCCCATTAGTTCCCGGTTGCAGGTGAAGGTTTTTTCCCCCAAACCTGGCTGTGGGTACAGCAGGGATGGCAAGGACGGGGGTGATGGGGACGGGTCGCGGGGGCCTCCTGCTGCCAGCACCGCATCCTGGGCTGTCCTTTAAGATTTTTCTTTTTCGGAGACTATTTTGCAAAGCGAGATTCAGTGCGCCTCTTCTCCTTATGCCTCAGGTAACACAGACCCTCTCCTCTCACAGCGTCACAGATTCATTTATGTTGGAAAAGACCTTTAAGATCATTGAGCCCAACCATAAACATCATCGAGTCCACCCTGCCCTGTTTCCCTTTTCCCTTCATTTTCACAGAGAATTCAGCTTTCCTTTGGCCATCCCGGTTACAGTCACCTTCCTTAGCAGTGATTAAGCATAGTCAGCAACTTAAAAAACAAGAGTCCTGCTCTTAGCTCCTACTAACAGGCCAAAAAAAAAAAAAGAGCTGTACACATGATGTATAAATGGCCAGCCTTTATCTTTCTATAGCAGAAAAAAACATCACCCTTTGTTTTCTAGAAAAAGTTTGTTTTTAAAAGTGCTTTTGAGCAGCTCAGCATTGTTCCTGCATGGGACACCAGCTACCCCTGTCACAGGCGTGCGTCACGTGTGATGGCTGCCCCCGTACGATGGACTGCGTTTGCCCAGCTCAGGGGCAGCAGGTTTTTAAATATCACCCATCAACCCTGTCTGCTGCCAGTCAGGCACTTCCCCGCAGTTCTTCAGCAAGGTTTGACCACTCGTACGTGGTAGTGAAAGATGATGACTGATCTGAGGCCTGGACCTCATTTATGAGTTCTGCTAATGAAGTAACATGCAGACAGGCAAGAACTTTCATTAGTTGTCCAGTTTTCTTTAGCTGTCCAGTTGTTTTCCTGCAGCAACTGTTACATGTTGGGTTCATAGCCAGAGTTATACAAGACTGTAAGACAGGAAAATATTAAGCTCTCTCAGGCACCAGGTTGCCTTCTCATCATAATTTTAGTATTAAATAATGACATAGCTAGTTAACTTAATGTTTTTCGATGAAAAGATCTGATCTCATTTATCAGCTGCAGACTCATTTCACCTTTACCCAGCTATGCATTTAAGATTTATTTGACTGATCATGCTGTGAGTGAAAGCAAGTCCTATTCTTACTTAGCCAAAGGAAGATTTGCAGTGTGCTTAAGCCTAAATTGCATTTCTTGCTGTATCAAGCCTTTCGTGTTTCAGTTGTCAAACACAAATATATAAAAGTTGCAGTTCCAAGATTTTTAAACCTCTGGTTTTTGGTTTTGGGGTTTTGCTTGTTTGTTTGTTTTTTGATTTTTTAAAAATAAAACTATTAGCCTAATATTTAAAGCACTTTAATTATGTGATCAAAAAAAGTCTCCTTAGTTTCTCTTTGTCTGGCTGCTGTAGACACAGATCTGCCATCTCTTGCCTTATACAGAAAGCTCTCGGTGGGCAGGGACAATTTCAGTAGAATTAAAACAGTAGACTAAGACTTTTAGCACTATCACAGTAAAGAACAGGAGCAATAAGGAGTGTGTGAAGTTGTTGAAAAGTGTAGGCTTGGTACCTCTGAAGGTTTAACCCTTCTGTTTATAGGGGAGGGGAGGGAAGGGGCACTTTAGCATAAAACATTTTTCCCCATCGGCAACACCCCACTCCTGGCTTGGACCATACTTCCAAGCCCATCTTGGGGACTAAGTAATTTATCTCTCCCATATCTACTAAACCACTGTCAGGGATGAGGCTGATAATTAGGTTCTCTTTGTGGCATTGAGATGCGGACACCTGTTAATGAGAAAGTTGACCAAGGACACCGACCCATTTGACACCAGCTATTTAGCAGCTGTCAGGCAGTAATGACTCCCAGTAACTGCCTGTCTCGCCTGGGTTTGAACCAGTAACCCAGAGACGAAGGGCTCCTATCTCATTAATGCCAGTCCCTCGAGCCACCCTATTCCCTTGCAGCAGATGTCTCTTGCATTAGTGTCAAAAAGCGGTAGCCACATGTCTAAAAACCCACCCTGGAAGAAGTTTGTAAAGACACATCTGTCCAGCACCTAAAAGCACCGTCCTGCACCCAAAAAGTGCTGGGGCAGGCTGCTGGGTGACAGGGATGTACTGCAGGCTGTATCCCCTGTGCTGGCTCCCACACTTCCACATCCCTTTGCATCCCAGTGCCCGGGGTACTTCCAAATGGGAAAGGGGCTTCAAGTCTTTATTGTATTCTTATTAAGACCTCTATGTGTGGCCTTTTAAAATAGCTGGGGGACAGAGGCCGGGGCACTAAATTATAGACAGGTATAAAATCCATTCAAGTTAGCTGAGCTGCTCCCACTCATCCTAAGAGAGGATTCATCTCCCTCAGTGAAACTAACACGACTAGGCTTACCTGTCTAACATATCTGATAAGTACAAGGACTGCAAAATGATCTGCCTCTGAGAAGACACATGAAAATATCAGCAGCCAAACGCACTTTGATTTTGGCTTCAATTTATCAGAAGTCTGATCCGGCTATTATTCAGCAGCAAACACTAGCCAGGCTGTATTTACAAGCCCCGAAACAGCCTGCTCCTGGGATAGAAATGGCAATAAACCATTACTTGAAGAAACTCCATGTAAAAATATCCCTTGCAGCTTCCTCTCTCCCTTCCCCCAGCTTTCAGCCTGGCGATGCTGAGCTCTGCCTATGGAAACCAACAGCTCCTGCCCTGGTAGGGATGCTGCTTCCAGCGGGGCTGGAGCTGGATGGCGGGTAGGGTTCCCTTCCAAGGCCCTGCGGCGGCTTTTCCAGTCTGTCAGGTCAGGTAAGTAAAGCGAAGAACAAAAGCATGACTGTGTGCGGGAAGGGGAGAGGGCAGCAGCAGTGACCTGTGGCTGCCGCAGCCCACCTTGGCTTTGCCCCGGCCCCCAGCAGTACGGAGAGACCTTTGCTCAGGGGTGAGAGCTGAGGGAATGCTGCTGATGTCGGTGACGAGGTGTAAGTGAGAAGAGCTGTTGGCATGTCTCTGAAAGCGGCTTCTTTTCCTTTCTTTTCCTTTTCCTTTTCCTTTTCCTTTTCCTTTTCCTTTTCCTTTTCCTTTTCCTTTTCCTTTTCCTTTTCCTTTTCCTTTTCCTTTTCCTTTTCCTTTTCCTTTTCCTTTTCCTTTTCCTTTTCCTTTTCCTTTTCCTTTTCCTTTTCCTTTTCCTTTTCCTTTTCCTTTTCCTTTTCCTTTTCCTTTTCCTTTTCCTTTTCCTTTTCCTTTTCCTTTTCCTTTTCCTTTTCCTTTTCCTTTTCCTTTTCCTTTTCCTTTTCCTTTTCCTTTTCCTTTTCCTTTTCCTTTTCCTTTTCCTTTTCCTTTTCCTTTTCCTTTTCCTTTTCCTTTTCCTTTTCCTTTTCCTTTTCCTTTTCCTTTTCCTTTTCCTTTTCCTTTTCCTTTTCCTTTTCCTTTTCCTTTTCCTTTTCCTTTTCCTTTTCCTTTTCCTTTTCCTTTTCCTTTTCCTTTTCCTTTTCCTTTTCCTTTTCCTTTTCTTCTTCTTCTTCTTCTTCTTCTTCTTCTTCTTCTTCTTCTTCTTCTTCTTCTTCTTCTTCTTCTTCTTCTTCTTCTTCTTCTTCTTCTTCTTCTTCTTCTTCTTCTTCTTCTTCTTCTTCTTCTTCTTCTTCTTCTTCTTCTTCTTCTTCTTCTTCTTCTTCTTCTTCTTCTTCTTCTTCTTCTTCTTCTTCTTCTTCTTCTTCCTCTTCTTCTTTTTCCTCTTCTTCTTCTTCTTCTTCTTCTTCCTATTATTATTATTATTGTCATTGTCATCATTTGTAGGACAGTCACTTCTGTGGTCCCCAGTTGCAGACTCCAGCTCATGCGGGATAACAGCGCTGACTGCAGAAATCCTTCCTCCCCTGATCAGCACGTCTCTCAAGGACACCAGACTTGCGTCAAGGAACAGTTTGCTCTTGATTATCTGCACAAAAGCAGCAACAGCAATCCTTACGTACAGTCAACTGTGCAAGACATCCGTGTGCTCAGCGATGGAGGGGGTAGGACAGGGATGTGCAGCTCTCGTGCCGTCACAGATACCGCACAGATGTGGTTCTGGGAGCAGCCGGCAGCAGACAGGCTGGAGGGGATGAGCAAACACCAAGTGGCTGAAGGGGCTGTCCCATGCACGGAGGATCAGGAGAGGCTCTGATCACTGCTCTCTGCTCCCCAGGCACTGGGCTGGCTCCTGGTGGGTATTTGCCTGGCTCCCTGTGATGGAGTTAGACCTAATTTAGATGTGCCTCCTGGGGGAACTTCCCCCTTTTTTTTTTTCATCCCTCTCTCTCTTTTCATTACTTACCCAGGGTTTGCAGGGAAACGTGCTTCCCAGTTCAGGTAGCCGGAAAACTCCCTTTGCCACAGCCTCTCTCCTTCAGTCTCCTCTGCAGGTTCCTCAACAAGTACCATGTATAGCAGTAACTGCTGTTTTTCTCGATACAGAGAAATACATTGCTTGGGACTGTTTCTGCAACAAATATGCAAAGCCAGACTTGTTAAAATAAGCACTGTTAAGATAAAGCTTTGGAAGCTTTATGGGCAGACTGGATCCTGCCTTTTGCTGGTGGTAATGTGTGCTATTCGCTTCTAAGCGCTACACTATCTGCCACCACTCTGGGGTATTTTCTACTCTTGAGCCACCGGTGAATGCCAGCCCAGCTCAGTAGCAGACCAGTTACAGCAGTCAGCAGACAGCAGAAGTCCACAGGGCCCAGCTGGAAGCACTGGGAGAGCTCTTCAAGGCACTGCACATTTTAACGGGCAGGTGACCAGAGCAGAGCAACCTCACCCGTAGGGCTGGTCCTCACGGGCGATGCTGTTGGTGATCCCAGCAATAAGGCTGACCTAAAGGACAAGGGTTAAACCACAGGGAGCACATGGGTGTAATAAATTTGCTTTGATTCGCTCTGTTCAGCTGGAACTTCAGTTTCCGGAGTTGTCAGTTCTGGAAACTTTCTTGAGCGTTACATTCCCTTCTAATGAAGGCAAAGCCGGGAGCACGGCAAACAAGCTCAAACATGCAAGCAGAACTGATCAATTAAGCCTGGTACATCCTGCATGCTATCAAAACCAATGTACATCATGGTTTAAAGTAGTATCTGCAGAGCAAAACTCGAGTTGTACCCAAAATGTGAACCTTCAAGTTTGTCTGCTCTGAAAACGAAGGGAAGAGACTAAAAATAAGATCATAAAGGTGGGGATCTTTGCTGCTACGGCTGCTCAGCGCGAGCGTGATTCCTGTGTCTGGCAGATTATCTCCGCGCCATTAAAAACGATCAGAGCCCTAAGGCAATTAATTCCTCACTTTCAGAGTTTTGCTTCTGCAGCAACGAGGATTGCCATGGACAATTACGTGGGTCGGCGAGGGGGGAGGGTTCGGAGCGGAGGTGAACAACCACCCAGCGGAGAATGAGTGGAGAATACAAAGGCTCGGCAACCTGCTAGCTGGAGGGAAAAGCCCAAGCCAGGCCGGCGCTGCTGCGACCCACCGAGACGGCGCTGGGGGGTGGGGTGGGGAAAGCAATGCCAAATGGCATCACACTGGTGACAGAGGCACAGGAAATTTAATGACAGGCAATGCCACACTGGGGAAGGCGCCAAGCCTCGCCATGGCAATGCGATTACCCCACCGTCACCTGGGCTTCCCCCTGGCTCCGGTGGGAGAGCGCGGCATCCTGCCTCCGCTTTGTATTCAGATGGCGTCCCCATTGGTAACGGTGTCCCTGTCCGGCAGCGGCGGTGGACGTGGGCAGAATGCAGAGAGGCAGTGGAGTCACCTGCTACCAGGACCTGCTGTGGCCACCCAGGCTGGGGAGGGGATTTTGGCTGAGCCTGTCATTGTATTGACTATTAAGAGGTCTAAAATGACACCTCCTTCCCGCTCGGTACAAGTTTGCGGACATGCACGTCGCGCAGTCCCCAGCCCCATGCCACGCAGATGGCAAGGTGTCGGCGTTTGCATGGTGTCCCTCCCCTGAAATACCAAACCCAGCAAAGGTCACCGATCCAAACTAAGGGGTGGGAAGCATAGAGCAGAAAACAAATCTGCAAACTCCAGGGGGTTCCACATTTTCACGTGCGCAAGAAGTGATGAGCTGGAAGCGCTACATTTATATCTGAATTGCAAGCGTGATTTCCCGGAGGGCTTTCCCTCCTTCAGGTTGGTGTGATGATGAGAGCCCTTTGGAAAAACGTGAGTCTGGCTTTGATCCAAAGCATCCTCAGAATTCAGAGATCTCTGTTGCACCAGCACCATAAACATCTTTTCTCCAGCCTTTGCTTTGGACTTCATTCTTTTGAAAGGCAGTGGTTAGCAGGAACAGAAAGTGAGCCATGGCCTGAAGACCTGTGGCAGCAACCCTGGGATCTTCCAAGACATCTCATAGAATGAGTGCTGGGGAAGGACGCTTTGTCCCTTTTTCTAATCTGGGACCAATTTAATTTCATTTCAAACACCACAGAAGGCAAAGGTCATGTGTCCGATTGCAAGCAAATGTGGTTTTGGTGTGTTTGGTCTTTCACCCTCCATCTTATAACACTACTGTAGTTCTTCCTTGGAAAGACTGATGATGGGTTCTGCGTAAGAAAGACATTTGTGGAGTTTTTATTTTTGCATAGGGTGTACTAGAAGTGGATGTTGTCACTTATGCCACTGTTCCTTTAACTTGCGCTGCTTGACACTATGAATTATTCAGATATCTCTATGATATATAGAGGTGGTGTCAGCATTTTAGGGCATGACTCTCCTTTCTCATCTGCTATAAAATCCCAGTGGCTTCAGTGAGCTATAAAAGGCAAAATTAAGTCCTCAGCAGCATCGTTGTCTTGCAAGCAGAAAACACACTTTACCACTGAGTGAAGGGTACCAGCAGGCCTAACTTACAGTATAAAACTGGGTATTTGTGTGTCCCTGATCCATCAATACAACCGAGGGGTCATTTATTCATTTGGAAATGAGAAATAAAGAGTGTAAAGAAGACGGGGGATAGTGTAACATCATCTATTTTCTCTGTTGCAGAACCGCTCAGGTTTCATCGACCTCATGCTGCTAATACCAATGGCCTCATCTGCTTGAATAGCGAGGTGTCTGTTCTGTAGCCACCGGTGCCAAGCCGGAGCACGGAGCTGTGCCAGGGAAAAGGAGGATGTATGTTGGAGCTGAGCGGGGCAGCGGGGGAGTCCAGAAGAGCCCGGCGGGGGGGGGCTGTTCCATCCCCCAGGGCACGAGCTACTCGGGGGGCAACCTGCCAAGCTGGGAGGCTGATCGGGCTACAACCACTTGCCGTGACACTGAATGCTCCCTGGGAACACCGCTGATATTTTTCCATTCTGGTGTTAGTTTTTCTCCTGTTTTTAAATCGATGATGACAAAGGTCGTTCAGTTGAAACTGGTCTAAATCCATTGTCACACATGGAACAGCACTCCGCCTTGCCCAAAACATCTGCAAAGGGTTGTTAGGAAAATACAGAGGCAGTGAGAGAAAGAAAATATGCACGTAACATGAATCTACTCTTGGCAAAGCCAGTGTTTAAATCACCAGGGGCTTAAATGATGCAGGTTTAAATCCCAGGAGCTTCCTGGGCTTTGTGCAGCAGATGGGTGCTGCCCATGAATGACGTAACTAAAACCTGGGAGTGGTGTTTTTGTCTTGCAAAACAGCCTCCTGCAAGTACCTCCAGGCTGTGGGGACCAAGTCGTGCCCCCAGATACAGAGAGCCCCCCGCTGTGAGCTCTGCACCTAACTCGGGGCTAAATTTGGCCTCCAGGATGTACCCTGATGTCCCAGTAGCTGAGGGGTGCAGTTTAGTGATGTCGAGATGGAAAACCTCACCTTCCATTTCTCCCACCTATTTATCGGATCGCCTGTGTTTATAAAGGAGTATTTACAAAAGGCAAAGACGTATCAAGCTATCTCTGGCCTTCTTCCCATGTTAGATAGGATGGTAAATATTTTTGGAAGGGATGTAAACCTTAATGCTTCTGGGAAGAAGCCAAGTGGTACCAGATGGCAGAGAGGAGGAAACTCACCCTATGGGCAGGTTTTTCACAGTATTCTCAGAAGCATCTGGTATTTGCCACTGGCAGAGACAATACAGGGGCCAGTGCTCTGATCCACTCTGCCTGCCTCCCTATTCCTGCTATGGGCTGATTTCTTACCTGTTCAGGAGAAGTTTCATCATTTTTTTATTTCTTGATGCACGCTTGGATTCAAGGTCTCGGTGGCACTCCTCCTGGGGCAGATGATGGTGGAGGAGGTGACTCAGCTCCCGAGCACGTGGCGATCCTTCTGATTCAAATGTTGTAAGAGGAGTTTGGGGATTTTTCTTAACACTTGAAAAAAATCCCTCTGATATCGTACGCAGCCTTCTGACAGCACAACGAAGTTGGATCCCCACCACACACTTAACTAGCAGTGAAATTTTTGCTCTAGCTATTATGTATGAGTTTGGAAAGCGTCAATCACCTGCAGCTCCCAGCTAGGAGCAGCATATGCCTATTGCTTCTTAAGATGTAGCTTCCAGTCTTTTACCAGCATACAGATTAGGGATGAGGGAAAAAACCTCCATCGCATTGCAATAAATGGTTAGAAACGTCCGTGAAAATGAAGTTTTGGTGAGGGGATTTTTATGGGCTTCTTCTACTTGACTCAAACATACTGTGTATGTCTAGTTTGTAGCTGCCACTAAGACAAAAGCTCTGACTTGGTATTGCTCCAACAGCCCCGTAAGAGTGTCCGCACAGAGCAGGTCTGGACCCAACATGTGAATGTGGACATCTCGGGGCAATGCAGGACACTTTGAAACAGGGCTGGCAAATAGCTATAATTTAAGGCACACCTTGAGCTCACACACCTCCCATTCCTTCCTTCAAGGACCAGCTCTCCATCTCCCCTGGTCTGCAGTTTGAGTGCTACTCTCTGTAACAGTGTTTAAAGGCTACTGCTTAAGCCTTTTGGAGGACCTGTTATTCTGGCATGGCAAAGAGTTTGCTGGTCACAACCATAATTCTTCTCTGAATATCCTGAAGGCTTTCAAACAAGTTGCTGCATTTTAGAACTTTACTAGCCGTTTCGGGGCACAAAATAAAAGGCTTTGTGGGTACTAGATGAAACCTTCCACTAATACGTACTGCTTTCATAAGGACAGCGAAGGAACTGGATGGCTCAGTTATATTGCCAGAAGCCAGCATTAAGGAGTGCTGCATAATCTTCTAAGAGACTGCTTGTTCCTCATAGCTCAGCCAGATGGGCAAATCAAGGGATGAAGACTTTTCACGGGAAGGTTCAGCTGACCTGGGAAAAGAAGGAAGAATGACACATGATAGCTCTTCAAGTAACTGCTAGCTGGAATAATGTTCTGGCTGAAAACACTGTTTAACCAGGCTAGAAGCGAGGTACCTATCTTGACAGCAGACATTGGGAGCATTGCACATTTTTTTGTTATCGCACGGCTTTGTTGCACAAAACAGAGTTCCCACTGTTGCAATCTGGACGGTGTATTTCAAAACATGAATTACGGATTAGTCCCTGGCGCTGATTTATGAGACAATACCAGTGCCACAGAGGATTTATAACCCATGTAAATGATTCATGGAGTACATGTTTTACGAGATGGGTCCTCAGCGTGTGTAAACCGGCCTTGATGCACACGCAGTGGTGTGTGCTTCCCAGGCCGCCTTGGAAAAGCAATGTCCTCGGAGAGCCCCACCGGGATTCGTCCTGCCCCTCTGCCCACTCCCACACCTGATGCGTGGGCTTTGGGAGAGCCACCCCTCTCGGGATGGAGGGGGGAAGCGGTAGCACGGACCCGAGCTGTGACGGTGCCTTCTGTAATACTGATGTAGCCCTGTAGAGGGAATGCTTTGGTAAGACTTCAATGAGGCTAAATATCACCGTGTTTCATCAGGGACCAAATTCATTTTTTATGTCACCTGCTGAGTTCAAGAGTTAACATCAAGAGCAATTTTACCCAGTGGGTTGGGTTTTTCTTTCCCTCTAAAATTCTTATCATGATATAATTCCCTTTAAAATTTCATCCCTGACTGAAGAGGGTGGAAGTGTCCATTTGATTCAGTGCAAGGGATAGACTTTGATGCTGTCTTACATGGGCATCAAACGCTTAAGATGACATGCATATTAAAAGTGCTTTTCACTGGCAGCTTGCAGAAGGCCCCATGGCCAGATGTAACAAAAAGGAATCATGTTGTTTACCAACTTCTCCTACGCTTCATCTTAAATTGGCACAGGGAAATCATAATGTCTCCTGAACACGGGGAAACAGGCTTTGTTCAGTAAAACTAAAATCACAAAACCATCAAAAATACTCTGGCGTTATGCATTATTTGTGTTGATTAAAAACCTGCCTGCAACACCGGGTTTGCTGAGGAACATAAAACTGTGCACTGATCTAGTCCTTTCCCTCCGAGATATCAAAGCACTTTAAAAACCTTCCCTCATCCCAGCCCCGGGATCCACTGTGCCCATAGATCATCTGGGTCACAGACACTTTCTGATACCACCAAGCTTCATGCCTCTGCTCTAGCACTGCTGCTTTGCCTTTCCAACCTAACGGGATTTTCCTCTCCTGTAATGCAACATCCGCCTTGAAGGGAAGGTGAGGGAGCAGAACAGGCGACCACGCATGGTGTCCACCCGATTCAGGTCTCACTCAGAACTGCTGACCCCATCCCTCTCTCTTCGTTGCTAATGGGGGAGTGTTGCACCGGGTGTTTGTGAGGACCAGATGTCACCTGGACACCCAGCAGCTTCAATGCGACCTCCAGAGCATACAGGACTCCGGATGCCCAAGCACAGCAGGTCACCATGCCTCAATGGCCACCTGGGCACCAGAATGACAGCAAACCCCTTGTGGATGGCGGCAGGGTGGATCTGTGCCATTAACTTTTCCGAAAACAGACATACCCATGAAGTACTGAAAGCAAGTCTTAATCATCACAGGGACTTCCTCCGTGGATATTAATAATCTCCTCGCTTCCTCTGAGGAGCCCCCCTGTCTGCTGGGCTCGGAATCTGCCGAGGCATCAGTAAAGCTCAAACTTTGCAAGGTTTCACCTAGAAAAAACAGCCTTGCTTGGAAAAAAAAGATGAAGCAAACATCAGTGACGCCCAGCAATCCACTGCCTGGGCTGGGCACCACCACGGTGTAGCTGCACCTGTGTCTGTGGTGCAGCCACCGGAGGCTTCTCCTCCCCTGTTGACTTTGGCCAGCGAGGAATGATTGCTCTGCAGGGTTCCCCCTGCTCCGCTCCTCCTTCCCCCAGCCACCGGCCGGGGATCTGCTAGTCACATCACTGCTTGGGAGGGGCCAGGAGAAGCGCTTTCCGCTTCCTGTGGGGAAGGATGTGATTAAAGCCTTGTAAATAAAAAGCTTGGCTCGGAAAATGCCTGGGTGCCTTCAAGACACGACGCAGCCACCAGCAGTGGCGGTGTGCCCCGTTACAGAGGGTGCTACCTCCTGGTGGCCTGGCTCAGCGTAGTGAGAAGCAGGAGATGGGGCACAGCCTGATCACACACCACGCTGGCGGTGGCCTGTCTGGGACCTGTTGGAAGCGGTCCCAGACCCCGGGAGCAGTGACCTCTCAGCACAGAAACCTACAGGAATCCAAGGCCTAAGGGCTGACTGAGGAGGGGTTGACCGACTGAAGCTGGGACTGCACCTTCTGGAGAGCTGCCACCAAGGTGAGCACCTAGGTGGGAGCACAGCTCTGGTGCTGCTCCTGGTCCCAGGTGGCCGCTGCTCTACCTGCTTAGAGAGATCCTCCCAGAAGCGAGCAAACCGGCCTCACCGCTGCCTTGCTCAACGTGATTCCCTCCTCTCTATGCAACCACCCTGCTAGTGGAGAATTGTCCTCTTCACATCTTCGTGTCTGTACACCCTGCCACTAGGGATCCATCCCGCGCTTATCCCACGTGAAGTGAACTGGTGTCCACGCTCCGTCCTGAGCTCCTCTTACCCTTTCGATAATAAAGGAATAAAAGCTACTTTGGGAGAAGAGAAGGGCCAACAGAGCCCATGGAGGGGATGAACTCCTCCTGGGAGCAGTGAAGTCCTGTGGTTCTGCTTCTGCAAGGAACAGGCAGTCGTCTTAGTGTGCCAAGGGCGTATCTGGGCTCAGAAACCCAGGAGCACAGACTCGTGCAGAAAAACATCCAAGAAACTGCAGCTTTACTGACTGAGGCTTAGGAAGATAACACCAAAGGGCAGAAGTTGCAATCCTCCATCCCTCTCCATTCTGATGTTCCCTCCATGCACAGGCCATCTGCTCCGCATCCCACGCTCTGGCATCAGATTTGATGTTTCTTCATAGCTAGAGGGTGTCTTGACCAGCTTTCCAGTGTGGTCAGAAAGCTGAGGTTGCACTGGGTTAACCCTGGAGTCAAATCATTTACTAAGGTTCCTCAGAAACACAATGCTGGCGATTCCCTGGGGCTTTTTAAGGGTACTCTTGCAGGGAAATAGCTGGCAGCACTGCTCTGTCCTGGTGCATCTTTTCATTTTTACAACGCGCTACCGGCCAAAAGGAGCCTACAGAGAGACAGCATAGCCCAAGGAAAAGTGCATTAGACTAAAAGTCAGGGGATATGATGCAAGGATATAGGAAATCTGCCTACACGTTGCCTAGGAAATCCACTTTCTGAACTTTCTGTACCCTTTACTGGGATCTGTGCGACGTGCGCAGAAGCGATGCTGCCACGCCTGCTCCTGACAGTAAGGACCACCGGCACCCGGCCAGATTTTACCGAGGAATAAGCGGCATCCGCGTCTTCAGGCCAGTTTCCTCCCGCCACCTCCGAGGTCTGAAGGAACACGCCGGCCCCAGAGAGGCGGCAGGGACGCCGGAGCCGCCTCCTTCGACC
>NW_009649864.1:1541686-1587601 GCF_000708025.1 Charadrius vociferus | reverse complement strand
GAGGGGGAGCAGATCTCCCAGTCCGGCGTTGCTCTTCTTCCTTGTCCAAGGCTCTCCGGAGAATTATAATATTTCTTCCCCGAGATGCTGCAGTGAATTTGAGTCCCAGGAATTCAGGCGAACAAAATAAACCGAATAACCCGAACCATTTGTCACGGCGTTGAGAGCAACCGCTGCCTAGGCACCGATGATGGCCAAAAATCCCCTGGAAGGGTCTAAAGAAGACCTGAGCAAAATTTCGGAAGAGGAGATGCTGAGGTGGAGCAAGGAAGAGCTGGTGAAAAGACTGAGGAAAGTGGAGAATGAAAAGATGAACTTAATGGTGGAACACGGCAACTTGATGAAGGACGTGAACCGGCGGCTGCAGCTCCACCTGCACGAGATCCGCGGGCTGAAGGAGGTGAACCAGAAGTTGCAGGACGACAACCAGGAGCTGAGGGAGCTCTGCTGCTTCTTGGACGACGACCGGCAGAAAGGCAAGAAGCTGTCGAGGGAATGGCAGCGCTTCGGGAGGCACACGGCCAGCGTGATGTGGAAGGAGGTGGGCATGTACCAGCAGAAGCTGAAGGACCTGGAGGCCAGGCAGGAGACCCTCCTGCGGGAGAACGTGGAGCTGAAGGAGATGGTGCTGATGCTGGACGAGGAGCGGAGCGGGGCCGGCTCGCGGAGCTCCATCGACAGCCAGGCCAGCCTGACCAACCTCAACGGCGGCTCGGCCACCAGGGACGTGGGGGACGGGAGCAGCACCTCCAGCACGGGCAGCGCGGGCAGCCCCGACCACCATCACCACCACCTCCACCACCACAAGGCCAGCGACAGCAAGGCCGGGGCCATGCGGAGGTCTATGGATGACCTCTCCGCCCCTCTCCACCACCGGAGCATCCCCAACGGCCTCAACGGTGAGACTCTCCCCCACTCCCAGCTTTGCCCTGGGCCCACCTCCCCGTGGCAGGTCCGGTCCCCCTTGGCAGTAGGGTGAGGGATGCCTGGGCAGGGGAGTCCTTGCCATCCCTACCCCTGCCCATCCTTGGTGACCTCTTTGGAAGAGCAGCCTCGGGGGCCGGGGAAGGGCACCTGTGTGCAGGGGGTGGGGGGTGTGGGGTGGTGCTCCTTGACTGTGTTACTGATGTCTGGGGCTGAGGGTTGGAGCCGTTTTTATCGGGAGGGTTGATGTTTTGTTTCGTTTGTTTGGTTGGTTTGTTTGTTTGGGTTTCTTTTTTATGACAAAAGCCAACCTGTGTTTTCATGGTTAAGTAAACACTGATTTTTTGCCATCTCCTCCTCCTCTCTCTCTCCCCTTTTAAATATTTTGGTTTACGTTTGGCTTGTTAGTCTGCTAGTTTGGTAAGGTTGATAAAGAGCCTGGATGAGAGTTTGGAAGCATCTGATGGAAGTGCAGGTCTGCCCCAGAGAGCATCACCTGATAGCTCCATGGGCTCGCAGGGCAGCCTGGCTCTGGCACCCTCAGCAGTTTTGGAGAGGTGCAGCTCAGCTTCTCCCTGTCCCCCTGCTCCGCTTCAGAAGCAGGTTTGTTTGTAGAGAAGAGATTGCTCTCGAAGGGATGCCGTACTCGCAATTTTGTTTAGCCTAGTCATTAAAGTTAGCAACAAGCTCCACTGTGAAATCGTGCCAAGCCTCCTCTGACAGTTTGTATTCAAGCAAAGTTTCTCCTGTTGCCTAACAGTGATCAGGCATTAAAATAATAACACTAGAATGTCTTTAAAATGGAGGGTTTTTTTCTCTGTTGAAACCAACAAGACCAAATACTTGACTTCTAGAAGGAGTAGTTTGGCCAAGAGGGTTCAATAGGAATCAAACCAGGCACCAATCTAGTTAATGGTTGTATATAAGACTCATTTTAATGTTCTTAATCCTCTTTTCTAACCAGAGAGGACTTTTGTTTCTGGTTGGGCTCCCCTTTCCCCTCCTCCAAGCACAGAGATGGGGCCGGAGCCCCAGAGGTTGGCTCTGGCTGGTGTCAGCAGGGGATGTGTTTACCAGATAACTGTGCCTTCAGCTCCCAGAGCTTGTGGTGGTCCTGGTGGGACCAGGGAGTGCTGGTCCTTTGTTTTTGTGATTTATGGCAAGTCCTTATGCCCAAGAGATCTAGGGGCATGCAGCACCGATCAACCATCAACCCAGTTCTCAAGTTCATGAATTCGCCATGCGTGGTCCTGTTGTTGCGGCTGTGTGTCTCCACTCACAGCTGGAGATGTTCTGGCCGCCTCATCCAGTAGACAGGGATTGCTGGTTTCAAGGGTGATCCAATCACCAGATGTTGCAGGGTACAGCAAGCATTTTTAAATGTTTGTTGCTTTTTCCCTCCCTCTCTCCTGGTGCTGTGTAAATCAGAAGTATCTGGTTTGTAAATCTGCAGATGGCTTCTGCTCCTGATGTGACCTGACTTTATTTTCATAAAGCTTTGAGTGCTGTGCACAGAGGGCCGGAGAGCACTTGGCAGATGTTGACTGTGTCATTCCTGTTTTGGGACAGAAGGGCTTTGCGGTTCTGATTTGTGAACCTTAGACCACATCCCTTTTAGGTATCCACAGCTGACTAGGACAAAGCCAGTTGAATTCACTCCTGTTAACTCAGGGCTCTTGTGCATATGGGACACCACAACGGCCTCAGAGCTGTCCCTTAAACCCGGTGTGAGGCACCGTGGGATTCTTCGCGTGGGATTCAAGTCATCCCTGTCTGTGTGAAGAAGAAAGTTTCTGCTGGCAGAGCTTGGTCCTCATTGCCCTTCTCAAACGCTGTGTGTGGGGCGGTCGGTTCCCCGCAGCATCGTTCGGAGGGGACTGAGAGCTGAGTCTCATGTCCTACCCTCTGCAGGGTATGTGTAGGGAGGGGTGGTAGAGTATATGTCTGCACGTATATGTTTGCACGCGTGCCTTTGCACCGTTTCTCATGCTCCTGTATGGAAAGGAGGAGTATGGGCTCAGGCATTTCAGATGTGACCTTAGGTTTTAGTGACTTCTGGTTTTGGGGTGCCTGCGGGAGATGGTCTCCGTGGGAAGCGCTCTCTGCTGCCAACCTGCGCGGCTTCATTTCTGGGGGTGGGACAGATATGATCGGCACTTTTAAAGCTAATAATCCTTGTAAGGATGCAAACAAGCCTGATCTCTCCACTTAGGTAGTGAAGCTGTAAAATGACTTGAATAGTTGTCATTCTCAGATAGCATCGGTATTCAGCAAGGCCATTTCCCTGGCTGTGCCTTTGGAAATGCCTCTCAATACATATGCAAATGCCAAGCTTATCAGGCCCCTTTTTTGACTGACAGCGAGAAGCCTGGGAGGGGGGCTCTCCTGGGCTCAAGCGGCAATTCTGTCAAGCCCTTGACGATGCAGGAGGAGCGAGTGGGGCAGGTGAAGGTGCAAAACAACCCCGGTGAGTCAGGTGGGTGGTGGAGCTGTCACGGAGCAGCCCTGGCAGCGAGCATCCTTCCACGGCTCCTGGTGCCGTCTCTGCGTTCTGTGCATGCAGCTCAGATCTCAGCCTCTTTATACTATTTTTCCCGATTATTTCCCCCCACCCACCCATCCCGAGATAAAACAAAAGGGAGGAAGAGGAGGAAGCGTGGCCTCTCATTTTTAGGTTGCAAACTTCAGGCTGGTGTGCTGTTGTCTCATATCTTTAAAACACTGGATAACTAAACGGTGAATAAAGCAGAAACTGCCCGGCCAGCTCAACCAATATGGCAATGAACAGCCCTCGTATACTTTCTTAGGGAGGGTGGAGGGGGATCTCAAATGGATGCAGGGCAGAATTTAGCATCTATAGTAAGAACGCAGCAGAAGCCTTGGACAGCTGGTGGGGGCAAGGCACGGTGAACTGTTTGCTAGAGCATTTTTGCTTGTAAAAAGCTGGAAAGTCCTGAAATGTGCTGCCCCTGTGAGTGGTGCCAGTGGGGCTTTGTGTTGTGCTCAGCTTTTCTAGGTATTAAGCAGGACTGCTTCACTTGAGTGCTTTTCTAAAGGAGACAAGAGTATGGCGGCTGTTAAACGCTCCTAGGGAGGCAGCTTTATAATGAAATCGTAGCGAGCAAAGTTGGATTAAATATTTCTCATTTTATCTTCAGCAATCCTTTGGAAGTGAGTTGGTAAACGAGAGCTTGATTTATTGGCCCCAGTGACCCACCCCAGTGTGAAGCAATGAACTCTAGTTTTATTAATGTGAATTCAGTATAAATGGTATGAGTTTAAAAAACAACAACAAAAAAAACCCCAAACCAACCTACAATCCACCTTCTCTTCACTTTTCTGAAGTCTGTTTACCCTTATAAACTGACTTTTTGGAAGCTGATACATGGAACCTGATGATTAATTATCCGCTCATGGAAGATAAGGTAATAAGTGTAACTGATAGTGTGAAAAAGTCTAATATTAGATCGCACATGTAATCTTACGCAGCTCTGGATATTCTGCTGAGAGCCAAGAGGAAGTCTACTCGATCTGAAAGTAAAGGGTGTTTCCATGTGTGAGCTGGGACCTGGGCTGCGGGACAGGGGCATCTCCAAGCTACGGGATTGGAACTGGCCAGTTGCATCCATGTTAAGTGATATGCCACAGTTCCCATAAATCTCCCCACCGATCCAGGACAGAAATCATGGCACAGTCGCTGTGTTGTGCTTGTGGGTGCTTTGGCTTTCCATTGTATGCACGGCGGGAGTCTCTGTGTGTGTGCGTAGCTTTTCTGCTCGTCCAGCTTTAAGCAGCCCCGTTGGAGCGATGGCCATTGCTGCCGCCTGGTTCCTGCCAGAATAACGTTTCTGAAAAAAAAGAAAAAAAAAAAAAAAGAAAAATTTTAGACTTATTTTATAACTACAGTTTTATTATTGGGAATTTTTAGAACTAAAACTTTGCTTGAATTCTCCCTTTTAAAAAAAAAAAAAAAGTAAAAAAAGAAGACAGCCACATTGGGTGATATGACCTGGGGGAAGGAAAAAGCCTTCAGGTACCATAGGATATGTCCCTGGACTTCGAGGTATGTGGGAACACTGGGAGGAGTGACTCAAAGCTCCCTGAGGCCAGGGCAACAGCTTCCACTGGTTTTAGCCTTATCTAGATCTGACTGGGACAACTATTTATCCATGTGCAAGCCTGGAGGCGTACAAACTCGCTGGCTGGTGATGTGCCTGGGACAAAATCCTGTGCGTGCAGGCAAAGCTTTCAGGCTTTAATTTCCACACCCTCATCAAGTGAATGTTGTTAGAACTTCTCCTTCACCTTTTACTGAAGCTGTTCACTCTGGGTTCCCAAAATGGGCATTGTGATTTATTCCAGTTGGGTAAAATGTTAATGTATTTCTTCATCGACGTTTACAGTTGTTTTGTGGTGTTTTTTTTTTTTTATTATTATTAAAAGCATCAACGCTTAAAAAGTGGTCAGAGAGGCCCAGAAGAAAGCCATGGCTATGCCAGATAGCCTGTAGTAGCCGAGACATTAATCTCTGGCCTCTTGTGTTCTCTGCTCCAATGGAAGAAGAATGGTCTCTCCGGGTGAGGGGGTGGGAAGATCTCTGCTTCTATTGATTCCCACTTGTAAATGTCCACATATTTACCTAGAGGGTACGATATATTACAGTTAAAATGGTGGCAAAGAGAAATGGCTGTTCCCTGTGGGTTGATATCGATCGGATGTGCAGCTACCCTGTACTTATTTCTCTTCTTCTTCACACAGCCTTTAGGCCAAAGTTCTTTGCTTTTATTAGCGTATTTATAATCAATATACATATTATTTACTGTGACATATTAATGAGGCCTTTGAGATGAGTAGATGCAGGGGCAGAAGCGAAGGGTGAGGTTCATCCCATTTAATTTGAGATATCTCCAATATAGACTTTAGCATCTGCGTCCCCTTGGGCTTCCTTTATCGGCCATGTGGAGAAAGGCACTTTGGTGTCATGATTTATGTCAACTATGTCTGCTTTAGAGGGCAAAGAGTTGTACGCTAATTGTGCTCTTTCTCTCAGCTGATGGGAAGGCAGCCTGGATGGCTGGTTCATATGCAACCCTCTGAAGTCAGGTGAGATCAGTCCTATTCAAGGTGGTGTGGTGACCGTGGTCCACTCTTCCAGTGCAGCTGTGCTAGTCCTGGTGAAAGAGAGGAAATCACCTTTCTCGGTAGCAGTCAGATGTCACTCCTTGCAGCCCCCACACCGCCTGGGCACAGCAGCCAGGCTCAGAGAAAGCCCTGTTCTCTGGGATGGAGACTTCTCAGAGCTTAGTGGCCCCCGCCATGCTTAAACAGAGGTTTGGTTACTTGATCAGTTAATATCCTTCTTATATCAAGAGCACTTTTCATTCTCTGAACATTGCTTTAACTTTTCTTTTTTTGATACTGCCTATTTAAACTGTCGGTATTTTGGGGGCCGTAGGCTGGTACGTACAGGTTCCTTGTGATTAAGCCAGGAAACCTTCCCTGGGCTGGTACACTACCTGTAGGACCTCTGTAGAAACACCTGTTTCCATCTCTGCTGTAAGTTCAATGAGTTGTGCTAAGAGGCTTATCAATGCTGAGGTCTCAGACACTAAGGGTACAGCTTGAGTTTCTCAGAGCCAGTAGTCATGGGCCACTTGTCCAAGGGGCTTCAGTGGAGTGCTCCACTTGAGGCATCTTTGTCGTTGCCTGCTCCTGCCTTCTTGGTGGGGTGCTGCCTGTGTGCCAGCCCCCTCGGCTCCCAAACTTCAGGGCAGCTGCTGTCCCTGAAAACAAGGCTCAAGACACTTACATGAGGTACTAAAATTGGGCCATATCTGGAAATACGTTCTCCCTAGTAGTGCATTCAAATTTGTTTTCCTCTTTCAATTTTGTTTGGAGATACCTTGTTCTTAGCTGTCCTGTTGGAGGAAAAATACTTGTATTGATGAAAAGGCAATTTTCTATGGGTCTTTGATGGAATTATCCACTTACACTTGTCAAAAGCAATCAAAAGAAGGGGAATAAACTGTGTTGGTTACATGTAAATGATTTGGTCCTCTGGAGGCATTTCATCAAATAAAGCTGAGGATGGAATTAAATGGTGATCTAATTAAGTGGCGGGCATGGCAACCCAAAATGCAGCCTTGGCAGGTGTTACACGCGGTGTGCGTGCGGAGATGAGGGGCATGAACGCTACCACTAACAGAAGCATTGAATCTGAGAGCTCAACGGTCAGTGCTTCTGTGGGGAAAAGGCTGACCACATCCATGCAACCTAAGTGATCCTGGAGGCCCATCCTGGGAGGCACTGGGCTTTTCATCTGCCTCAGCATGTCTGTGGCCTTGAGTGCGTCTCACACGGACGTATCCGTGGCAGCGTCTGCTGGTGGTGTCCCCTCAGGCTGGCCCTCAACATCCTTCTGTATTGGGGCTGCCCTTTGGAGGTGCTCTGGGAGCACAAGGGTGGACAACAGCGGATCTCACTGGTAAGTGAGATGGAGGTGAGATGCTTAAACTGGCAAAAATGTCTGGTATACATCAGAAGGTGTGGAGTGAGGCAGATGAGAAAATGTATAAGCCTGTGTAACATACACTTAAAACGCTTGGCCCCAGGAAGACAGAGGTCCTTTCCACGTGCACAACCAGGCCTCAATGCCTCCCACTGCAAAACACACGATGTTGCTTGTTTGGCAGAGGGAAGGTTTGGGAGCCGCGCATCCAGTTGCCCGGCGAATTAACAGCGACTGGCTGGGTTTGCTTCTGCGTTCTGTATTTTTTTTTTTTTAACCTGTTTTTTTTTTTTTTTTTTTTTTTGTCTGCCAGCCAGAGTTCGTCCTGCCCTGTCGCCAAATGTCATCATCCCCTCGTGGTTAACTCGCCGCAATTCATGAAACGCTTGGCTGCCATAAATAGTTATGTGCGGAGGTTCCTCCGCGCGCGGAGCCGGGCAGGAATTCGCAGGCAGCGCTGCGAGGCACTCGCACACTAACATGTCCACCAAGAGAAAGTTGACCCACTTCTGCAAATAGATAACTCCTGGCAGAAAAAGTAACGCTGTCTCAGAGAATCTGTCTTTCCCGTGCCTACTGGATTGTGAAGCGAAAAGCAAGCCAGCTCCATCTTCTGAATTAAAGGAGATGTGAGCACAGTCCCCCCACCCACCCCCTTTGAAATGAGAGTGTGTAAATCAGCCCTTGATCTAAGGAGGGCCTAAAATGGCCACAATTCATTTGTGATTTTTTTTTTTTTTCTGATATAATGAGCGCTTTTGTTGGTGAATGAGGTGTGTGGGGTTCAGGACTGCTCTTAGGCATTAGGAAACATTTATCACCATGGCAATTGAAGACTGCTGTACAGGTTATTTTGAACACTTTTCTGGTGATTCATGTCTGGGCCAAGACTGTTTATGCCAGGTTACTTCGGTCCCTGTGCATACAGGTGTGTGTATATATATACTCTTCCTTCCCTTAAATTGCTCCTTGCCTTGCTGTTTGCCCCTCTCGGGAAGCTCATTGCTTCTCACATCTCTGAGTAATGGTGGCGCCAATTGTTCACCTTGCTCAGAGACTCTCTCCTGCAAAGGGTCTTTGTGAAAGATGGTCCTTGTGAAGTAGATTACAGGTTATTTATCAGCTGGATTTGAGACCTCAGGGGTCTTGCGGTGAGATTGAAGCCATCCTAAATCTGATGTGAATTAGCCCATCGTCTGCATGGGCTTCTCCTGCAGGCTTGTAGGGCGGGATGTCTCCTGTCTGCCTGGGGTGGCTGTGGTGGGAGAGGACTGTGCTGTCGGTGGCAGAGGGAGCGCTGGCGATGAATGCCGGGCTTATGGCATCGGGGCTTTGGCCAGCTGTAAACTGCAGTCGCAGGGGTGACACGCTAGCTGTCGTGTGCGGTTGTGTCAACCCCAGCTTGCTGGCAGAATTAGTTCAATCAAAGCTGGAGTGCTCCGAAAAGCCCTTCGGACTTTGCTCCATCCCCCAGCTCTGTGCAGTGACACTCAGGACCGCGTGCCGCTGCCTTTCCCTCCCATTTCATCCCCAAATTCCTCTGCGGCTGGGGTTCCATTCACGCGCAGGGGGGTCAGCTGCATTTGAACGTTTGTAGGAGATGGAGGATGAAGTGTGTGGAGGAAAATGGATGGAGCAGGGCTCAGGGTGGGAAGCAGGAGGAGATACTTTGCTGCTGTTTTGAACCGTCTCCAGGGCAGTAGGACGCTCCAGGGCTGCCTATGCCCGGGGGTTTGGTAGCCATGTCTCACCTGCCCCTGCCTTCCTGGGACAACCAAAGGAGGCCACGGGCTGCCAAGAGCCCCACTTCGGTGCAGCAGGGAGAGCTGCGGCACGGGTGCTGCTCTGTCCTCTCGCTGCAGAAGACCCATGGGGAGGAGGCAAAAGGACCACTCAAAGTAGAGCAGTAAAAGCAGACTGTTATTTCCAAAAAGAAGAAAAAGTGAGCCTCACAGCATTTCCATTCCCCAAAGCTTAATATTTCTATGGAAACCGATGCAGCGGGAGGCTTGCTGTCAGTCTCTGATCTAGTGGGGTTGACTAGACTTAAAAAATGTTTGTCCTTCCCCACATCTTCCATCCTGGATCATCCAAAGGCAGGTTGCTGCGTATCACAAATGCAAGATTGAAACCTGCATTGCTGGTTTCCGGCTCTCCATTAAGTGCTAAGCAGTCTCTGGAGGGTCGGCATCCGTCTTTCATCTGCAGTTTTTTACTTGCTAAGGTACATTTAATTCACTCTGTGACGCTTATTGATAATGCCTTGTCCTATAAATGCCATTCCTGTGACACTGCGCTCCTTGAAGGATGGCTGTGACTTTGTATCAGGCCATGGACCCTTCCGTGGTGTGGTACATCTCAGTGCCCAGTGAAGTTGCTGCGGGGACACTGTTCAACTTGAATGGAGTTAAGACTTGGAAGGAGATCCATAATGGCTTTAATCTCCAACAATGGACATTATCTGGCCTGTTTAGGTAATAGTCTGCTTGATTTTTGTGTAGCCAGGGGACTACCCCCGGTTATATACGTGCAGCTAGTTACCGTTGTCATGTTGATGTTTTCACTGTTTTCCCCCCATTTTTGGTTTTAGTAGGATCTATTAGAAATGGCTCCAGGACAGCCCCTGTAAAAGTCCACTGTTTTATGCTGGAGTAGCATTGTCAGATGATAGCAGAGTATCAGTAACAAAAAATAACTCATTTTGGTTGCTGCTGAATCTTTTTCAGCTCCTAAAAAGAGGTGTTAAGAAAATCTTATTTTTATGTACAACCTTAGAGGACTTTTGTGATGCACAGTATTTTTTTTGTCTTCCCGATTTCCTTTTCTTATCTCCCTTACTGGGGTTTGCAGTCTCATATTTATATATTTCCCAGCAGCTGAATATAACTTTGATCTATGCTTTGGATCTGCGGAGCTTTTAATCCCTTTCCACTGAGTTAAAAGCTTGTTTGCTGTTGAATGTGATATGTAGTTATAGGTTATATGATCTTCACCAGTGGCTCATGCACCGCACAGAGATGGCATATTGTGAAAAACTCTGATAAAATGTCCCCTTGTTCGTTTTCCCGATTGCAACTCAAACCCAGCACGGGAGTGAGTCATCGTTCACTCCTTTTCAGACCGCTGATACACCTGTCCTTTGCTGTTACCTATACCCATGTACTCGCTCGCTTTATTTCAATTATTCATTCATTTCTTTGTGATATTCGAGGATACAAACCAGTTGAGTATTTCAGCCAGTGCAGCAGCTTTTCTGTCTTCCAATTCTGATA
This sequence comes from Charadrius vociferus, assembly GCF_000708025.1. Classification (NCBI taxonomy): domain Eukaryota; kingdom Metazoa; phylum Chordata; class Aves; order Charadriiformes; family Charadriidae; genus Charadrius; species Charadrius vociferus. Next base: position 1,576,897 of record NW_009649864.1, on the reverse strand, counting down.
ACGTTTGCGGTGTTTTCCCTTTTCATCCCCGTAACTGCTTGTTACACCTCTTAAAAGATGGGGAATGGTTTTTAAGCCTGCGTGTTTATTCCTCTTTGATGTTCTGAAACACCATAATATATGCCTTGTTTGTGGAGATCTTCTCTTCTGGAGTGGCTGCAGGTTCCACCTCAGGAAAAATAATGCTTTCTGCAGCTCTCAGTCCCCCAGGCCATGTGGATGAAGCTGCACGTGTGTGACTGTATTCAACCGTCTCTGAAAGCTGTTCTTTATGAGTTTTCGGTGTAGCTGTTTGCTTTCTGGATTCTAAGCAATTTATTTGGAAGTCTCCCATGCTTGTCTCCTGGCCTCTTGTAACAAAATGCAGTCCTCTTTTTACGAGGGCAGTTAAGACTGTGTTGTTTTAGGCGTAAGCTTTAAAATAACAAAAGGATGGATGGTTTTGCGACTTCCAGCGCTGGACCGGGATTCAGATTTGGTGTGCTTTCTCACTGTAACGTGGTTTTCTTGTGTAGTCTTAGGTAAATTATGTGATCTATGGTTCTCCTTTTATACAACCAGAATAATATATTTCCTTTGTCTTCTCCAAGGTTCTTGTGGTTCATTGGGTCATTTACAACATGCTTGTAGAGTGCTAAGCAAAATTAGACCCTTACCTCAAATGGGGCCTCAAACCATTGCTATGATACCAGTGATAACAAACAACACAGGTTTTGAGTTATAATGAGCTAACAAGGAAGGAGCAGCCTCTATAGTAACTCCAGACATTTCTAATTCCCAGTTTTGGAGTTGCTTCAAATCCTGTTTCAACTTTACTGGGGTAAAAGCACTTTATGTGTTGGGGTGTTTCTTTCTGTATTGTCTATACTTCTTGGGACCGCAGGATGATGAAGTATGGATGGTGTCCAGCCAACTGTCAGAAACAGAGACTTGTCAAACAATAATTTTTCTCCCAAATGAGAAGACAAGGAGCAAAATAAGATAAAGAGCAGTGTTTGCCTCTCCCCAGACAGAGACAAGTGCAGAAAGATGCTGCTGCTGTCACAGCAACAGGTTACCTCCTTATTTTCCAGAGAGTGGGGACAGGAGTTGTTGTTATTTCAGCTCATCCCATCTGCGTCACGCTGTTGAGTATCATATTATGTATGTGTATTTAAAAGGCTGTTTATCTGGCAGCTTGATGCTGTTTCGGCTGAGGTGAAGAATCACAACTGTGAAGCGGACAGGTCCTTGTTGTCACATTGCTCCCTGTGTCACTGCAAAGCAGCCGTGTCTTTGCCGCAATTGCTGGAGACACCTTTCCTCTTTACAGTTAAATTCTTACCTGATCCCTTGATTGCTCTATTTCTGACGCTGATAATTTGCTAACTCCTAACAAGCCCTGACTGAAAAGTCATCAAAGTCACCCTTGGGTGTGAACCCAATGTTTCTTAACCACATTGGGCTTTTATTCCCATTTGCGTGGTGGAATTTGTAGGGCGGATCTATTTGTCAGCGTATCACCGAATCCTTAGGAGGGTGACAAGACCGCAGTAACTCTTCCTTGGCAATTATGTATGAAAGGTTGTCAGTGTGAGTAGTATGGGAAGTTAAAAGCCTTAATTTTCATTTGGAATTGAAACCCTAATGACTTTCCACTCCCACAGCTCATAAAGACCTTGTTTCAGCCTCAAGTTGACCAAGAAAAAGGAGGGGGGCTCTTTTATTGCAGACCTTTTTGTGCAGGATTTTTATGAAAAAGCAGATTTATGAGTCACTGTTCTTTGTATAAAAGATAATTACTGGAGTATGAACCTTGGAAAAGTGACATTTTATGACTTCGCCGCTAGCCACACAGGGCGAGCTTTTGCTTTCTCTCTTTTCAATTAGTTAAGTTAAACAACATCTCGGTTCGAAAGGACTAATTATATTGCTGTTTGTTGTTTGCCTTGTACACTAAATGTTTTCTATATGTAAAGCCAAGCAGCGGGGAGGGGGAGAGAAAAGATCACCCCAAATGAATTCTGTTTCATTATTTAAAATGATGGGTGTAGATCCTGTGGGGTTAAGTGGATCGTTGTATTCAGTCACATCCATCACTCGCAGTGTAGTAAGGAAGAGAAACTGGATCACGCAAATCCTTTTGTTAACCCCAGGAGCATAATTAAGTTCCTCTGGAAATTTGTTCTTTAAAAACACATTCCTCTAAAGAGCAACGTTGTTTAATCCATGCTTAAATGTAAAGCTATGTGCTTATCCACTTCCATGTGTTTTCCGTGTGTTTTGTTGTTGTTTTTTTTGTTTTTTTTTTTTTCTTCTGTGAGTAAAGTGAGCATTTTGTAATGCAATAGCATCTGCTGCTGAGCGGGTGGGGGAGCTGGGTGTGTGTGTGTGTGTGTATGTAGTGGTGGCCCATGCAGGTCCCCGTCCTGCATTGGTACTGTGGCAGTAGGTCAGGAGTTTGCAGCACGGCAAGCGATCCGGAGCATCTCTGGTTCTGGGGATCCACCTGGGATACCTGAAGGGCATCTCCCGTTCAAAGGGCAGGTGCTCGGCATTTTCGGAGTATTAAATATGCTGAACGTGATTCAGACGTTGCTCTTGGAAGTATCTGAGGTGACTAGATAATTTTCTCGGCCGTGGGGCTGTGTACTGGAGAAAGCGTCGCTGCAGAGCTGTAAATGCCCTCCGTCCATGACAGCATAGGTCCAACAAGCTTTCTGATCCCACAGCTGTGGAGACAAGTCTGCTCGGAGTCCTGCGAGATGAGGAACAGATCACGTAAACAGCAGCTGATGCAGTTGTTGGAGAGGCCTCTATTTTTCCTTTCAGCCTGTTATAGCATCTTGGCCAGGTTGGACAGGGAAGGTTTCCGATGGAAAATCTGCTGTCCTGTCCTTTCATTCTGCCTTATTTGGATAAAAATTAGAGCGCTGTCCTTTTTTAATTTTTTTTTTTCTTTCGCAGTTCAAAGTGAAGCAAATACAATATTTTTGGGAAAGGCTTGGAACTGGACCTGTGAAAGGAATGTTATCTAAAGGGTAAAACTCCCTGACTGTGTTATGTTTAAGGATGGCGATATTTGAATTTGACCTTTTCTTTTTAAAGGAGAGATTTCGTATCTGGATTTAAACCAAAACCGTATCAGACACAAAGGGACAGGGTTGTTGTGTCAAAAACAACATGTGGAGAGCTGGAGGGAAGGGCTGGGTGGCATGGAGTGTGTGGCCTGGCGTGGTGGGGGGCTGTGGAGGTGCTGACCTCCTGGACCTGCTGCAGAAGGGTAGAGAGCAAGAGGGCAGCTGTGGGGAAGGACTTCTGCCAAGCTCAGATGAAGCTCTCCTGCAGCCCTTGTGTTGAGCTGTGGAGGGGGAAGATGTCCTCGTGGTGGGTGAGGAGTGGGCAGCAGGGGTTGCCTGCCTAGCTCAAGATGGAGTTGGGGACCACTGCAAAGGGGTGCGGCAGCAGCCCAAAGGAGGAGATGGAGTAAATGAGTCCAAAGATGTGGTTTGGGAGCTAGCTGTTATTTTTAACAGCCGATTTCATCGAACTGGATTGAACTCCCTCCAGCACGGCATTGATGATGGTGCCTGGAGCTATAAAGATTGTATTTTGATCAGCAAGTCAAAAGCAAGTCTACCACTAGTTATGAATACATTTTCAGAATCGCAAGCAAAGGAGATCCCAGAATAATAATGGGCAGAAAAAGTTGCCTGAGGGAACCGGTTTCCTCGATAAATGTTGGAGGAGGTGTAGACCCAAACTTTGCACTCCTTCCCATCTCAGCTTTTTAAAAATGTGCAAACAGATCTAGGACCTGAGTTTTGAACCTGTTGAAATCCTGAGTAGACATAATGCAAGATGACAGGAAAACCAATAATGATGGAGTTTTGAAAATACAAATGGCTCAGTTGAAGATGTGTGGGATAAATGAGGAAAAAAAAAGTGCCTGCGTGTCCTGTGCTGTGTATCGTTGACCCAGTTGGTTATTCAGTGATGAAGTCTGATCTGTATGTTTCAAATGACAGATCTGGGTTCTGAAGTGCTTATGATTAGATTAAGACTGCGTAGTAAACCTTAATGGTGCATGAAAAGCTACTGCTGGATTTGCAGTAATACGGACTTTTCTGCCTTAGAACAGCATGAATAATACTTTATGGTTGTATAACTCCTTCCAGACAAGGACTCTAGGAGTGCTTTGTAAACGCTAATGAGTTTGGCCTCATAGCATATTTATAAGCCTGAGAAGTAGCGTTATTCCCCCTTTTTTTTTTTTTTTATGGTTTGGATGTTGACTAGCCGAAGTATGCAAAGAGCAGGCAACGGAGCTTTCATCTTCCGACCCTCTGTCCTGGGCCTTATCTGTAGGACTGGGTAGGCTTTCTAAGTGTGTCTGAGGGATGCTTAGAAATTTACTGCAGATTCAATCCAGCAAAAGAGTTGTTTTTTGCAAACCTCCGGGTATCCATTGTAAAGCCAAAAGCATTGTAATTATATGATGGTAATTTCTTGCTCGCCTTTTCCTTCTACAGCAACAGAGACTGAAGCTAATCCTCTACTGGAATGAAATCAGTTTGAGCGTTAGGAATATCGTTTCCTTGCCCAGAACAAAGAGGCTAAGCTAATGTGAATGCAAACTCCTGTTATCTTTACATGGGAGTTGCAGGTGGGTAAGGAATGTGAGGTCAGCTGGGATTGGGAGCGGATAATTGCCTGTGTCAAAGGGCAGTGAGAGTGATGCCTGTGAAAAGCGCCCTGCAAAGTAGGTGGGATCAGGCACTGTGATGGGCACACACAGGTTTTTCTCCGGCAGCTTCTTCGGATGTTCAGCCCTGAATGTCTTCACTATTTGTACGGATTTATGTAGTGGGATGTTCTGCGATGTGAGCATCGTGTGGATTGTGGATAAATTTTAGAAATATTTTGCGTGTGAATTCAGTGTTTGGTGACAATTGCCAATAAGACGGTTCTAGAGGGAGAAGTCCCTCTTCAGCTGTAGGATGAGCATATGCAAGCAGGCATTTCATATAATGCTTTTGCATTCCTAACCTGACAAGCTGCTTCCAGATCTCAGTGCTTTTTCAAGGACTGGAGACCGGTGAGGATCTCAGCTGTAAAGCTCTAGCTGTGGAGGTGGTGATCTTCATGATATGGGTATACATCTACTAGCAGAGCTGGTCGTTAGGATGAGCAGCATTTGTGGTCTCAGATGTTCCCTCTTTGCCCAAGGTGGTCAAGCCAGGAGAGTAAGGGGCTCCTGAAGCTGTTTGTTGAGCTCCAGGTTGGGGCGGATGGTGACTGTAGTGGAAGTTTGGTGGTGAGGATTGGAAACAGGAGAACATACCTGTATTTTCTACAGTAGTTTTTTGAGAAAAGACTTGGGGAGTTTCCTAGGAAGATTTACATGTGGTTGATTATTATTTTGTTGGCACGATGGAAACTGCAATAATAAGCGACTTGGCACTTGAAAAAAGGTACAGATTTTCTTTTTTTCAGAGGCAACTGCTTTGTTTACACTCTGTCTTTACACATGTAGATCAAACTCGTCTCAGATTTTGAGATGTTACCGCACTGAAGAAGGCCATTTTTTGAGGCTTTTTTCATCCAGCTAGCTGAGTTACACCAAAGGCGAATTTGGCTCGCGCTCTTGTGCTGTACAGGTTATGACCATGTGAAGATGAAGAGGGTTGTTTGATTTCTGTCAAATTGATGCTAAGCATATGAATGGCAGCTGGGGTTGTACGCAGAAGGAAGGAAAGATTTGAAGTGTACGGTAAGGTACACTACCCAAATGATTTGAGGAAGGCAGTCTCCGGGGTATCAGTACTCCCTTCTACCATGACATCCACAGACACAGAAGTAGGAAGGCTGTACTACACCGTGTGTTCTGGCACTGAAATTGCATTCAGCGTATTGCTGCACTTCAGACCTGTATCTCGCTGCGTTAAATGGCATTAAAGCTGTTGGCTGTGCCATATGACTGGCCTGTGTTTTTAGTCTGATTCTGGTCTATTAAGTGCTTTATTGGCATGTGACCTTTTTACTTACCTGGCGACTTCTGGAATGCAACCAAGCCTTACCTCTGCAGCACAGAACAAAAGCTTTTCTGAAGCGCTGTTTGCTCGTGGCTACAAATAACAAACTTCAGGTGATTAGCAAGAAGTTTTGGCAAGTCTTGCAGATACAAGGGGTATTTCAGTATGTGACGTGGCATTCTTGCAGAGCCGGGAGTTGGAGCATCCTATAGAGAGGCTCCGAGTTGACTGTGCAGTGCTTAATCTTTCTAATACAGCCCATAATGTGTAGTGAAAGATCTAGATAATGCAAGAAAAGTTATTTATCTGGGATTAGCCTACATAAAACATTTACATTGAGCAGAATACCATTCTTTTGTAAATGGTGGTGTGATTGTGTAAATTGTGTGTGTAAATTGTGAACTGATCCAAAGTTGTTTGAAGTCCCAAGAGCCTTTGTGGTTCCTTCAGTAAATGGACTTTAGACCCTGAACTTCAGCTTAGCGGACCCTTTGGACCCCTGGACTTTGGCTTAGTACTACAGTCTATGTCTGTCGGTGTTCTCATTGCAAAAAGGGAAGTCTTAGTTTAAAAAAGAAAAAAAATAAATCAACCCCGCCCCCCCCAAACACCTAGGCATAAGCATACCAAATAACCAGAGTGCAATTAATATCATGTTTGTAACAAACTCTCAGGTTGGCTAGTTATCAATGCCTACTTATGAAGAACAGCCTGCCTGCTTTTCCGAATCCCTGCTCTGCTAGTGGTGCACAAGGCATTTTCCTGATGATTTATTATGGTAGAAGCTACAGAGTAATCCTTGGTAAATAGATTTATACATGTGACACTCTACTGAATGGGAGATTTATACTTGGCTATTCCATTGCTGCTTATTACCATATGATGTTTCTTTGAATGCAATTATATGTCTGCCTCTACTCTTTAAAGGTTTCACAATATTCCTATCTTCTTCTGCTCAGCAGAGCCTCACAAAGAGGCACTTTCCAATGTGACGGATGGGGTTTGTGGGTAGCTTTGTCCCTGGTAGGCCTGGCTGTGTGAAGGGAGCTGGGTTTTGGCTGCTAGCAAGACTCGGAGCGCGGTAATGCTGAAGGTGTTTTAGAAGTTGAGCTTAACTTTGCCAGCTGCCAGAGCTCCCACCGAGTTTTTGCACTGCAGAGCTGACCTGGACTCACAGGCTCTTAGTTGGGAAGATCCTTGTAATTCTTATAGGTCTTATAGGACACGCAGGTCTTTCCTATTGACAAATTTAGTTTAAAGCATTCATTACACAACAGGAAAATCCCCTGACATTAGGAGAACGATTTAGATCTTTATTAGCTGGTATTTTTCACCTAGTTTCTTTGATGCAGATCCTACTACTTCCTGCTGCTATCTGCTACGTTTTTAATCAGAAAACATTCTCATTAAACTAAAATGATTTCTTTACCCTTTTGGACGTCAATACGATGTAAAAACTTTTCAAAACAGTGGCTTAAAGCAGTGGGATCAGCTTGGTATTTTACTTTGAGTATTTTGGGAGACACCCTGGCTGCACTGAGGTTCGTGGCAAAACTTCCCTTGACTTTGGAAGGACTAGGATTTAACTTCTTATTTCCAGTTTGCCTGTAACTTTTCATTCCTGGCTAGTGCGCGTTGCATCTGTAATGATTTCATTTCGACATGGCTTTTAGAAACCGTGACCCTTTTTGTCCCCGGTCAAGCCCTGTGTTGCTGCACCCTTGTGCTCTGAGGCCTCATTCATAAACATCGCTCCAAACACGGCTCTTTATCCCGTGTCCAGGGATGCGAGAGAATCCCAAACAATAGCGAGGCTGAGACAAAAGCAGCCATTGTGGAGGGGGCGCTGGGGCGGGAGCGTGGAGGGGCCCGGGAACCTCGTCGGACTGGGACCATTGTGTCCGTAATTGGATTTCTGCTGGCAGTGGTGGCCAGCCGGTGGGAGCGGGAGCGGGACCTGCCGGGGCAGGCGGGCCCGCCGCAATAAACCTGGCAGTGATTGGAGGAGGCAGATGACCTTTAAAGCCCGTGTTGTTGAGCGAGACCTAATATGGTACAAATGCACCAGGTTGCAACTTTATTAGTGATTAGACGCAGAGATAAGCCTCAGCACATTGCCTAATCTGTAGAGCCTAATTCCAGGCATTGAAGCCAGGGATGCTGATGCAGACCCAGCGCCCGTTCATTCTGAGTGAGCCGGAGCGACTGCAGACAATACAATAGGGAGTTTCTGGATAACATGGGTCCAGGGCAGATTCTGATCAGCCTCTGCTGTGGGGGTGCTGGGACAGGGCGGCAGGCACTGGAAGTATGGAATTGGGGAGAGAGTTATACAATTGTTGTCTTCAAACCCATCTTAACTTCTGTGACATCTGGTCAGAAGAATATTTGAGTGAGCAACGATTGGTCCTTCCTGACAAAAAAAGAAAAGGTGAAGGCTACAGCCTGAAGCAACCTAACAAGTGGAGTCTTTAAGGGCAAAACAAACTCTTCCATTTTTCCACCTGAGGTTGTTCCTGGGTGCTCTGGCGCTGTTCTGAGTTCTTCTCATCTTCTTGTGGACAGGGTTCCCTTTCCTGCAGCCCAGGGTAAAAGCTTAGGTGGGTTTGACCCATAGTGATTGATCCATGCTCGATGTTTTATGCTGTGGCTGAATCCTTCTAGTGTATCTGCATGAATGGTGGTGGAAAATGTTAGAGGTTGCAAAGATGAATCGCCGTAGGCCAAGGGTTAAGACTCTTCTTGACAGCACAGCAAGTATGATCCGTGGTATGCTCTGTTATTGGATTTCCTCCAAGGCTTGCTCTTTGAGGAGCTTTGGCCTCACGGCATGCGGCAGAGACCTGCTGCTTGGTGCCATCCTTTAAACATAATGTGGGAGCCTCCGGTTGGATTGTATACAGATCTCAGTCTGTGTTACAAATATATGCATTGAAATGTTTGGCAGATTCACGCTGCAAATCCAGACAAGCCCATGCAACCCTACCTTTTAAATCCATGGCTTGGAAATCTGCCTCTGAGAGCCACTGCAAACTTCCTTACCCTGGACTCTTTTCAGTGGCATCTGCCTCGTCCTCAGACCCACCTAGATGACCACACAAATATGATCTAAGCAACCAGCTTGCTAATAGCCATACCCTCTTAACTTTGTCAATCAGAGGAGCTCTTTTTGACCTTTATTTGAAGACACTGATATTAAAGTAGTCCCACCTGATCTCTGTAGTGACAGGGTGACCTAGGTTTTTTTTGAATCATGTAAAATGACGTTTAGTTAAAGTTCCTGCATCTCACTGCCTTTGCCCCTTGCCTCCAGGCAAAACCCATTTGGGATTCCTGCTTCGCTAGTTTTCTCTTAGTCCTTCCTAACTGTGTTGTGACTTGTATTTTGGAACACCTGGCTCTGTATTTTGGGGTGAAAAGGGGTGAGAAGCTTCATTTGCTCTAAGAGGAGTATCACTGGGATAACATTTAACCCCAAGAGGCAGTCCACAGAAATTTCCTAGGAGAAACCAAAAACCTTGTCCTTGTGATGTTACACTCTCCAATTTGTTAGGAGGTAATTTGGACATGTTAAAATTATCCAATGGTCTGTTCAGAACTGGGGAGTGACCTGGCTGAGGCCAAGCTGTAGGTGAGACCTCAGTAGGTCCCAGGTCAGGGCCCCTGTCCCTGGGAGGACACCTTGTTGGGCTAGTGTGTCAACTTCCCTATGGCCTTGCATTGTTTTCCCTTTTATCACCCAGCCAGGGCTTGTTGTCTGTCTGTTTTTTTGCCCCTAGAGTTTTGGGGAGGAGCCACTGGCTTGCCTTTCTGTTCACAGAAGCCCTGCATTAACTAGTCCCCTCCTCTGGCTAAAAAAGCGTGAACCTGAAGAGGAAGTTTGTTGCTTTGAGCGAATTCGGGACTGGGCCTGAGTTGTTGAAGTCAAAATCTGTGGACAGCAAACAATGATACAAACTGCATGTCTCGTGCCAGGTGGCATGTCCAAGGCCATTGAGGCATCTATCCTGAAGGTGTAAAACAAGTATGATTCCACCAGCGATGTGTTTCGTGCATCACCATCCCTCAGGGTAGGATTAAACTTGGTTCTGGGGGTGCTTGGAGGAGGTGAAGCAGGAGCTGAAGGGAGGAGAGCGCACTTTGCTCACACTGCCGTTGCTTGTCTGTGGTGGGTGGTATGTGTGAAGGTTTCTTGGACTGATGCAAATTTTGGCTTTGCACATCTGCTGGTTTCGTTTTCGGCTTGCGCCCGATGTTGCTGGAGCACTGTTTCCTCCAGAGCAATGCTACTGCTGAAGTAGACATCTCTTATGCCACCCACTTCAGCTGGAGCTGATTAGAGTAGGATTGGTCCTAAAGCCTTAAGAGAAGCCTAAAGCCTTCTGCAGCAGAAGAGGGGAGCTCCTTTTTTGCTCTATTGTCTTGGAAGGTGCTGGTGGGACTTCTTCCCACCCACTTCCTTGGCATTAAGGACAGCACAAGCAATAGGTGCTGGAGATAACTTGTATTCGCATTGAGAGAGACCATGCGTGTCTCGGGAGGAGGCTATACTCAGCAGCATGTTCTTCACCGCCTGCCGGCATCTCCTTTCTCCGCGCTGGCAGCGTTGCCCTCCTCTGCTGCGCAGCCCCTTTCCCACCCGCGGCGATGAGGGCTCCTGGGGCGCGCCGTGGGGCCGGGGGAATACTTTGTTCGCTGATCTCCAGACAGCGTGGCCTTAGTTAAATAAATCCATGCCTATAGGCAGCTTTCTCAGGCTCATTATAATACTAATTCAGTTGAATTCCTAATTAGAGACCAGTGGTTTTGTGTGGGTATTGGAAGTCGGTGTAACTTTCTTAGGGCGGAGGAATCGTCCACTGAAAGCTGCTTTGGGAACAGAGGCTGAAATGAGATCAGAATCTAAAAAAAGATGCTTGTAAAATAAAACAACTATTTTAAATGTGCGTATAAAGCCGGTGTTTTACTTCAGATCAGCCAGGACGTGGAATTATTCTGTTTTATTTCAGCTGACTTTTTGTGCACCATCAGCGAGAGAACTGTGTAGATGCTGCTATAGATGAAGGGATGTCTCTGCCTTGAAATACAAGGAAGGATCATTTTCAAGCCCGTGTCCAGTGTTATTTCTTTGGGTTAGGTGAGAGGGCTGGCTGCTTCAGATAATTTTAATTAAGATTAAATAAAGACAGCTTTCGAGAGAGAGAGAATGTAAAGCAAGCTCTGCCTGACCCCTTAATATCTGTGAAGAAATTGCAGCAATATTCCTCTTTGACCATTCAGGGTTAGGTGTGTCCAGAACAAGCAGAACTGTGATTACAGCCCATGTATTTTAATTTTGTAAATTGGAAGAAGTAATCTGTGTGCACTCTGCACCGTGTCCTGGCTTAGACTGATGATCTCTTCTATTTATGTTGCCTCTTCCGTTCGAAAGGGCTACGTTGCAAGGGTTTAGTTCAGGGAGTGTTTGTGCGTGTGTTTTTGTGTTGGTGTTGCACTCTATCATTGATCTAATGGACCTCTGGAGGGATGTGATACAATAGTTAATGCCAGCTATGCTGTTAAATAATAGCTCTTTCAGGAAGGAAGTGAAGAATAATTTATGTACAGGAAAACAGAGCAGGTATACCGAGAACAGTAAAAATAGATAAGCTGTGATTTCATTACAACAGTTGAGCCAGTTCCTATAGCATAAAGTTGCTTGGGCTCTGTGGTGCCTGCTGGTGCCCTCCTGTGTGCCGCTGGCAGTGACAGCTCCATGAGGATGGATGGCCGGAGCTCCAGGAGCGTGGGCGCTTGGGAGGACATGACCACGATGAGGAACGGGCCGAAGTCTGGGGGTTGTTCAGCCAGTGCTGAGCACTGGCAAACACATGTGTCCAGCAGCCCAAATGCAACGTCCTTGTAAATGCAGTGCAAAAATCCCGCCCTGGTCAGGATTTTTGGAGGAAGAGGGTGTTATCCCCCAAGTACAGCTTTGGCGTGAGGGGCACTGCTAGAGCGGCTTTATACCAGGAATGGCCTAAAAACTGTGACCTGCCTTTGGATTGTACCAATACACTTGTTCTTGTCTAAATAGATTTGTGCGTTAGCGTACTTAATTATCTGCTGGAGGCTCTCGACTTTTGTTTGGATAGCCTTCCTTTTGTATTTAAATGTAAATAAATACTGATAGAGTAGATCAGGCTCCATCTGGGTTATGGGGCTGAACGGGAGGCTGTGCTGTGGCTGTGCTCCTGTGAGCTCCTCAAATAAACAGAGACCTTCTCAAGGGCTACCGGGAGAACTCCCCCACTGCTAATTTTAAAAGTAACCTATAAATCAAAGCATATCTCTCTCTTTCCTCCCTTTGGCATTCCACTTTTGAGGGAGGTTTACTTTTGCAGTGCACAGCTGCAATGTCAGCTTTTGATTACTCCTTGCCTTTAGTCATAGAGATGTATTATTTAAGTGTAAATACATTCGCATGAGAAGTGGTATCCTATGTCTAAGCTGTCAGGAAGCGATTGCTGTTTATCTTGTCAAAGAAACATCTTACCCTTTCTGCGGTGGGACCCCCTCCCGCCCCCCAAAGCCTCTCAAGGCGGGCAGACATGAAAGCAAAGAAATCCCAGCGGCATCCTTTAAAAGAAGCAGACCACCTATGTGATGGGGCACCTGGGCACACAGGTCAGCAGTATATTTTGAGAAGGCGGATTACCTGTGATGCGGCCGCAGTTTACATTCCCGTCCCACGGGTGAGCAGGTAATGCTATCTGCTACCTCTGGCTATGGCCCCGCTATCGCTTTTCTACTAAAGTTCAGATGGTAATTTTAAACCATGGGAAAACATATTTTCTTTTTTTTCCCCTCTTTGAAGAGCGTTGTTAGTCACTTGAAGTCTCTACCCTTGTTCCTTCCCTGAGTGCGCATCAGCTGTCGATCAAGATTGCGCGGAGCCTGTGGTGGCGTGGGAAGGGGTTACCCAGCGTGGGGATGGATGCGTGGGGCAGAGCGGGGCTGGCATCCTTCTCCTGGGTTTTGACTCGTGGGCGTGATGGTCCATGTTTGCGGGGGCAGGAACGCAACAGACGCGTTTGAATTATTCTCGGGTCAAATTAAGCAACATTTTTAGAAGAGGGTTTTTGCAAATTCACAAATTACAGTTATGTCAAGAAAATACTAATTGCCTGCAATTTTCCCGCTGCCCCTTCTCACCTCCCAGCGTATCTGTGTTCCCTCACTGAATATATTCCACCTCTCTGGAAATGTAGTCAAATGCCTGCATGTATTTCAATGGAAAAGTCATTACAGTAAAAATGCTTAGTTTCTTATGTACTGCCAGGTGTTATTGGTACAGGGGGGAAATCTGCACTTTAACAGATCCTTGGCTTAATAAGTAAGTGAAAATGATGCCTGGTATCTTAGGGTTGGTGTGGTTGTTTTTTTTTATAAAAGCTATCCGTGCTCTCCTAGGAACAATGCAAATTCACTCTAAAGTACTCGCATTTCAATACCACTGTCTTTTTTTTTTTTTTCTCAAAATACCGGGATGAGGGAGATCTGATAATGCAGTCCGGGGTGGAAAACCTTGATAACTTGAGCTGTTAATATAAAACGAAGAACAACACATTCTGTGTTGCATTAAAAGATAAGGCTACAAAGGTGTAGTGCTTTTTTTTTTTTTTTTTTTTGTGGCTTTTTCTTTCCTTGAGGCAAGAGCTGTTTGGTCATGACAGAGTCATAGCTGAGAGGGGGGGGAAGCGAATTCATCGCTTGTGGAATTGCGCCTGTGATGAATGCGCGCAACCTGGCCTCACATCCTTTTATAGATGTTATAAATATAAGGTCTCGCCTAGAAGGTGATGAGTGATGGTAGGAAGCAACTCTTGAGATTAATGTAATATCTTTCTGAAGCTTTCTGCCCCCTTTTTTTTTTTCCCTGAGCTCCTGAAAACTGTTTCTACCAAACGCCTCCCCAGTCCCAGGGAGGGTAAGGAGATCCCTGCCAGCATCCTGGTGCATGGCAGGCGTGGTGCTTGCCCTTATGTTAAAAACAAATCCCCCCAAACCCCAACAAAACTGGAGTTTGTGCTGCTTCAAACGAGAATCAGGGCTGCGGGGAAGGGTATGCAGAGAATCTGACCCCAGCAGCGCTAAGCCAAAAGGGCAGCGGCGGGAGCGGGGTTACGGCCATCCTGGTGTGGCAGCTTCCGAGCTGTTTATTCAGTTGCCATTTAATTAAAAGCTGGGGTGATTGCAGCCGCGTCGGTATTTATTTATTTGTGCCAATAGAAGCTCTTTTCTTTAGGAGAGTTTACGTTTCTGAAACGGATGTGGCTTCGGTGTTGGAGAAGCGTGCTTGCCTTGCTAAAGAATAACGTGTGGCATCGCGTGCTCTCTGAGGGCCACAGTCCCATCGTCTTTGGTGGGCTCGCTCGGCTAATAGTCTCACAGCTACAAAACTGAAGGTAATGTTGTTAAACTAGAATTAATTATCATAGAATCGAAGAATGATAGAATCATTCTGGTTGGAAAAGACCCTTAAGATCATTGATTCCAACCGTAAACCTAGCACTGCCAAGTTCACCATATACCATCTCCAAAAATGCCACTTTTCTGCCCAAAGCCTTGTCTGAACACACATAAATCACATCACTGGGCAGCCTGTTCCAATGCTTGACAACCCTTTCAGTGAAGAAATTTTTCCTAACACCCATCCTAAAGCTCCCCTGGTACAACTTGAGGCTGTTTCCTCTCATCCTATTTATGAGCATCTCCTTTTAATGGAAAATAGCCAGAAAACGCTCTTGCCTGCTGAGGGAATATTGGTTCATTTGGTTTCCTTTCCTTGGCACAGACCCCAGGGTGAAGCGCACCCTCTGCCGTTTGTGCCTCAGCCTTATTACCGCTGTTTCTGCACGTGGCAGGTCAAAGGACCAATCCAGATGCCCGTGTGATCCAGTTAGATCTGAGCTTAAATGCACAGGCATTCCCAAAAATGTGTTAAGATGATAGATGTTTTTCAAAGGAGTGGAGCGCAATCGATCCATTGATACCAGAGGGTTTGTAGATATATTTTGCTTCTGTGCACCAAGCCCTGCAATCTTGACAACATCCAGAACTTGATATTTCTGTGAGGTTTTCAGCAAGAATATTGAATTAAAATTCAATGGCATTCTGCTGTCTTTAATGACACCCAGGTGGAAAGTACAGGCAGGTAATTACACATAATTTTCACGTTTTTTTTCTGAGACAGACAACAATCTTCATGTATACTAGCATGAATGGTGCAGAACAATCTTGCGTCGAGTGTGTCTTAATTAATACAAATGTGAACTACTCTTACAAATAAGTCACATTTAAATGTCAAACACTTGTTATTCATTGCCTGTGAGTAATTTTTCTTGCTTGCATATGTGTGAATTAAGCGTATGTTTTGAAGTTATGAAGTATCCGAGGTCATAACTAAAAATAGTGCGTGTGCATTGTTTGTTTGCCATCAAGAGTTAGAAGAAAATCTTGATTGCAGATGGTTTCTTGCTGTGTGGTGTTCAAAGGAGAGAGAAGAGGTGCTCTGAAGGGTTCACGTGGTGTTACAGGATCTTCCTGAGCGCTGGAGTTTGTAGGTTGGGGCAGATTTTTCACTTTTCATTCCGAATCCCCTGTTTGTACAGTTTGCGGCGAAACCATCGCTGCATGGGTGTTCTTCCCAGGTGAAGAGCCGTGAATCCAGATGTGCCACTTTAAAAAGGGTGGGAGAGAAAGCGGGGTCCTTCTGTTCACTTTCCCTTTGTGTTCACCAGTGTATTCATCCTATTGCAAAATGATTAACCAAGAAAGGGTTACCAGCCTTTGCATTTAAATAGCACTTTGTATGCAAATAAGTGGCAGCAGTTTGAACCCTGCAAGGTCCGTGGTGGCTTGAACTTTTGTTTCCTGGTAGTGTTGCTCATTGTAGGCAGCACCATTGTCACCCCAGTGGAAGGAGCCTGTCCTGTTGCGGGCTGACACGGACCTTCAGCTGCTGGGTTGTTGGATCTTGCAAAGGGCAGAGCAGGCAGACCGGGCTGCCTGGTGGCTCACACTGCTCCAGCCTTGCACCACTGGTGGAGATGCTTGGAAGAGTCCTCTTGGTGAGGATGTTTGGAAGAGTCCTTGATGGGGATGTTCAGAAAAGTCCTTGTTAGGGATGCTCAGAAAAGTCCTCAATGGTGATGCTTCAAAAGTCCTCACATAACCAATCCTTGAAGCTATTTACCTGGAATGGGTGTTGGGTTTTGTTCATTCAGGAATACCTCAGTCACAGCTTTTGCTATTCCAAGAGGTGGAAAGTGAGGTTTCCTGGGGTGAAGGAGGTGGAAAGGGAAGCTTTTCTAGGAAGCCACAAGGCAAGTGCCAAGATGCTGCCTTCTGGTTGTGCTTTAAGGCTTTGAGCAGCTGCTGCTGATGAGACAACTGTTTAATGAAGATGCTCCTGGAGCTATAGTTCTCTCAGAGCAGCCGTCTCATAAGCTTGCTCATGGGACTGTGCAAGCACCCAAAGGAAAAGCAAGCTTGCTGTGCTACAGAGTCTGCCTAATACATTAAGGCTGATTTGTAGAGCAAGCCAGGGAGTCAGATCTGCAGCAGTTGACCCTGTTCATGGCATTGGAGGAAAGTTGCCAGGAACAAGGGGACTGGGACCCTTGTTTTGGAGCAGAACTGCTCCCCAAAACAGCTGGGTTTGGGAGGAGACTGCTGCACGGACCTGGCTAGCCTCCTCCCCCCGGCCTGTCCCTCTGCCTCCTCTGATCCTCGGTGCTGGGACCTGGGAAGAGGCCTCTGATTATTTTATTGCTGGGTTTAGGGCTGCTTCTGGAGCTGTCTTGAGCAATGTGGCTTTGGGGAGAGTTAGCCTGTGCTTTGATTAGGTAGTCTCTGCTTTGAGCAATAAAGAGCCTTAATTCTGCTGCACTGAGGGTCTTGCAGGGCAGACATCAGAGCAGGAGAAACAGATAGTTGAGTCAAAGGATCCATCCTGGGCTGCCCAATTCCTTGGCGCTAGGTAGGAAAGAAGAATGTCAGATGGTGTTTCTAATCCCTTCCCATAGCATGACCCTGGGTGACAACAGGAGAAAAAATATTCAAGACATTTCTCTCCTGTAATGAAAGAAATGAAGGGTGACCTCTTGAAATGTCCGTAACCTCCAAGTTTGTCAGAGGTGCTCTGTCAGATTCCCCTGCCAGCCCGGGTTCCTGCTTTGAAACGCCTCTGACTTTTATCTAATCTCTGCTAAAGCATCCTGAGTGATAAGGGATGTTTTTATTTTCTCCATTCCTCCTCATGCTTTCTGGGAGGCCGTAAGTATTTCAGAAAAGCACAAAGCCGCCGTTTCAGGCAGCAGTACGCTTGTTACCCACTTGCTCTGTCTTCTCCAGGTTTCGTGCAGGACTGATCCCGCTGGCAGTGATAAATAACAGCAGCTCCGTGTTGTGCAGATGGAGGTGTTTAAATGGTCCTTGCTTGGAGGTAGTGAGTCACCCATGGGGGTTACCCACAGTTGGGTTTCCCACAGCTGCATTGACATCTTTAGTGACATGGTCCCGTTTGCATGGTGCAGAGGTTGATGTATATCAGGGATGGACGCCAAGCTCTGTTGTTCCATCCCATGAGCTGGGGTTGTGAGCTGATCACCCCACAGAGCTGCCAAAATGTGCCAGTGACCTGCTTCGGGGTGGACGGGTGGATGGACTTTAGCACCTGCCGGGCTCTGAAGTTGTGTTTGTGGGGCCAAACTGGAGCTGCTCCTGCGGCCTGAGCCTTCCCCTGGAGCCAAGCCGGCAAAACGGGTTCAAACAGGCTGCTGCTGCTAATCTGCTTAATGTCTCGACACGTTGTAATAGCGTATCATCTGCTGCTGCTGGTGGGAAACGGGGATGTTATCAGCGCTGGTGTCAAGTGCCCGGTCACGCTGCTGAAACGGATACAATTCAACTCGCAGAGCCGGCCCGGTTCATTAAAAATTGGGTGCGTTTATTTAATTTTTTATTTTTTATTGTTATTTTTTTTTAATTAAAAATAAGTCATTATTTCCTCAAAAAGGTTGAACCCAAAAAAGTCCCCACTCGTCAGCCTTTAGCTGTGGGTCATTTGATGCTTTTGGGTTTCTCCTTGTGGCGTGTCCCTGCAGCTCATTATAAAGGTTCCTCTCTGGAAGGAGCGCCGGGAGGGAGTGTGATGCCAGGAAGGAGGAGGAGCGCGTGGTGCTAGACCTGCTCTGTTCCCACACGCTTGCCAGGGCTGGGAGGTGGAGAAGGGGAGCCTCCCAAGGTGTGTCCCCGCAGCAGTACCTACCCAGCTCTGTGGGTTTGGTGCCTGCCTCTTGTGTTTGTTTGCCGTAACCTGTGTAGTTACTCCTGGCTCAGGCGTAGCTTTAGCTGCAGGAACATGCCGTGCTTAGGCAGGAGTGTCAATCTGCTTGAGGGTAGGAAGGCTCTACAGAGGGACCTGGACAGGCTGGACCGATGGGCTGAAGCCAACGGTATGAGGTTCAACAAGGCCAAGTGCCGGGTCCTGCACTTGGGTCACAACAACCCCATGCAGCGCTACAGGCTTGGGGAAGAGTGGCTGGAAAGCTGCCTGGCAGAAGAGGACCTGGGAGTGCATTGGTTGACATCCAGCTGAATAGGAGCCAGCAGCGCCCAGGTGGCCAAGAAGGCCAACAGCATCCTGGCCTGTACCAGGAATAATGTGGCCAGCAGGACTAGGGAAGTGATCGTCCCTCTGTACTTGGCACTGGTGAGGCGCTACCTCGAGTACTGTGTTCAATTTTGGGTGCCTCACTACAGGAGGGACGTTGAGGTGCTGTAGTGTGTCCAGAGAAGAGCAGCAAAGCTGGTGAGGGGTCTGGAGCACAAATCTTATGAGGAGCAGCTGAGGGAATTGGGATTCTTTAGCCTGGAGAAGAGGAGGCTGAGGGGAGACCTTATTGTCCTCTACAACTACCTGAAAGAGGTTGTAGCGAGGTGGGGGGTTGATCTCTGCTCCCAATTAACAAGTGATAGGACAAGAGGAAATGGCCTCAAGTTGTGCCAGGGGGGGTTTAGGTAGAATATTAGGAAAAATTTCTTCATGGATAGGGTTGTCAAACATTGGAACAGGATGCCTAGGGAAGTGGTGGAGTCACCATCCCTGGAGGTATTTAAAAGACATGTAGGGGTGGTGCTGAGGGACATGGTTTAGTGGTAACTTGGCAGTGCTACGTTAATGTTTGGACTTGATCTTAAAGGTCTCTCCCAACCAGAATGATTGTATGATTCTGTGATCACTGTGGCTTGTTCTTGGTGGGAAGAGTGTGGTGGTGGTGAACACATGTGTATGCCGGTGTGATGGCATCAGAGCGAAGAGGGAAGGGGCTGTTTGTTCCTCAGCTGCTCTGGTGTTGTTACAGTGTGATTTATGTGTATTCAGGCAAGGCTTTGGGCAGAAAAGTGGCATTTTTGGAGCTGGCTGGCCCAGTGGAAGAAGTCGCTGTTCTCAGCAGGGTGCGACCAGCTCTTGCTGATTAGTGGCTCCACTGATTTGCCAATAGAGCAGGTCCCTAATTAAGAAGAATCAGCTGTGCTCACAGATAGCCTGGATGAACTCTTCCTCTGACTTCACCAGAGCCAAGCAGTTGAATTGCTGGGGCAAGAGCCTGTATTTTGATGTAAAGGGAGGAATGGGTGTATTGTGATTTTGCTTGTTTAAATATGTGTATTTGAAGTTAAAGTAAAGCATAAAGCAGCAGCAGCAGCAAAGGAAGGCAGAGAAGCAGCAAGCAACGAAGGTGTGGAAGAGGAGGAACGTCAGCAAATGAGTCCAGAAGATAGGAAAATGTAGACAGCATTAAACAAAACAAATGCAAGGCATGGGCATGGTCAAACCTAGCTCCCCTTGAGCGCAGGGTGTGCGGACCCTCTCTCGCAGGTGGTTGCAGCAGCCCTGCCTGAGGATGTGCCATGGCGTCCGTCTGCCGTGAAGGGAGCGGATGGTCTCCCAGGTCAGGGTCCGGCCTCCTAACTCCCCTTGCATCAGCAGGGATTCTGTCTGAGAAAGGACCGCTTGCCGAGCACTAAAAGAGGAAGCAGCAATACAGCTGCTGTCTCTTCAGTGAGAGTAGAGAAGTAGAGACTTCGGTGGATTTTTTAAATTTTTTTTTTGGCCTGCATTTGAAAAAAATGGTGACGAGAAGCCTTTTCTGAAGCTTTTTGGTCTTTTCAAAGCCTGTGGAAGATTTCTTTTTGCATGTTCCACCAACTTGAAAAGATGTGGGAAGGCAGGGAGTGATCGGGAGCACTCATCAATGTGTGCAGGAGCTCCCTATACAATAGCTGATGAGATTGCTCTCAAAACGTAGTCAGTGGTTTATATGTGGGTGGCTGTTAGCGTCAGGCTTATGAATTGCTCAGGGATTTGAATAAAGTTTATATGTTTTTAGGAAACGGCTTTCCAAGCCTTAATAAGCAGTATTTTATTGTCAGAACCAAAGAATGTCCAACTCCCTCATCCCAAGGCAGTGTTTCGGTGTATCACCTCCTTATTTGTCTGTGACGTTCTGCTTCAATGCTGCTGTCCCGCCGTGGGGTGAGAACCTCCAGCATGAAAGCTCCAGGGCCTTAAAAAAGAAATGTCTTGTAGTAAAACTATATTGCTTTCATGCAAATATGGAACCCAAAGCAAACTTTTCCTTCTTAACAGCCATTTAGAACAAGGTTTAATTTAATCTGGGAATAACTTCTTTTTTTCTTCCCCCCCCCCTTTTTTTTTCTTCTTTTAATTCTTTGTCTTTTTTTTTTTTTTTTTTAAGGAAATGATTTTTATTTTTGCTTCAGCAGAAACCAACCTCTCATCTTCAGTTGTGCAGAGAGAGTTGTTGGCTGCTGCACTCAGGCTGAGTTAAAGGTTTGCTGGGGCCATCTGAGGCTTTGGAGACCACCATGGTTAATGGATGCAGTCCCACCTGTCTCTGTGGGTGGGAGCTGACCTTGGGCTCGCTGCTTTTACAGTGCCTGGGGTTATGGGGCTGTAAACCCTTTAGGAGTCCTTAGGCACTTCCACGGCAGAAATAACAATTAGGTGTTACGCACAAATCGAGGAGAACATGGGCAGATCCCTGGTGTCTATGCGGGGAAGGTGGGATGATTAATCACAGCCTGAGATGGGGATGCTCTACCACGCTGGGTACCAGTGCGGGATCAGATGCACTTGGTGCAATTAATCTCTGAGCAGAAATGGGGAGGCAGCCCTTGCAAGGCTCCCACAGCTCCTTGTGTGTCCCTGCTTTAGCTGTGATGCCTCCAGTCACTTGGGGATGAAAAACTTCGCTTTATTTTTGTGTCTGAACAGCAGCTCAGACGAGGCTCGTTGTCTGTGACTAGGCTTATAATGCAAATAAAAAATACATAATAACAATATTTAAGCAAAAGATTGGTAGCAGGATTAGGATTGCAGTGTGGGGTTGGTTTTTTTTAATATTTCCTGGGTTTTTGTTGTTAAGTAAATGCTCATCAGCTCTGCTTGACTGCTTGTCACGCAGCATTTACAGAGAGGGATTCTTGTGCATTAGTAACATTTTTTATAGAGTTTCATGAGATAAAACTGTGCAGCTGTTTCACTTCAGCAATGCTCTGTTCAGTGCTTCTGGGGGTTCTGTGTCCCACCGTTGTTCTGTCCCTGTAAGACTATAAGACTGGCATTTAATGTCATTTGGAGCTTTAAAACAGGCTAAAAGCTGGCCCTTGCTTATGACCATCCAGGTTGTTTCCTGCACTTTGGGGTGGAAAGAGGGAGTTTGAACCTTTTAAATTCAGTTTATTTATTCTATTAAATTCTGTTTATTTATTTTGCTGAAGTCAGACTACCTGCCTCCCTCTAGAAGCAAGGTGCCACATCTGGAACTGGATTTGGGGAGGGGGCTAGGAAGGAGCCCAAGGACCAGGCGGCGTTCCCAGCCCCATGCCGTGTCTCCCAGCCGCAGGTGGTGGGTCCCTGTGGGACAAGGCTCTCTTCTCTCATTTGCTTCTTTTGCCGAAGAGGGCGGCCAAGGGGGAGCTGGTGCTAATGATTTGATCCAGGCCAGGTGGAAGTGAGTATCTCCTGCTCAGGGAGAGGAGTGGGGAGGCTGGTGGCTCGTGTTGATGCAGTTTTACTCCTTTGGAACAGAAGGGAAACAGCAGCAGTTGCTGGACTCTGGTTGTGTCCCTGCTTTAGCCGCAATGGCCCTTTGCTCTGCTCCTTTCTGCTGTTTTCTTACCTCCTCTTGTGCAAATGTGGAAATAACCTGGTTTGGGGAGAGCGGGTCTGTAGCCAATTCTCAGCGATGTCTAAGTGCCTCATACCCATTGAAGGAAAACTGAGTTGGGTACCTAAATACTCTTCGAGAATGAAGGCCATCGCTTTGGTGGTTTTGGTGAATTATTTGCGGTATTATTTGGGTAATACCCAAAGTCTCAGACATAAAGCGGGGACTGACCATTGTGACAGCAAAAACATTGTGCCTGCTCCACAGCATTTCCGTTTAGAGATTGGAGACACCAGGCCTACGAGGCCACATCGCCACTGCAATTTGCATTGCCTGGCCCTTACCAGTGTTTCTGTAATGCCATTTTTGGAAGTGCAACCAGTAATTCTGCACTTGCATTGGGGTTTTTTTTGTTTTTTTTTCTTTTTTTTCAATCAGTTTTTCCGTAGCAATTCTCTGAAGTAAGGGGTGCAGGAAACTGCAGATCTGGCAATCCCAATCTTGGATCCTCTTGACCCTTTCAAAAATGGAACAAACATTGTCTGACGCTTTAAAACCTTCCCCCCGCAGGGCACTGTGGATGGGAAGCTGAGCGTGTTTAGTTCTCGCAGAGCTGAGCTCTTAAATTGATAGTGCCTGTAGTTATATGTAGCTCTTGTGAAGGAAAATAAGAGAAACATCTTAAATCTTTAAACCTCTCAAGGCCATCCTTTCCCTGCCATGCTGCGAGAAGTGTGTAACTCTGTAATATCAGAAGAAATGCTGCGTGAATGTAGCCAGGCCAAGATGTGCTTACAGGTAAGAAGCCCTCTCGTATTGGGCATAAACCAGTGCCTGCCAGGATCGCTCGTGGGCGTCTTCCAGGGCTACTGTGAGCTGTTGTTAATGTGCCTGCCTTTTGAAAGCATTGCACGTGTTTCAGAAAGCCACAGAATGATGCTGTAGTTGCTCCATGCACACCATGTAGATCTCGAGGATTATTAGTTTCCTGTGCTGAAATATATTTTCTAAAATAACAGTGGATGACACGTATGTCTGACCAGATCTGCTTTGAGTTCTGGATTGAATGTGGGTTGTGCTTTCATTTTATTTAGATTTGGTTTAACTAATGAGAAGCACAAGTAAATGTTGTTTCTTGCCTAGAGGGAGATCTTGAATGTGGATCATTAAGAAATGGGGTCAGATGAAGAAAAGAAAATATCACTGTCCCCAAACTGGAACTTGCAAACCCATGCATTGTGCAACTCCCCACGGAGCTGGAAATTTTCGGTCAGTGCTGATACGATGGTGATGGTCTGCAGTGCTGATAGCAGTACCTGGCTTCAGGGTCTGTGCTATCCCTACGTGTCACAACCGCTGTGTTTCAGAAGGCTGGGTTGCATTTCCTCCTGGAGAGTTTGTCCGATTGCTCACAGCACGTAACGATTTGAAAACGAGTTTGGTTTTAGTAATAAACCGTTATGGCTTTTGCAAAAGTGGGTCTCTCCAGACTGGTTGGGGCAGAGGAACAGCTCCAGCTGACCTCTGGTTTGGGAATACTGCCAGCCCACATGGAGGTAGGATGAGGTTGTCAGGAAAAGGGGAAGTAAAAGGTTTTTCTCCCACTTAAGCTGAAAACCCACTGCTTGAAAAAATATATGTTTCTCAAAAAAAACCTGAAAAAATATTGAATTAACATAGCTGTAAGTTATGTGAAGTGAAATCCAAAGGCATTAATTAGGATTCTGAACCATATGGTCACACGAATCCGGAAACCCACACAACTGCATTTTCATATCTGATGTTGACACATTAAAATTCATCAGTTTGCAGCCAAAGTTGTCTTAGTTAATTTAACTAATACCATAACATTCCTGAGATGCATCATTACACCTCATCATGTAAATATAAACCAGGATGATTAGGGGAGAACCACTCGCTTCAAAGAATTAATATAGCTGAAAAACTGCTTACAATTTAGAAGAATTAAAATAAGATGCTAAATATGTCTCCTTATGCCCCTTGTTAAAACCAGACCTTTATTAGGTTACACAGTACCTGATTTCTGATGGTGTCTTTTAGCCAATGGCTTGTCTACACTTGTTTCTGTGCCATCGTGATGGTCGTGTTTTCAGCGCTTCGATGCAGGTTCTGAATGGGACCTTTAAGGCAGTGGTTGTTCAGCTTGGTGGGCTGAATTGGCACCTTAGCTTCAGAAATGTGTATTCTCCAGTACGAACTGACCATTGCCGAACTAACCATTGCCATGCCTTGGAAGGAAGAAATGATGCCCTCAGGGACAGGGAGCTGGAAGGGAAGCCAACGTTTCAGCTGAAATGCTGACTTGGGGCTCACGTGTGCTGTGGTGGCAATCAATGCCTGACCTACCTCTGCTGTCTTTGACCAGGAGCCTGGTTAGACCTTCCGTGTTTGTGTCTGATCTTTGGCATGGGGATGTGGAAGAGGCTCACGTCTCCTCTCGTGCATCAGTTTAACTGGCAACTGTCTGCTCTGCAGTGAATCTAAGGCAGATGCATGTCGCAAGAGAGTTGGGTTCAAAAGGTTGATACGCTCTTGATGTCTGTGTAGACACTGTTTTTTTTTCCCCCTGATGGTTAACTGTCATGTTTTGTGTCTTAGATATCTGTGCAGTGTACACATGTACGAGGAGACAGAATACACCTCTTGTGATTACAGCAGTCAGCTGGCCTCAAACCAACCAAT
Organism: Charadrius vociferus; assembly: GCF_000708025.1. Classification (NCBI taxonomy): domain Eukaryota; kingdom Metazoa; phylum Chordata; class Aves; order Charadriiformes; family Charadriidae; genus Charadrius; species Charadrius vociferus. The sequence continues at coordinate 1,551,939 of NW_009649864.1, read as the reverse complement.
TGATTTGAAAATTGTGATATTGACTTGTGAACCACTGTTACTAATTGAGTAAGCGGCAATAGGACATGTAAGTGTGTTCCAGGGGTCATCTAGTCCAGCTCTCTGCCCTAAGACAAGACCAGCTCATATCTATATAGATGTTTCTACAGCCTGGTCTTGAAAACCTCTGCAAATGGCAATTCCATAACCTCACCAGGCAATGACTTCCAGTGTGGCACTGTCACTCCCAAATGGAAGGCTTTTCCTAACCTCTAACCTAAATCTTCATCATTGCAATTTAGGTCTGCTTTTGCCTTGTCCGATCTGCCGTGGGAAAGGAGAACAGGTTATTCACTTCTTTCCAGCTACTTGTCATGTGTTTTAGAGATAGTTATCGTGTCTATCCTCAGTCTTTGCTAGACTAAACAACCTAGTTCCTTCAGTCATTCTTTGTAGGTCATGTTTTCTAGGCTGCACAGAAGTCTTGTTCCCCAGTGGACTGTCAAATCAATCCGCTTCCTTTTTTTGAAGCGTTATGCCCCAAACCAGCTGGCTGTGCGAGGGTGATGCTAAGCAGAGAGGGAGGAGTTGGTACAGGGCGTCTGCTGGTCACCAGGAGCTCACTGTGTCAGTCTCTACGAGGAATAACAGGCTCCTTGAGCAAGGCATCATAGACGGCGCACATGCTTCATGGCCTGGCCTCAGAGGGGGAGAAACCTCCTCAGCGCATGGGCTGGTGCTTCTGAGGTTCCCCCGTGTCCAAGCAGGTTGTTGGAGCTCCAGTGGAGTTGGCAGCCTGGGCTGAGTTTGCTGGCAGGGCTACAGGGTCCCTGAAGTATCTACGAGCAGGTCCTTGCTTTTGTAGTAGTCCCAACTTCCATTTTTACAGTTACTATCTTTTCTGTCAGGCAGAAATACATGAAAAAGAGGAGGCTGAGGGAAGGGAGCGGAGCACTTCATTTCTCCCCTTGGCTCATGCAGTGAGTTAGTTACCTGAGTTTCCAGAGAGCCTCTCAGGCTTTGCCTCTTTAAAAACTTGGCGAGTTGCCATTGCTTTAGGAATTATTTTTTTTTTTTCCCTTTACTCCTAGTGCTTCAGCTGATTTCATAAGAAACTGTTGGAGTGTGGGTGCGTGGGGGAGAACCTTGTGCAGTGAAACCAAACCAAGGGATCAGAGAGAGTTGGGGCTGTTCAGCCTGGAGAAGAGAAGGCTCGGGGGAGATCTTATTGTGGCCTTCCAGTACCTAAAGGGGGCCTACAGGAGAGCTGGGGAAGGACTTTTTACTGGGGCATGTAGTGACAGGATGAGGGGGAATGGCTATAAACTGGAAGAGGGCAGGTTTAGATTAAACATTAGGAAGAAGTTTTTTACTTTAAGGGTGGTGAGGCACTGGAACAGGTTGCCCAGAGAGGTTGTTGAGGCCCCATCCCTGGAGGTGTTCAAGACCAGGCTGGACCTGGCCTTGGGCAACCTGGTCTAGTGGGAGGTGTCCCTGCCCATGGCAGGGGGGGTGGAACTCGATGATCTTCAAGGTCCCTTCCAACCTAAACCATTCTATGATTCTATGATCATCTTTATTGTCTTAGTGTGACACAGGCTGAGGAGCCTCCTCTGCCTTGAAATCACAGTTTATGTTTGGGCTCAAAACAGACCTTGCAGAAAGCGGTGGCGTGGGAGGGGCCAGCTACCCAGCATATTTTCTTCAGTGGCAAAACTGCTTGCTCGCCAGCCTCTCTCCTTCCTTGCTACCAATCTGCCATAAGGTTACCGTGTCCTCCTCTGCAATGACCAGGAATTCCAGCATCAAAGTCAAGCCACCTCCTGCAGTCATGCGAATGGTAGATGCAGCTCAGCAAAGCAAGCTCCCAAAACATGGCCAACAGGTACCTCGCAGCCAAGCCGCTTTCCCAAAGCCGGGCATCGAGCCCATGTCCCGACTGGCATTACCTGTGGCAGAGGAATGACTAAAGGAGCCCTCCAGCCTTTTTCCCAGAGCTCAGGATCACACCCTCATGCATTTTTCTCTCTGCTCGTTGACGGATGCTGCTTCTGTGCTTTCCCCTCCCCGAGCTCATGGGACACGTGCCAGCCCTGGGAGTTGTGCAAGCGCTCAGCTTTGCCAGGCTGCCCAGCGTGGGGATGTCGCAAGAGGACACTGGGCTGTTCCTGCAGTGTTTTGAGGCGATTTCCCATTTCTTCAGTTTTAAAGGATGGAAGATAATCATTACCCTGTGAAATAGATTTTAATTCCTACCAGGTCTTTTGATTGTGCCAGGTGGTCTTAAAGCTTGAGGGTTTTGGAGGGAGAATTCCATAACACATGACTGATCATTCATCAGTTCACGTGTGGATTCGACCTTGGAGTGTTTGTACAGACTCAGTGGAGCTGTTGAGTACAAATGGTTTGGTGTTTTTTTTACTTCCTTGCTATTTGCTAAAGATGTGGGTCTTGATCATCTGCTGACTCGCCGCTTCGAGCTGCGTGCACGCACACCGCTTCGAGCTGCACGCACGCCGACAAGTCATATCTGCCGTTTGCTCTGGCGTTTGCTCGCTTCCCTCTGCCACTCTGCGGGTTAAACAATAACCGAGTCGGGACATTCATTACTTGGGTGAAGCATCTCTTGGAGCTTGAAACCAGGGCTCTGCTCCAATACACGGCAAGATTTATGGCCTGGTGGATAAATTGGATTTAGCAGAGCCGAAGCTGTAATAAAATGATTGTATCGGATTGCAGCGTGTGTATGGGGGTGGTGATGGGGGGTCAGGTGGAGCTCAGATACCTCCTGAAAATGTTCACTTTTCTCTTCCATCCTCCCTCTCCTTTAAAACCTTGCTAAAGCAGTGAAGAAAAACAAAGCAGATAGGTTTGGAAAGGATCACTTCTGACTGGCTGACTTCAGAAGGACGGGTAATTTTAAAACAACAGCATTATTTCTTTGAGGTTGAACTGACTCAGAACATTTCTTCTCCCCTTTCTCGCACCTCAAGGGATAGATTTTATTTTGTTGTATGTACAGGTCCAGCCTGAGAAAAAAAAATCAGTTTTTCTTTGTTAGCTGGTTTGGGGTGGAATCCTCATGGAGAATTCAGCCTTTGTGTTAGAATCTTTGAGATATGGACTGTACCTTAGTAGCATCTTTCTTTCTCTGCTCCTTCACTGTCCTGCCTTGAAATACCTGGTACCTAAACCAGGGAAAAAGCATTAAGAGAATGCTGGCAGTAGAAGGAAAGGAGGATGGAAGATCAACTGTCTACTGTCTAATCTGTCCAACACCCCACTGGGATTAATGGCCTATGATTGTTTGTTTGTTGGTTTTGGACAGAAGGCAGGATGTTATTGATGAAGTGCTGGATGGAGGTGGACCAGAGCTGTGGAACAAGCCAGTGTAGGCACAAACATTGATGTATCTGGAAAGGACTGGCCTGTACCTGGCTTCAGAACTCACATTCCGGTTGTTGCTGCCCCTATCTGAGAAATTCTGTCACTGGCTAGGATGACATTTGATATGTATTTTGGGTTTAACCACCAATAATTAGTGTGCTCCCCCTGGCTGAGAGGGGTAGGCCAGCACCAAGTCTGTATGATGGCCGGAAACTGGTCCTGTTTATTCCTGGGTCTCCTCAATGCAGAGGAAATGTAGAAAGCTTCTTGGACATGGCTGTATGCACCAGAGCTCCCTGGGAGGGGATGAGAGCCAGCCGTGTGCTGTAACATCCTTCGGATTAAGTGATCTCTTCCTAGAAAAAAAGGAAGGAGGGAGAGGAATGTATCAGGGCATCACAGAGAGGAGAGGTGACTCTTCCCCTCAGGAGCAAAGCAGCTCTCCTTTGCCGTGCTTCGGAGCTCCACATTGCCTCCAGGAGCCTCCAGCCATGCAGACTAGCATGAATTACAGTAATATAGTCAATCCAAAACTTAATTTTACAAAGGCTACAAAGTGAACTGGACTGGGGAGGTGGGTCAGCTTTCTCCCTACAACTAGTTTCATTAACATGATTTGCAGAATGTTCCTCTACCTTGTCATGGAGCACAACCCAGGGACGGATGGATGCCTGTGGGAATATGAAGGCTGTAGCGGTGGATCTGGGCGTAACATAACCTCTCCGGGGAAAGTTGTGCGTCAGGACTTGTTCGCTTGGCCACAGCGCTATCCTGCTCTACTCGCTTGAGATCTGCCCGGCATTGCTCTTGGTTCTCCCTGCCACACCTTCTGCAGGGAGCAGATAAGCACTTTTGAGGGATGATGTAAGTTTTTCCATGTTTGAATGCTACAATGCCGATTTTAGGGCAACAAAGCGAAATTGCATCCTACCTAATAATACAGAGTGCTGCTTGGATATATTTGACCACTTACTTTGAGATCTGTGCGATCTGGAGAAACAGTTGATGTTCATGGAAAACAGGCGCTCCCAATACAAATGCAATACCGAGTGAGGGTAGTTGTCAGTTTGCATACACAAGAGATTTATTTACATTTTTAATATATATATATTTACAGAGGTAACAGTAATAGCAAGTCAAGTAATAGCAATAGCGGGCACAGTCTGAGAGAAGTGTGTCTGGACATTTTGTGGACACAGACATTTTCTGGCATTGAGGACTACAGTCAGGAGAAGCCCTGCTCGTTCCATTAAAAATAATGTTCATAATTGGTCGGTTCAAAATTCACCAGTACAGATCATTGCTTTCCAGAAGCAGCATTTTATGCTTTTCATTGGACATTGCTTACAGCATCAGTGGACAGTGCAAGGGGAAAATGTGCTCATTAGATATGAACTTAATTGAGAGTGACATGGCTGGGTATTAATATTAGTCTTGCCGCAGGCTTTTCCTTTCCTTTTTTTGTGTTTATAGTCATGCTAGTAGATACTAAGCATGTTATCCATTTACCGAATTCCACAACAGCACCTTCAATAAAAGGGATGGATTTCCCAGTTTCTTTCTAAATGGAGATGCAGCATCAGATGTGCATCTCGTCCAGATGCAGGAGCAGCAAAGCAGGAGAGCGGGGCTCTGCCTGGCTCCCAGCACAGGTCACCCTTGCTACCCGTGTGACCTTTTTTTGATGGTATTTCTATTTGCAGGAATCTGCATTGATGGTGGTTACGGTGGCTTATGGAATTTAATTTGGCACTTGTTTTTCTGGGGAATGGTCTGGTGACAAGAAGCTGACGCAGATTTCTTTGGCGGTCCTGTCCCTGGGCACTCCTACCTCTTTAACCTCCCCCCTGAATGTGCTTGGGAGAATAAATAAATTAACTGGATGAAATGGAGGGGTGCGTTTTCACTGGCAAGGAGAGAAGCAGGCTGGGAAAGGCAGCTGAGCGCGGGGCCATGATTGGTGCGGAGGGAGGCGGTGGTTTGTGTAAATAGCGGGATGCGCTCCTTTGTGCTTGAGAGGTTTCCCGTGTAAGGCAGAGCAAAGATGCTGGGTGTGTTGTTGTCGGGACTAATTCAACTCTTTTTTTGGTATGGAGGCTTTTCTTTTTTTTTTTTTTTTGGGACATGCTTCTTCTCCCCCCCTCCCAGCCTTTCCTCGCCCCTGCGCTCTCTGTATGGAGACGTGCGAGGCGGGGGAAGGCACACATGCGGGTCGCGGGGTGCTTTGCGGCCGCGCCATCCCTGGCTCCACGCGCTCTCCTGCTGCTGACGGCCAGGACGAACAATTATCAGAGCGGTTTGTCTCACAAGTCAGTGCCATCTGTGCAGGGCGCCTCGTTTGCCGAACAAAAGGGTTCAGAGGGGCTGAGGGGCTACGGCTTTAAAAAAACCCTGATTGAAGGGAGGAAAGGATGCTGTCACTTGCTTCCAACTGCACGCGGGAGCATTGTTCCCTCCCGAACCGTTCAGCGTCACTTTTATTACCTGCAGCCATTGCCAGCGCTCGGCAGCACGACATTTTATTTGGGGACAGGATAATAGAGTCAGTCATTCTGCATGCTACTGATACGTTTTGTTTTGTTTATGTATATTTTACAGGGTTTGGTCTGACGGTTTTGTCTCCTGAGTAATTAAGCTGAATTATTGAAGGCCCTGAAATTAACACTGTCATTTTTAATAATTAAAATAAAGTAAATCTCAGCCTGTTTCACGAGTTAGATTATTTCCTCTTCCTGATTTTGAAGGTGTGTGTGAACTTGTTTGGAAGAATGTGAGCACTCAGGTAGCTTGGTTTTAAAATTTTGTTTAACAAAAATAGGGGGGAAAACCCTGGGTATCCTGTAAGGTCTCTCAAAACAGCCGGGCCTTAAAAGAAAAGAGAGCAGTAAGTGGGGGAAACCAGTGCATGGTAGGCACTGCTGGTACGAGTCTTTCCTGCCCACTGCTCTAGACAAGTACTACAGAATAAGAGTGTGTTGGAGAGTATCATAGAGTGAGGAAGGAGCTTTACAGATAATTTTAACTTTTTTATTTAAGTTGTAACACTGCCCTCAAAATTTTTGCTGGCTCAATTATATCATGTGTTTAGATATTTTAAAAATTTTCCTTCAAACATTTGAATATCGATTTTCAAGTCAATATTGGAGTCTCCTATTTGCGGTGGATTTGGGAATACCCCTCATTTGCTGTTTGGCAATTCTAGGATGGTGGATTTCAAGGAGCCTGATTTGGTTAACTCCATTGGTAAGATTGGGGTTCTGGCTTTCGTTCCCCAATGCTGGGCCAGTTGCACCCAGCTCCATGTCTATGAATGACTCAGGCTTATTTCTCTTGACAAGGGTTTACAAAATCTGGCTCTTATCTTTCTATACCAGGTTTATAATTTCTTACAGAGTCAAGAGCCGTAAGCGTGGGTGGTGACGTCCATGTGTATGTGAGGAAGGGGATGCTCCCCATCAAATGGGGACTGAGATGCTCAAGTCCCTCTAGTGCTGCTGCCTGCTGGCGGTGAGCATTTTGTAGCGCTGAAGGAGCAACGGGAGTCAGAGGAAGGGCCCGGAATGGTCAGAGGGTAATTCAGGCTGGAAGGGACCTCAGGGAATCTCTACTCCAACCTGCTGCTCAAAGCAGGGCTGGCCGTGAGATCACTGGAGGTTCCTCGGGGCGTTGTTCTGTTGAGTCTGGAAAACCTCGAAGGCTAGAGACCATGCAGCCTTTCCGGGCAGCCTGTTGCAATACTGGACTGAAGGAACGAGGAAGCTCCGCAGGCCAATAAGGCTTTGTGTGTCTCTGCTTGTGTGTGCGGTAGTGTCTAAAGCCGCAGAGAAGGTCACAGGTGGGTTAGGAGAGCTGGAGAACAGGAGGAGTGGCTCCAGCCCCAGCCAATTTAACTGGTTTGTCTGTGCACACCCACCACTTTTTATTGATAAACGTATTGTATTTCCTTGGCAACACAATCTGTTATGGCAACAGCTGGCTCTGACTTCGCAGCCTGCAGGTAAGGGAGAGGAGGTGACGGAGAGCTTGGTGTTGGCCAGGGCAAGGGCTGGTGGGCTGTTTTTTTGGAGGGGAGGCACGGGAAATGTGGGCCATGAGCTCCAGTCCCTGTATGAGACTTCACCGCTGCTCTCAAAGTTGCTGGTTGCTGCGAGGCGCTTGCCAGGGAAGGGCTTGAGGATGTGGCTTTGCCTTGCGAAATGTCAGCGGCTTTTAAGCTTCAGACCGGTCACCACATGAAAGAGAGGAGCTGGTGTATGGTTAAGGCACTGGATTGGGCCTCATGGGATTGCCGCAGACTTCTTGTGTGACCTTAGGCAAGTCACTTGGCTTCTTGGTGCCTTGGTTCCCAGTGGTGAAGTGGGGATAGCAAGCCTTCTTCCATTCTCCATGTCCAGCTGAACCATAAGCAATCAGGGCAGCAGTGGCTTTCTTGGGCATTGCAAAATGGGGCTTCAGGCTTTGCTGTGAGTTGTCTGGGTGCTGGTGTGACACCCAGCTCCAAGGCTGACATGCTCAGGTAGAGCACTGCTTTCAAAATAAGGCAGATTGCCTTAGGAGCCAGGAGGGGACATTTCCTAAAGCTTGCCACCCACTGGTGAGTTTGAGTGGGCTGAGGTGCTGAGCTTCTGGTCCCCTGTACTCAGCATGGTACGGGGGACATCTCTCCTTCCCTGGTCCTGCGGAAGGAGACCCTGCTCACTTACCTCTCTGCAGCTTTTCTAATTGTGTTTTGGCTTTGCAGAGCCTCTTTCCTCCCCGCAGAAGCAGAAACGCCTGCTTGTCCCATTGAGGGTCCTGCATGGCAATGGGTGGCTTGGACCTGCCTGGAGGGGGTTTCAGCATCTCAATTGGAGGACCTCTTTGGTCCAAGTTTGCCAAGTTCAGAGGGAAAAGGGGCTGGTAGGAGGCACTGGAGGTGGCTGCATCGTGGTCCCCATCTCCGAAGGGTTTGCAGGCTTCTGTGTTCTTGCTCCATCTTGCAGCTATTTATCACCATTGAGCATTTGCAGGAAAATAAGAGACATTCTGAAATAATGCTGTTGTTAAAGCACAGATTTTAAAGATTTTTAACTTTGTCTACTTTCTGGCCCATGTTCCCTCTCGTTCCCTCGCAGAGGAATGGGCGAAGTGTGAGGGGATCACTCGGGCTGTGTGTGTTCTTGGGGAATATTCACCCGAGCGTCTCCCAGATCACTTGCAAAGAAACATTTCAGCATTCAGATGCTGAACTGGTACTTCAGAAAACTCCTTTAGATGAAACACTTGGCAAATCCATTTTCACATCTCTGAAACTGTGGGAAGATTTTTTTAATTGGAAAATCTGGTTCGGTCCCTTCCTAATTTTCAGGAAAGACTGATGGAAGGATTATGACCAGCCCTAATTTTGCAAATGAGGTAAGGAAGCAAAGCCAGTATAATAAAACCACAGGGTAATGTGTCATCTTGTGCCCTTTCTTCACTAGGTGCATACAGTTTAGTTGTAATGATGTGTGAACTTTTCTCCAAGTAAATCTTCTGGAATATGTTTTGCCAAAGGAAAGAAATCTCAGTAGTACCAGATCTCATGATATCTCCCTGCTGTTTGGGGCATGCAAATTATGGGCGAGTTTCTAATGTGTTAAGTTCCCACAAGTCTAAACCAAATCCTTAAGGAGAAGCCAGTGGGAAAGACATTTCCCAAGACAGCAGGACTTTTTTTTTTCCTTTCCTCCTAGCCTTGCAAGGAGTTTTAGGTGTTTGGTTTTTTTTTTTTATTTTTTTTTTTTTTTAATGAGCATCAATATTAGCTAAGATTCCTCCTGTTAGGAACATAAAGCGTGAACTTTCCCATTGCCGCCTGGGCACGTTGCCTGAGCAAGGGCTGGTGGATTCATCCTGTCGGGGCTCCGCGCACCCAGCGTTTTCATATCGATGTCTTTGAACCAACTCCTTGATGCCGAGCAGATGAAAGCCTGGGTGACCACGCAGGAGGGTGTGAGGAGCTGCCCCGGGGGCGAGCGGAGGGCAGCGGGGCTGGGAGGTGCAGGGCACGGTGCTGATGTGCAGACGGGTACTGCGAGAGCAGGTTTGGTGTCTCTCAGGGGCTGCGATAGCAGGGGAGGAACCTTGCTGTGGGATCACACCTACTGGTGGTGGAAAAGCCCGACTGCCTTGTCCTGCCTATCTCCCCAGCACTCATGTTGAATTGGCCCTCTAATGTGCACAGTCTTCCCAGGTGGATGCTTTTTGGAACTGGTGGTCCCCAGATTTGGCTGATACCCACCACTGTTGTTATTTCCTTGGTTTCCAAGCGCTGCATCCCATCACAGTCTGGGAACCAGGCACGAAGCGTTTGCCTACTATGTTTTTCCCAGGTAAACATGGCTTTAGATGCTGGAGCTGGGTTATGCAATGCAGATAGGTGGGGACGGTCTGTCTTCTGCCAGCAGTAGAAAGGGAAAGTTGTTTTGCTAAGATAAAAGTGGGATTTTCTCCAGTAGCTTGGTGCACACTATCACATCCCTTTCTCAACTGTATTATCCTTGGCAGCTGGGGAGGGCTGGAGCTCTGCTCTTGAGGGAAGAGGCAGTGAGTGAATTAGACAAGGTTTTGGAACACATCCTTTTTGACCGGGGTTTTGAACAGTTCCCCGTTCTCCGGGGGAAAGGGAGGGGAGGGGTGGGCTCTGCATGCACCTGGGGTGACACAAGGGGACGACCTGGGTGCTGCCTGCCCCCTCCAGCTGCCAGCCTGCCTGCGCTTCTGGGCCAGCGTTGCCCTCCTCTTGCCATGGCTCTCCCTGCGCCCGTCAGCTGCGATGCAGCTCTCGGCCGTGTCCTCAGGCTGTTGCCCTCGGTGGATCTCACCAGGGGTTTGCTGCTGCTGTCGTTGAGGCTCTGCCACTGGCT
>NW_009649864.1:1503480-1541587 GCF_000708025.1 Charadrius vociferus | reverse complement strand
GCAGCCGGCACACCGATGCTCTCAACAAAATGGAGGAGCTCTTGTGCTCTTGTGCCACAGACCCAGCGGCAGTTTGGGGGCCAAGAGGGAAGAGGACGAAGGGTCGCATTTTTCTGGTTGATAATCTGTGCTGTCTTTGCCCTTGGTGGTGTCCTTTATGGGCAAAACCGCAGGCGAGTGTAATATGTGTGCGTCATTTCCATATCGTTAGTTGTAATTCACAGAAGGTTTTAAAAAGTCAAGGATGACCCAGCGACTGTGGTAAACTCCATACGATAAACTTTCCAAGGGCTTTGTGTAACGAAGGCCCTGTGGCTCTTCTGGTGATGGCAAAACCATTGGATAAGCGTATAGTACCTTAACAAGCTGCCAGTCGTGACATGGAAACATGAGAATATCTGTAAAATATTTTGTTATGGTGTTTTTTTAAGTTATTGTCACTGAACCTGTTGTTCTGGCATCCGAATATTTGAGACACGCTTAAAAAATGAAGTCAATGCCAGTAAACGCATAAAAAAACCCCAAGGAGAGTAAATCTCTACCCTTTGTCTACTATCTAAATTAAAAGTAATTACCAAGAGCAAAAGTATTTGCACTTCATTATATGGGGACTGACTTTTCCAATTGAGGGATCGTGAGATTGTGAAGAAAATTCAGTTCACGGATGACCCCAACTTGGAGTCTGTTAAGTAGTGTCTGTCATCTTCCCTTCTTCAGTCAAGCTGTATTAATCTGTCTGAAAGCTCACGTTCCCAAGGGCCGCCCAGCGCTTGCTATGCTGTGGCAGTGACCTGAAGGAAAGTGTGTTACTTGCGTTATTTTGTAGAATACCTAATAACCAAATTTTTTTACCTAACCAAAAACATCAGTGAGACCAGCAGTTGAAGTGCTAGAGGATCCTAAGCCAAGAGGCACTTTTGTCTATTGCCTCCATCCCGGACATGCTCATCTCGGCATGTGATCGCGTTTGTCCAAAATACCCATTACCCCTTTGTAGACGCACAGCTTATCTGGTAGTAATGAGACATGGGTATTCAAGTTGCCCAAATTCATCCCTGAGGTCATTTCAGTGACTACAGTAGAATCAAACCAGGACTGAATTTGCTCCTGAATCTTTATGTTTGCAAATTAATTTGGGTGGAATCTACTTTTAATTATGCCTTACCTTATTATACCAGATTTACTATCATGAGGGAGGAATGCTCTGATATCCAAAACAAGTACAATGAGCGTGGCCATCCCCTTACATTAACGTTACATTGATGCTGTGTGTGACATGGGGTGATATATATATATATTTTTATATATATATATGCAAAATGCACCAGTATTAAAGGACGTGTGAGATTGGAAGGGACCTTTGGGGTTGAGGAATGTGGTCTTGTGCCGTAGTGAGTGCTCCCACTTGAGGCTGCTGATATTTTTGCCCCTACTGCTTGTACCGCAAGGCTGTTCCTGAATCTCATGCCTCCTTTTCCTAATTTCTAGCCTAAACATCTTCAAATGTAGTCTGTGCTCACTTTTTCATGCCTTTCAGCTGCTGAACGTTTTGCTTTCCCTGCCATCTTGTTGCCCGAGGCAAATGCTGATGGGTCCTGAAGGAACACAAATCTGTCGGTGTGAATCCCGAGTTCTGGTATCATTATGTCCCTTTCGTCCTAATAACAGTGTCTGACCTCATGATATATGCTACCGATGTCATAGGCAGCCCCGCAGAATGACTCTTAACCCTTCCAGCTCCCACCTGGGAACCTGTGCTAGTGCAGTACGCGGGAAGAAGACCCACAGGAGAATAGTCCTTAAAGTTCCCAGTTGGTTGTTACATTTACCGAGAAACATAATTGAGGCAGTCTTGGCTCCCAAAAAGGGTAGTGTGACTCCTCTGGCTCTGCCGTACAGCTCTCTGCTCAGCGTTTTCACCTGGGGTGTGCTCCCGGAGCGGTTTGGAGCGGAGATGAACACGAGTGCTGAGCAGCGCGTGGAGTCTCACCGGGGACGTGCGGCACTGCGTGCCCATCACCTCGCCTGTGCTGGTGAGCGGGACGTGTCCCTGCCCCGCTGGCTGTGCCAGGCACGTGGGGCGCGATGGGGAGAAGACAACCCGCTGCCTGAAGCGCGGGGCTTGGGGGCAGGTGAGGAAGACTATGCTCATGGCTGTGCTGAAGGTTTGTGACGCACAGCTCTGATCCAGCAAAGCATATGGATGTCTGACTGACTCTAGGCGCTGGGTTTTTATCGTTCCTCAGGTTCCTGAGCTGTTCAGCCAGGGTGTAACACTTCCTTACCTCTGCGGGAAGCTTCGATTAGCTTTATTGATACGTAGTTTATTCACATTTTTCCTTTCGCTGGGGAGGCCTCGTGGCGGGGGTGGGGGGGGTTGTACGGCACCATTGGAGCCCAGCAGTGCCAGCACCGGTATCCAGAACTTGATCAAGTTGTGTGGGAAGTGCTGTAAGTACTATGTGGCTTACTGGTAGGACCAGATTTGTTGGCAGGACCGAGTTTGTTAATGCCACAGAGATGACAGGTTTGCTACCCGGTGTGGTTGGGATGCTGCCTGGACTGAACTACTGCTCTACAAGAACCCGTTGTGCTTTTCATTCCGCTTAGCTAAATATCCTGCGCCATGGAGGGGAAAAACCAGCTATTAGCTGCGGTTCGGAGATGAAGCATTAGGCTTCATGTGTTTTCACGAGCGGCTTCGACTGACCTGGTGTTGGGTGGCTGCCAATGCCCGTGCCGGCTCCCCATGCCCAGCTGCACGTCCCCTCCTGCCTCGTGCCGGTCCCAGCTGGGCATGCCATGTGTCACCCGGTCACCGCGGGATGCCGTGGAATGGCATCGCCCCTTTCAGCAGCTGCCTGTGGTGGGATGGGCACAAAAGCCTAGGTCTTGCCCATCGTTAGTGGCAAGCTTTTAAGTATAACATAGACTTTCCGGCTCCCAGGCTTTGGCTTCCCGCCTCCCCCGGACTCCAGTCCTTTCCTTGCTGCTATCGCTGTTACGGGATTTCCCAGATCCAAGGTCCCTAGTCAGCTCTGGTATCTTCTGAGGCCCAAACCCACACTTTTTTGCATTAAAGGAGTAAATAGGAACCCTTTTATTTTTGTGATACCTCTTAATGCATTTTGCTTGTTGGAAGCATTTGTTAAAAGGGTCGAGAAGGGTTAGAGAAGATAAATTTGGGCCTCTGGGTGTGCTGTAGCTTGATGAGCATGAAGCTCTTTCTGTCTCTGCCTCTGTCAGAGACGTGCAGAGCCGTCATATCAAAGACTGGCACCGGCTTCCACAGCACCATCACCACTCGCTTTTCTCCTCCTTCTGGCAAGAAATTTGCTGGGAAACCATTTGTATTATTTAACTAGTGATGACTAATACTTGAGAGTAGATATCTGTGCAATGTTGGTTTGTGCCCATCTGAGGTCTCAGCGCTTACCCGCTGTTTTCTGTGTCTAAGAACACCGCCTTCCCTAAAAAGATAAAAATGAAAAAATATTTTGCAGGAATCCTTTTCATTCCCCCTATTTGAGAGTGAATCATCCTGAAAATGAGTTCTCTAAAAATGTCTATCTCAGTGTTTGTTGAAGCAAAACCGGGTGATAAGTACTTTTTGGGGGAGAAACAGAGAAGGGCTGGAGGCCCTTTGTGTCTCTTCTGGGACATGCACTCTTGTGGGCTTTTAGGGGTTTTATCCCAGCCCTGAGTGACAGCCAGATCTCCAGCATCTGTGATTCTGTGATCTTCCTCCATCGCTCCCTTGCATGTATAGGCAGGATGTAGGTGTAGGGACAAAGGACAGGTATCTCCACGATTCTGGGGATGTCAAAGGCCGGTCTTGACTCTTGGTAGCAGCCGAGGTGGGCTGGAGGACCCCTGGGCTTGGCGGGTTCAATGGCAGCTGGGCTTTTGCAAAGGTACCCCCATCCCAGTCGCTGTAAGGGGAGCAGCAACCCACAGCCTGGACAACCTGCGCTGGGCAAAGCCTGAATAGCTCCTTGGAGGGTCCCATGAGCTCAGTATGTTGGAACCGCCTACACAGAGCACCCCAAAATTAATCTGCTCTGTGGCACGTGCAGCTAGTTGGGCTGAACTCACCAGGAACAAAGCTTTTGACACACATGTGCCATTTTTGAGCACCACGTTGTGACTTGCATATTGCTGTGCTTTGGCTTGAGTGTCCTGCTGCTGGGGACTCGCAAAGCCTCCAAGGTCTGGGAGGTCTCCATTTAATTTAATTTTATTTTTTATTTTGGGGGGAAAATGATTCACCCAGTTGCAATCATACTCTTTTCTCCCCATCGCCTTTCAGGACAGCGCCTGGTTTTTTCCTAAAGAGCTTGCACGCTCCAAACCAAAATGTTAGCTCAGCTGTAACAGATGGATGGATATGGGTATCATGTGGCAACTTAATGAATAATATCTATCACCTAATTTCCCGAAAGTTGGCATGTAATGAGGATGGTGCCATGATTATTACCTCTGTAAATCATGACTTTAAGACGATGACAATCCCTCCTGCCCCAAGGATACAGGACAGCCAGACAATGATGTACATTTAATTGCTGTGTGAGAGAAGCAATGTGTTCGGGAGCATGCCATTGCCTCTAAATTATCTTCTGCAGCACAGACGCTAGAGGAGATTAGTGCAGATTGGAGGGGAGGGAGGGCCCTGCCATGCCGTGAGGTGCTGTATATGTGTGTGTGTTTATCATTTGAGCCAGGCGGTGGTGGTGGTGTGAGCTGGCTGGGGTGGGGCGGAGGTGTGACTCCCAGGTTTGCCCTCTCCGTCTCTCCTCAGGACTGAAGAAGCAGTGGTGTAGAGATGCTTCCTTTGTTTTTCTGATGAGTGTTTGTGGTTGTTCAGCCTGGAGGAGAGAAAGCTCCAGAGAGACCTTATAGTGGTCTTCCAGTACTTAAAGGGGGCCTACAGGAAAGATGGGGAGGGACTTTTTATTAGGGAGTGTAGTGATGGGATGAGGGTAATGATTTTAAACTGAAAGAGAGTAGATTTAGATTACATATTAGGAAGAAATTTTTACTCTGAGGGCATTGAGACACTGGCACAGGTTGCCCTGGAAAGGTTCAAGGCCAGGCTGGATGGGGCTTTGAGCAACCTGGTGTAGTAGGAAGTGTCCCTGCCCGTGGCAGCGGGGGTGGAACTAGATGATCTTCAAGGTCCCTTCCAACCCAAACCATTCAATGATTCTATGAATATCTCTGTGGACAGAGGACTCGACCTCCCAAACAGCGACCTTGCCTTGAGGGGTGAAAGCTGCCAAACCTCTGCCCAAACCTCCTCCCACTAGAGGATATCTCTGGCCCTGTTTTCTTCTTACCACAAACCCCGGCTGGCCATAAAGCAGAGCTCATGCCCACATTGTGGGCTCCCGGCTTGCTCACGTGGCTGCTTCCTAGCCAAGGGAGCATCCCTGCTCGCAGGGCCCTCCCACACTGCCTTGGTCTTCATCAATTGATTGAATAACCACTCCTAGTAAAATTATTACTCTGCTGTGCTTTTAAGGTGTCTTTCGTTAGATGCTATGCTGTGACAGTTGACAGGGATGTGGCTGAATTGTGGCTGAATCAGATATTGCAGCTGACCCTTGGAGCAGCTCCTGCCAGCCTGCCTGTCCTGCTGGTGAGAGCTGCTCTTCTTTGCTGTGTTGCCTCCCTTGCTTGGGTACTTCTTTGTGTTTGTTAAATTTTTCTTTCCCTTTTTAATTCTGCCCCCACCTCCCTGATGCGCTGATCAGCGTGGCTACAAGCTGGCTGGAGGTGGGACAGACACCCCTGCTCTGGTCCTCGCCTCCACTTCGGCGCTTCCGAGCCATGTGATGAGCAGAGGAGACAACAGCCTTAAAACTGTGACAGTGGCTGCTTTGGGTCAGACCAAAGATCCCTCTGGCCTGATGGCCAGTGCCCAGGGGAATTAAAACTAGGGTGATATGATGATCACATACGGTGATGTGCTGCCCTACAATAATTGACCAGCCACCAGCGATCTGCAGCTTGAGGACTTCCCAAGCCAGGACTGTTGCCTTCGGGTTTTGTGGCCCCTGTGCAGCCACCATCGGCAGCATCATGGCTGCTTCCAGTTCCTGCAGCTCAGCCCCCAAACCCAGATGCTTGCCTGGTTTGTGGAGAGATGGCTGCAAAACCAGTAATACCGTGACCACCTGGATCATGTGAGCAACAGGCCATATCCAAAGCCACCCAGTGCTCTGAACTGTGTGGGATGGGACTGTTCAGCTGTGTGATGGTGGCCGTGTGTTGCAGGGGAGCTGCCATGGTGCTGGAAGAGGAGACCCATGGTGCCGGTGGACCCCTGTGTGTGCAGGGGGGCAGCGTGCAAGAATTAGCCTCTTGTCCCTCTTTCACATTGGCTCCCACAGTGGTAACCAGTGTCACCCCAGTCCTGTTCAATATATTCCTCAGTGACCTGGATGAAGGGATAGAGTGTACCATCAGCAAGTTTGCTGATGACACAAAACTGGGAGGAGTGGCTGACACGCCAGAAGGCTGTGCCGTGTTACAGCGTGACCTGGACAGGCTGGAGAGTTGGTCAGAGAGAAACCTTATGAAATTCAACAAGGGCAAGTGTAGGGTACTGCATCTGGGGAGGAGTAACCCCATGCATCGGTACAGGTTGGGGGCTGAGCTGCTGGAGAGCAGCTCTGTGGAAAGGGACCTGGGAGTCCTGGTGGACAACAGGATAACCATGAGCCAGCAATGTGCCCTGGTGGCCAAGAAGGCCAATGGCATCCTGGGGTGCATCAAGAAGAGTGTGGCCAGCAGGTCGAGGGAGGTCATCCTCCCCCTCTACTCTGCCCTGGTGAGGCCACATCTGGAGTACTGTGTCCAGTTCTGGGCTCCCCAGTTCAAGAAGGACAGGGAACTGCTGGAGAGGGTCCAGCAAAGGGCTATAAAGATGATTAGGGGATTGGAGCATTTTCTTATGAGGAAAGGCTGAGGGACTTGGGACTCAGTCTGGAGAAAAGAAGATTGAGTGGGGATCTTATCAATGCTTATAAATACTTAAAGGGAGGGTGCCAGAGGGATGGGAACAGTCTTTTCAGTGGTGCCCACTGATAGGACAAGAGGTAAGGGGCACAAACCTGAACATCTTGTGAGGGTGGCAGAGCAGTGGCACAGGCTGCCCAGAGAGGTGCGGGAGTCTCCTTCTCTGGAGCCATTCCGAACCCACCTGGACGCCGTCCTGTGCCACTGCTGGAGGTGCCCCTGCTCTGGCAGGGGGTGGCACTGGATGATTTCCAAAGGTCCCTTCCAACCCTGACCATTCTGTGATTCATTCTGTGAAATGGGTCGACTCCCCCAGCGGTGACCAGTGTCACCCTCCTCTGGCCCTGGCCTGGAGGGCTCCCAGATGGAAATGCGGGCAGAATCCGCAGAAGGAAGGTGAGGGTGCGAGCAGCCTGCACGAGCGCAGGGCCTGAGGGGGCATGTCCAAGTACCTCGATTAGATCTTTCTGCAGCTCTGCGAGCAGCCACCCTCGGGAACACCCTTGAGTTTGCTGTTCCCCGAGGGCTTTTGCAGTCGAAAAGTGCCCTGGAGCATTTCTTTGCTTTCCTTCCCCCAGGTAAGCAAACACCATCCTGCCAGTGCTTTGCAATGTCAGAAGGTGTTCCCATACCTGCTGGGGAGATGCTGTCTGCTAAAGCAGAGCTGGCCATGCTGATTGATTTCCCCAAGTAACATCAGTTTCTTCTCTTTAATTCTCCGCGGTGAATTGGCTGCTGTTGGTCTGAGCCTGCGTTGAGCCTTTTTGTCACTAAAGACATTGTAGTGCTTATGGCATTAGCGGTTACGTAAGCTGGCTGTCTCCGAGGGGGCTTTGCCCTGGTGTGATGCTCCTTTAGGGTTAGGTAAGAGCCAGCCGCGGAGCAGGGGGACGTGAAAAAAAAAAAAAACCACCAACCCACACATCTGTAGTCTAGAGACTTATTTGAACTTAACACACCCCGCAGGAAAACCCGGATTTTGGAGTTTTCACGTATTCTCTCTGGCTCCGCAGATTAGAAGGGGACCGTGGGAAAGCTGCCAGGGCTTGGAGATCAATCCCGCCTTTGTAAATCCTTTCATCTGACTGGCGGCTTCGTACAATTGAGTATTACCCAGTTTATTATTGTTGGTTGATTAAATTCCTGTTGGTCAACATAAATAGTGCTGTGCAGGCTGTGCGTTCCTGGGATGGCAATTGGCATTGCGAAGCGCTTCCTCGGGAAAGGCAGGGGCAACCTGTCATCCAAAACCGCATTCAGACGGGGGACGTCTGGTGGTGGTGGGGAAAGGACAAATCCCTCCATGCAAGCGGCTTCCCAAGGCACTTCTCACGTGCTTGCGGAGGCTGAGCCCGCGGCGAGCGAGTGTGAGGGTCGGGTCCCTGCTTTTCTGGCAGCAGGGACAAGCGGCCTCGGAGGGGATGTGCTCACCAAGCCCCCGTGTCTGCAGGGTGGGGGAGGCTGGTGCAGGGTGGACCCAGCCTGTATAACCAGGATTAATGGGATGAAATTAGGCGAAGGAGAAAGTCGTCAGGAAACGTTTCCTCAAGGTGAAAGCTATTAGTGCTGCGGCACAGCTTCTCGAGGGAAGCAATGGGCGCTTGCTTACTTGGGTCGTGTTAAAACGAGTGCAGGAGACAAACCTGGCTTTGGGGAGGAGATGGGGCGTATCAGTGGTGTCAGGGAGCTCCAGAGATATTTGACCCCCCAGAACAGCGCGTTTCTGGGAGGGATGGAGGGGGCCATGAGCGGGACTTTTGCCTCTTTACAGGGCAGGGTCTCCAGCTGAGGTCTGAGCTCGGGGGAGCTGGGGCTGCTCTCTGCCCAAGCCGTTACCGGTACGCTGGCAGCAGGGACAGTAGACCCTGAAACAGCACTCCCCGGCTTTGTTGGTCTTTCGAAATACTCTTTCTAAATACTGCCTGGCTTGTAAGAAGGAGGGCATAGGATATTATCTCTCAAGAGTGGGAGTAATTGGCAAACAAAATAGTTTGGAAACCTCTGTGCTAGATGACCTGAAACATCTTCATGCTTTTATGAATGGCGTTACCCTGAACGTCCATGTATTTTCCTTCCCCATCCTTGTGCCTGAATCAAAGCAAGCCCCTTTATCTTTGGATGTAATGTAATTCATTTCCCATCTCTGTGCAATGTTCACCCCTAGAAAATGAGCCCACCTAGTTATTTGGAGAGGAGATGGGAGTACATCATCTTAGGTATCATCTTAGATACCATGTTAGACTACTAAGCACAGGCTTTAGGGGGGCCTGTGCTTAGTAGTCTTTTTATTTTTATGCATGTAGTGAAGAGCTATCTTGTGGAAATGAGATCATCTTCTCTCTCTCTCCTTGTTCTCAGATAGTCCTGAGATGCAGAGGAGCCCCAGGAGATGCCTGGAGCAGCACGTGGTTGGGAAGGGTTGGGAAACACGTTCATGTCAGGGTCCCTTTCTGCATCCCTTCCTTTTGCCCCGGCTCTGCCCTGGTGTGTGTATCCAGAACTGACTCATGGATGTGATGCTGTGGAGCGAGCCAGGGTCTGCGCTGCTGAGAGCCCGCTCTTCAGGGCTGAAATGCAGAATATGCGTTTGAAGGCCAACATGCAGGGGTGGATCGTGCGGGGCCCTGCACGGCCAAGAGCAAGCCATGGAGGCCGCTTTGCGGACCCAGAGCAGCACATGTTAACCCACCTTGTGGGGAGCGGTCGGCCGCCAGTCCAAAGGGCTTGAGTGAGAGGTAATAAACCTGTTAATAAATAACAGGGCAAGCTGGCTGCATTGCATAGTTTTAATTTCTGAATGTAACCTCAGGGAAACACGGTAAAGGTTTGCACAGTCCTTTTGGAAGGCTGTAGCAAGCACTCGTTCGGCTTGTGGGAGCAGAAAGTCTCCTCTCATCGCCCGCTCTCTGAATCATGGAGGGATTGATTTTATTACCCTTAGTGGCCAAGTGCCCAGGCTCCTTGGTTGCCCCAGGCAAGGTGATGATGCAATTTGCTGCTTTGCTCTAGTCACCAGGGGACTGGTCCTGCCGGATGCTCCCATCCACCCTCCCTCGCAGGCGGGGCTGCTCAGCATCCCCTGGAAAGGGTCAGTGCTGGCAAGGACCAGCTTTGTGGAACGCTTCCTAAAACTCCTGGTTGAGGGTGGTGGCATGGACGAGAGTGAGTCACAGTTATCAGGGAGATGTATCTGAGGATTGACTTGCTATTTCTAAATGATTTCTCCTATTTTGACTGTGGTAGCATTGTATAATTAACTTATTTTAAAAAGGGTTTTGATTCCTATTGTCTCATTATTTCAATCCAGCCTGGTAATACATTGTAATCTGCTCCTCCATCTTGTTTCTATTCCCTTTAGACGTTGTGCAGTTAGGAAATGCATAGGTATTGTCTAGCCTTTCTTTCCAGGCATTAATTATATGTTTACCGTGTTCAGATTCTTAAGCCATGCCGCATGTCACTTGCTCAGGTGCCTGGAGCCCCTGTTCTGCCTAGTTTTGGGTTATAGCCTATTTTTGGCTGGCCTACTGCTGTTCCCAGCTGGCCCTGACAAAGCCTGTGCCGGGTCAGCATAGCCAATGCATTACACTCGACAGCCTCTTCTCCTACTTAATTTTCCTCTTGCTCAGTCCTGCGGCCGGGTGGCGGGTGCCAGCAGAGAGGGCTGCAGGTGGGAGATGGGGCATCGCTACCGTCGACAATGAGGATTTCCCTCCATCCTCGTGTAAGAACACAGGCAACAGTTTCTGCTCCCTTTTGTGTCATTTGGTGGCATGAAAAGGCTCCTGCGTGACCCAGGCTGGGTGGTTTTGGTTGAATTTTATCTCGGGTGAAAGCTGGCAGAGATTGGATTCGTGCCATCTTCCAGCTTGACAGTGAAGGACCATACAGTGAATTAGCTCTACGTACTTTATTGTTTTTACGGGTGGCTGTTTTTCCTGTCTGTACTGGGTTCTTAAAGGTGTTTGGGAAGAAACACACCTTCCTCCCATGGTCGTGCTGCTGTTGGAATGTGTTTATCAAAAGTGAGTTAAATTACTTGGCCATCGCAGCATGTAATGTTTAACTCTGGTCTGCAGTAGGAGAGCATGAGGCTGAGTGGTTTTCTGCTGCTGGGTGGAAAGGAGGAACCGGGCAGGGGAAGGGAGAAGAACCAACCCAGAAAATACCCAAATCAGAGGGGACCAGGTGGAGGGGAACGGGGTCCCCTTGGTACTCTCAACCACGACAGAGCTTCGCTTCCCAAAACACTGGCTCACTGGGAGAGGCCGGCAGAATAAACCAGCTAATTGCAAAATACACGTAGATCCAAAACTGAAGTATGGGTGAATGCTGGGACCTCTGTGGGTACCTGTCGTAGCTGGTAGGAGCCACTGGCTCTACAACTGCATTTTTGGCAAATAGGACTGGGCGTGGGGTCTCTGCCTGCAGTTTAGCGAGGCTCCGTATCCTTGGCCATAGAAATTTGTGTGTCTTTGACACAGACGCACGCAATCCCCAACTCCAGCAGAGCTTAGCGTGCAGGGATTTAGACATTCCCTGGTGATTGCCTTAAGCCATGGGCTCACAGCTATTTTAGGCTTTCTCCCTTTCTCTCTCTGAGGGTCTGACCAGAAGTTTCATCCTGAGCTCAAAATTGCATGGAACTGCATGCCCGTGTTAAAAAATGCTCACTTGATAAATCAGCGTTTTCCTATGAAAAATTGCTTTACTTAAAAATTCCCAGCCAGCCCTCGTCCTAAGTAGCGTGGCAAGAGTGGTGACACCGTGAAATCATGCATCTTGCTTGTCACTTGAGCAAGAGCCCTCCCCTGCCAGCCCCAGGTGTGGGAATGAGGTTTGTTACCATCCTGCCCGGTATGTAAACGCCAGCCCTAATGGGATAAATGCTTTTCGCTGGAAAAAGGCCAGCAATTTTTTAACATCTTTGCTACCTTGCACTTTTTTAGGCTCCAGGGGCGAGATGGGGGCAGCCGAGGCTGGGGCTAAGGATGGGATGCGGGGCAGCCCGGACTGGGGCGGGGGGGATAACGAATTCCTGGGCACACGGAGGCCCTTCGGCAAGCGCTGGGCTCTGACGGGACCCTGGGTGGAAGGACTTTGATCTGAGTCCAGCCTTTTCCCACCGAGGCATC
Source organism: Charadrius vociferus (assembly GCF_000708025.1). Lineage (NCBI taxonomy): Eukaryota > Metazoa > Chordata > Aves > Charadriiformes > Charadriidae > Charadrius > Charadrius vociferus. The sequence goes on along the minus strand of NW_009649864.1, from coordinate 1,529,432 downwards.
CCTTTTGAACGCGTTCCTGCTCTCAGCCTTGCCGTGAGCGGCAGACAAAAGCGAGGGGAGCGGGGCAGAAGGAAGGGGGGGGCTGTTTACCCTCATCAGGAATGGTCGAGTGGCCCGAGTCAATAGACCCTATTTTTCATTAGCCTAATCATTAGTTTTTTCTGGCTGCCAATTAAATTTTTCCTGTCGGTACTCAGAAGGGCATCGTTTGCATCTATGAGATTTATTATTATTTTTTTTTAATAGGGGGCTTCCTGAATGTGGTGGGGGTATTTGAGGAGTGGAAATTAAAGTTTAATTTCTCTCTTGATGGAAGAGGATTTTTGAGTTTTAATTATCACGCAGCTTGGATTCCTGACGGTTGAGGACCGCATTGGAAATGCTGGTTTCCATTGTGTGGAGTAGATAATTATGCAGCTCTCTCCCAGGCTCGCTGCGTTTATTGTCCTGAAGAATCTTCCCAAGCAAAAGGGGGGAGCAGATTTACAACCCGAAATGCATTTTCAGAGCCTGCAAAAGTTTCAAATTGATGTTTGCAAAGAAAGACTTTTGCAAATATTTAAGATCTTCTTATTTACCTTTTTAACAAAAAAAAAAGCCCATCAATTAATCTGATAAGCTGCGTTTCCCCCCACATGTTGCTTTGAAAGTAGTTTTGTAAACTTGAGAGCCCTTCTGCAGCTGGACTGCTTTGTGCTATCAGTTTCTAAGCAGGATTCCTTCGAAGGCAGTGGGAATTTCTGCATAAAACCTACCGACCCATTTGTGTGTACAATGTCGAATATAAGATTTACAGCCATCTGAAACTTGGCAGTGTTTCTTACCTAGGAGGTAATGTTAATCTATCCAGGAGAAAATGTTGAAGGATTCAAACAAACCTAAAATTTCAAAGCAAAACTCATTCACAACTGTTTCACAAGGCTTTGGATTAACCTGATGTCTTTCCCACAGGCTTTTGAACCACTGATGGTTAGAAGTAGTTTGTTGTAAAAATGGAGGAACTTCAGCAAAGGTCTTGTCAAATATGGTGAAGCTTTTGCAACCGCAACAACCCTGCCAAATCTTTTGAGGGTGGGATCAAAGCTGCATGTGTTTGGGTGGGTTCAGATCTGGGGGCAAATATCTTGCGCAGCTTTGGTCAGTGTGATGAATTCAAAGAGAAAAATGCCTATTGTGGGTGCTCACTGTTTCTCGTTGCTGAAAGGTGGAGTGGCAATAGCACAAAATGGAAACCAGGGAGCAGATTCTGGGATACACTGATGAGTGACAAAGGGCTCTGAACCCGACTTGACTTTCATTTGTAACTCTCTTTGGTTTCACTGGTGCAAACTCAAGATCCTCTGGGCTTCTGATAGCTACCTTCCCATCTTGAAAGACCACGTGGTTGTTTTGGGGAAGGTAGCAGCTTATTGTGGGGGGTTCTAGACTATTAAAATAGCTTAGGACAACCTGGTATCCGTTCCCCATGTACCCAGTTTTCAAATTAGCATCTTTAGCCTTCTCCAGCCCCTTCCTCTGCCATGGTGCCTACGAGCCTTGACCACAGTTGGACTGTCAGTGCTGCTGAGGGTGTTTCCTAACCCACACAGTTTCCTGGTATTCCCCAGCTTGTCTGCGTTCCCTGAGCTCCTCTTTTTTCAGCTCTTTTGGCTAGAGACCATATGTTGCTACTATAGTCATACACAGCCTCGTGCATGTCGGTCTTCTGTGATTTAGGACTGTGAATTTCGGTGGAAAAGCGGGAAATGGTAACTCTTAAAGATAAGAACTCTCTTTTGGCGGTGGGGATACTAACTCTTGAAATCCCTGGCTGTATTTGCAAACAGCCAACTGTTTCCAATATAACCCTTTTATTGTAAACTTCCCATAAGTATTGGAGGGCCCTACCCCAGCTCTTGTTATTCTCTGCATGCTCCTGCCAGCCCTGCTTTCTTCTTTGCTAGCCACCAGGCAGTTATGTGAGGCTTTCTGCAGGTGATGGAAAACCAAAATGTGCGGATGGTTTCAGATTACTGAATCTGACATGCCAGTCAGAGGCTGTTTAGTGATTTTTTTTTTGCCTTCAAATAATTGTGGTGCTTGCTTTCTGGAATTTAAGCGAAATAGCTTCTTACGTGATATTTGTACAGGGTAGGCATGGAAAGCAGGACTGAAGGGCTCTTGAGGTCACCTAACCCATCCCTTAGCCCTAAGGCAGACTCAGCTCTGCCTAAACTACTCCTGACAGATGTTTGTCTGACCTGCTCTTGAAAGCCATCATCAATGGCAATTCCACCACCTCCCAAAGCAATCTCTTCTAGCCTTTAAATATCCCTGTTATTAGAGAGCTTGCTCTTCCTGGGTAAACATGGAGAACAATTTATTCACTCCATCTTTTTTTGACAATCATTTACATATTTGAATCCATTACTACATCTATGTTTGGTCTTTTTTTCTCCAGGCTAAACAATCTGGGTTCCTTCAAGCTCTCCTGCTAGATTATGCTTTCCACACTCTGACCCTCCTTATTTCTCTCCTGAATTCCTTCCAACTAGTCCTCATGAGTCTTGAAGCGTGATGCCTAAAACTGGACACAGATCCCTATTCAAGATCTTTAATAGCACTGATGAAGGAGGATTATTTCCCCTGTTTACATTCAGGGCTTTTGTTTCTGCATCACGATACCATCCCACATACTGCTTTTGCCCCAGTGTGACACTGATTCGTGCCCAGCTTATGAACTGCAGTAGCCCCCAAGATCCTTTTTCACAGAACTGCTGCATATGAGGAATCGAAGGATGCTGCCATGAAAGTTTAGGTCGACCTTGGCAGAGGCTTTGAGCGTGGCATGCTGGCAATGGGATGGGCTTAGCCTGTGGTTGCTGTTGTAGAGACAGGGACAACGGCTACCGTAGCGGTAGCCAAAGTCAGGCAGGAAAGGTTGGGTTTTGCAGGTGGGAGGGAGGAATTAAGTAACTGGATTGTTGCTAGTAGAAATGAGTACAGCCTGTCCCCTTGGTTTCAGGGATTTCCCCCTGGGGCCGTACCCTTTTGGTGACTTCTAGAGGCTGCAGTGTTCGCCAAGGTGCCCCCAAAAGGAAGGCGCCGAGCAAAGTGGTCTACTCTTTCTGAAGCATCCACACCATCCCAAATGTTTTGAGTTGTTTGTAGCTGGTGGAAAGCCACTAATCGGCTTCGGGGCTTTTTTTGACTAGGTCACGTGACCGTGCTACCAAGATTAAACCAGCACGAGGAAGGAAAAGAGGCTTAAACAGCTGAGGGTGCCTGGCAGGTCATTTTAACCTTTTCGTAATCATTAAAGCTGCAGAATCCCATTAGCGGTGAGTGACTTGCAGCTCCGCTCCCCCGACTGAGCGCTGATAACACAACTTCCTGTTCACCTCCCCCTTTCCCTGAGGGAGAGTCTGGCACAACTGGCTGGTAGGACCCGAACTTCAAGCAGAGGGTCTGGCTGTTCCTTCCTGTCCATCAAGGAAGTCCATCTCACCAACAAGAAGCAACCCATGGGTCTATCAAAAAGCGGAGGATTTATCTCTCTGTATCTAAAATTAGACTCTCATGGAAGGTCCTGCTTAGGCCATACTGTGGTAGATCAGCCCTTGCCCATCTGTGGCAATAGTAGAGAGGTACAGGATAAGGAAGATTATGATGATCTCCTAATTCACTGCTTTGGCACTGGTCAACAGGCTATGGCTTTACTCTCCTGGGACTGGTGGCGGCAGAAGATGCTGCGCTGCCGCAGTGCAGCGCTGACATGGGAAGCAAAGCCTTTTGGGTGGAGCTACATTGACTAAGGCACGAGGCAGTCGAAGAACCTCCAGTTTGTTGGTGTTTACTCATCTTTTCCTCTCTTGCAAGTTTTCATGAGCGCAGCGTCACATCCAGTAGTCAGTCTGATCTTCCCCTGCCCTTCTTCCAGCTTCTGCATCTTTTGCCACCTCCCTTCGTATCAGATAGTAAGCACTGAGAGACGAGTGCTGGTACCACCGTGTCTGGAAGGGAGGATCACTCTGATCCCCCTGCAATTTGAATGTTGTCCTGCTTTAGAATTTGCCTTTCTGCATTCAAACAATCCTTCATTGAGTACATCTATGTGGTTGCACAGCAGATGGCTTCTTAAAGAGGTCAAGCAAAACCTGAATGCTTCCTGGTTGTCACGGGCTGTGATGGGTGTTGCAGGTCTTGCAGCACCTGGAATTGATCCAGAGAGCACCTGCTCCCTCGGACAGTGCATCTTCCCTGTGCAGGGAGCAAGAGGGGATGGAAATCAGCTTTCCTCTGTTACACGTACACCAGTCAAGACTGTCTGGCTGTGCGTGTCTTGGACATTCATATTTCTGTCACCGTGTTTGCTTATTAAAGCTCATTCTCAGGCTGAACCTCAAAAAACTCACACTGATTATTCTCGGAGCGCTGCCCACCATCGGGTGTTAAAACACAACTTGTAAAACAAATGCAATCTTTTCCTTGGTTGTTTACTTTCAGAAGCTCTGAGGGATAGAAGGAAAGGTTTCCCTGGGAAACCTGGACAAACATTTGTGGCTAATAATTGGGGCTGAGACGGTCTGTCATGCCGGCAGCACGTCTGAGCAGCCCGGTGATGGTGCCATCCTCTGCAAGCAGGCTTACAAGGAGAGCTGTGGAAAGCCCTGGAGAGCCGCAGCAGCGCTGTCTGTCCTTGCCCACTCCCAGCAGCAGAAGAGCTGGTTGTCACCCTGGGGAGATGGGAAGGCTGGTATCAGGCTTCCAGACTGGGAGGTGTTCTACCACCTTCTCGTTAAGCAGGTTTTACGGGTTGAGTGGGTTAGACGTCCTCTGGTACAATCGACCTCCAGTGGTTCCTGCTGTGATAGAAGGATGGCCCCAGAGAAGACCGGAGTGTAAAGGTCGCCCAAGCAAGGAAGGAGAAACCAGTGGCCCCTTTCCGATGGGATGAGACCTCTCTCTCCCGACTGTGCTGCAGTACACGGCCACACACGTGCACACGCTGCTCCTGCCCTATCAGCTGCTTCCTAATGAAATCCCGATAAGATATCAGGAGCTCTTGAGCTCCTGTTGACAGTCGTGGCGGGCAGATGTTTCGCTGTGCGCGGAGATGATGTCATGGCTGAAAGTCGCCGTAGTGAGCTGTAAAAGCCGAAGTCAGGAGAGACCTTATCAGGCTGTTACAGACCAACTGGAGGCCGCTAAGCTCCCAGACAGGCCTAATGAACTGGAACTGAGTCGGGAACGTGCGGTCTTGAAAAACTTCAGAGCTCGTAGTTACAGGCTTGCTATGAAATGTTAATTAAATAGCTGCAGTGGCATATGTTCCATCCTGCCGGAGCAGCACAGCCGTGTCACCAGTGCGTAACCACCAGCTTGTGAGAGTTAAAAAAACCCACTGTATTAGTCTGAGACCAGATTTCTGTGTGATTGGAGTGACAGCACACTTCTCCGTTGTTTTGGCTAGTGTTTGAACACCTATTCTATACCTGAGCTATCACCGGCACCTTGAAAATGAGGCCTGATCCTGCCAGTCTTACTCAGACAGATGTTCTCATGGGTGGCTTTGGATGCTACATATGGGCCTTTTATTTATTTAGCACAGCCTAAGGCAGTGTCTATTCAGTAAAAGTGTGCTGCAGCACCTCAGCTATGGAAGTTATCAAGATTTGGCCTTAGTTCTGTTTCTCTAAGTGCCTTCTTGCCACCTCTTTAACACTGCCTGGCAGAGCGCAGAGGACACTGCTCCCTATACAGCCCACGGTGAATGAGGTGGTGGGACAAGAGGTCGGGCAGGTTGGTATGGTTTGCTTGCAGAATATCTTGCCAAGCTACAAAAGGCTGTGAGCTTCTGTCTGTTGTAGACCTTGTCGTTGCATATTCTCTTACCACATCCCAAGGGAGACGCCAAATTGTCCCCATGCTCCTACTGGAGAGGTGTGGGGATCAGGCTTAGCTGAGTATGGTATTTTAGACCTGAGAGAAGGAAGGTTTAGGTCAGTGAGCTGCTTCACCTCACTGCTGGAGTACTTCGTTTGGCTTTTACGTGCCTTTTGTGTGCAGACCTGCCCTCCCACCCACTTGCACACTTTCACGGCTGTGTTTAGTGGTATTTTCGGTGGGGACGAGCTGTGTTGGAGGCTGGGTGCCAGGCTGGAGTGCTGCCTTTGTTCAGTGGGGACAAGGGCTAATGTGGGGACAGGGGCCAAGTCTCTTGGACACCAGCAGCATCCTTCCGGTGCTGGAAGAAGTGGCTTCTCCCAGAGCCAGGGTGAGAGTCACTGCAGAGCTGGGCATGCCAAAGCGAACCCAGGAGCATACCCCGAGAGCCCTGGTGGTGCCATAGCAGAGGGCAGCACCTGCAAAACAAAAATAACTCAGCAGTGGCTTTGTGGTGTCCCTGCTCACATTTTAGCCATCTGCCGAGTTAAGCGTGATGTGGCGACTTGCTTTGAGCACCAGTCTGAAAGAGGACATTGGAACGGGGTTTGCTGGTAAGGGCAGGAAGATGGGGCCTGCTAGGAAAAAGGAAGGCTGCTGGGTTTGTCCACCTCTCTCAATAATTTCCTTTAATGACAATATATTAAGCGATGTGAGTTTCATCTGCTTCCCAGCTGCTGTGAAAGAGCGCTGTTGCCTTAATAAATCAACTTCTTTACAAGATGTAACCGCTGGCCCATTTTTCAGCCTGCTTGTCTGTGTCAAGATGCAAAACCAGCAGAGCAACACGAATCTGAAATATGGTGCTGAAGAGCAGAGGTGTGATAACGCAACTGCCAACAAACAGCGAAATGTTTTATTGAGCACAAGTGAAGGCCTTTTTATGAGACAGTCTTTGATGGAAGGGGAGGAAGCGAAAATGTCAGCATCCCATCATGTAAAGGAGAAGGCGGCAGCTGGCCGCAAGGTGCAAACCTGGCAGAGCATTGCTCCTTCCTGCATCTTTCCTCCTTGGGTTTGGATTTGGGAGAATCCCTTTAGGGATGCTGCTTTTTAGGAGGAGAGGAAGAGCCTTGTTTGTAGGACATTGACGAAATATAGCTGCGCTTTACTGTCTTAAATCAGGCTTAGTAAAAGTAGCTCCTGGCCTGCAAATGCAGCGAGTGTCCACCAGCCTTGCTGCTGGGGGTGTGGGGCACCTCCGTGGTGCACGTGGGGACAGTGCTGGAGTGGGGCACCATGGTCCTGACCTGCCAGCCAGCACCCCAGCTGGACACTGCGTAATACCCTCTTTGTAGCAGACATGGAAAAGTCAGATCAAACCTCAGTGGGATGCCGTGGAAGAGGAGTAAGGCACCTCTGTTGGCTCAAGTCTGCTCGTGCCGGGTTGTTTTGTATTGCCCAGGCTGGATGTAGGGACCGTCCTACTGCGAGTGAGTCCCATCAGAGGGATCTTGACAGCTTCCTCATCTTACAGACACCTACATTAACCTTTTCTTGCATCTCTGCTGTGAACTGCCTTAAGTAAAGAGATTGCATTTTTTTTTCTTCTTATATTCATTTAAGTGCTAAGGCCTCATTATGAAAAGGTCTTAAATAAAAAGTGTCTCAATCCCAACCATGCAGTTACTACTCAGACCTGTGCTCTGCGTGCTTGTGGTTTGGAGAAATGACATAGAAGGAACTAAAACCACTTCTTTAGCTACTGTCACAATAAATGTATAATTTATCATATTTACCCCTCTGACAGATTCCTCTGAAATCTCAGATGAGAATCAGGAAGGCTCCAGTGTCTCCAAGTGTCTTTTAAAATGACTCGGTTCTGTGCTCTGCAGGCTGAAAGATTGTTTTGATTGTTAAAACAGTTCCTAATTTATGTTTAAAAAAGCTTCAGGAGCCAGGCGGTTCCCTGCTCTCTCAGAGGCCATTGAGTTAAAACAAGGTAGAGTGATTTGTCTTGCCTCAATTTAGCTGTAATGAGTATTAAGTGGTTTATCTATGTGGAGAAAAGTTACTCAGCTAGATTACATCCAAGTTGAATTACACCCCGTTCCAGATGGAGTATATTTTTTAAGACGGTAAATCTTGAGGAGGGTGGATAATAACAGTAATGCTCCTTCCTGGGCTGGAATGTGACTCTCCTGCTTCTTATGGAGATAATGTGCGGAGCTACATCCAATTAGTTTTTCAAAGGCTTTGCAAAGAAACGGGACTTCAGGTTTTACGGCTCTGCAAACGATTTAGCTTGAAGCATTTATGTTGTACAAGTGAGCGATGGCTGATGGTCGTTATGGTTTTCATCCGTTTTTCTGTCGTGGGTGTGGGGCATGACGCCATCTCTCTCCCTGACCTCCTCTTCTGCACCACTTCTGCTGCGACTGGGAGGGTGTTGGGTGGGAGGTTTTGATGGGAAATTCCTTCCCTCTGGTGCCATCTGGTCCACTAAGGCACCCATTGCTCATGCAGCTGGTGGTTGTGGACCCCAGGAGTAACTGGAAGAGGCCTCACTGGCATCCCAGGCGGTACCGAGTGCCAGAGCATCCTCCCAAAAAGCTTATCCTTGACCACGTGTCCTAGACCATGTGCCCTTGACCACCATCCTTGTCTGCTTCCCTGATACTGTTTTTCCCCTTCACTATGCCACACTTCTTCAGAGCCAGCTGGTGTGGTTGTCCCCCTGGGGTAGGACAAGGTGTCAGCTCACCAGCAAGGCACCAGCAGGCAGGGATGGACTCGAAGTTGCTACCACAAGGTGGTGGCTGGGCAGGCATGCTGGAGATATGCCACAGCACCCAGGTCTGGGAGCAGTTTGTGCCACCGAGAAGAGTGCATTTGGGTTGGGGAGGGTGGAGCATTCCTCACAGCTGGCGCCAGGTTTTGACAGGGCAATGAGGACCATTCAAGGGGATGAGGGGGTCCGAGCCGCCAGTGATCCAGGTCTGCTGCCTCTCTTGGGTGAGTCAGCAGGGTCATCCTTGCCCCATGGCTCTGGGGGAGGCGGGAGAGGAGGGAAACTCACTGATAAGAGGAAGGTCAGAGGCAGAAAAATGTTGGGAATGTGTTTCTTGATCTAACGTGGGAGAGACGCAGCCTGGGGTTTCACTGCTCAGCCTGGAAGCATTACTGCCTGCTGTCGTGAGAGTTATGGCATTTTTTAAACCTGAGATCAAGATGCAAATGGCTTATCTGGCACCTACCTCAACACAAGCAGGTCCAGAAGATGGAGGCGATTCATCTATGAGAGCACAGCGGAGATGGTGATGGCTGTGAGCAGTGTTTCTCAGCCTTTGCCTGAAATGGAGCATCTTCTGCTGAAAAAAGAGCTCATTTGCTTTTTTCTTTTTTTCTCCATATATTTTATGTTGCTGTGGGTATTTTGTGGCTGAGGTCAGACATCGGACATGATTTGGGGTTTAACAGTGGTGTTTGAAGAATTCTAGCAAATCTCAGAGAAGGCTTTCAAGACTGGGGGTGGCTGTGGTGTGCATTGGCTCCTGGGGATGCAGGGCTTGCCTTCCCAAGGAGTACCCTTCTTTTTTTTTTTTTTTTTTTTTCCCCGCAAAGGATATGAAACCAAAGTGAGGAAATAATTCTCTATCCATTTCCTTTTCTTTGGCAGCCATGCTCTGTTCTTTCCATCAGCCAGCCAATTGGTCCCTGTAGCATTCAGGGCCTGAACGCAACAGCTTCTGTGTCACCGTTCATCCGCTTAACCGTAATTTCCTGCAGCTGTTAGCAGCGCTGGAACCCACCACAAGCACATGTTGAAGAGGTTGCTCAGGGGGTTCAGGTTGCCAGCCTCCACCTTGGGTAACTTCCCACTGCGCTTGAACGCAGAGCTGCTGGAGAGGACCTCCTGCCGTTTCTCTGCCCTCCCTGGGCTTGTTTGCATCAGAAATAGTTCCCATAAGCATTTTTATTTTTTTTTTTTCGGTTGCTGTCCTTTGCACACAAAGTGGTGTGGTGGTCCACAACATAAACACTTAGTAGTGATAAGAATTAAGCTACAAAGGTGAGGGTGGGCACTGCACATAGCCAGCTCCCTCCTGCTTGGAAACAGGCTCGGACTGCTGAGGGGCAGCAGGCTTAGGCAGTGCTGTGGTTCTTGTGGAGCCTCTGTCTGTTACCGGCATCACGTTGAGATCTTCTTTTTTTACACTTGTTTATGCAAGTGCTGCTGTCTGTGCCATTCATGCATGCGAAGACTTTTTTCAGTCCAGAGGCATATCTCTGATTCCCAGTCAGGCGTGGATGGAGCTTCTCCTTTAACACCGCTTTGAACCTTCCTTGAAGCTGCTTTGAATGCCCCGATACTTTGAGATAAAAATCAGGGCCTGCTGTATCAGGATCACAGCATTCATTGTGTAGAGGCACTCAGCTCTGCTGCTGCTGCCCTGGCAGCATACGGGTACTGGTGAAGCTGGAGGGCAGGCAGGGAAGGACACCTTATCTGACCAGATCTGCCGAGGGAGGCTGTTGTATCCAGCACAGGAGTGGAAATGGTGGAGTCTCTGGTTGTCTTCAGACAAACCTGGAGACAGTTCTGGGAACTGTTTCGCCGAATGAGTATTACTGGACTGAACTTAGGGGTAAGTTAACAAAGCCTGTTGGCCTGGGGTGCAGGGGAGGTCAAACGAAAGGGTCCGTGGTCCTCCTGGCTTTGTGTTTAAGAATCTCAGACTCCCCTCTCACCCTGCTGGAGGACAGGTTCTTTACTAATTCGGCAAGTTGTTCAAGCTGATGCTGAAGTCTTGCTGACATAAGCACCAGTCTTCTGCAGCATTATACTCCCCACCGTTTGGTATGCATGGCTAAATTCACGATGCTGATGGCACGAGGCTTTCACGGGAAGGTGCTATGGATTGATCCTATAATCTGCTTGGTTTACCCTCATCTCCTCTGGTCTGGAGACTCCTCCTGCATTGGCAGAGGGAGTTTGTGGTCCCTTCAGCTGAAGGTGCTATTGCTGTGAACCTTACCACCACTTAAACTGTTCGCTGATCTCACATAGCTCCCTACGATGTCTTCTTAACCTTTTTCATGAGGACTCGTTCAGATTTCCTGGGTTTGGACAAAACACAATCCAAACAAAAAAGTGAGCAAGTTTCCTCTGGGGGCGTTTGTGCTTTAGATGGGCACTCGACTCCGATCTGTCCTGCTGTTCCTTTTTGTGCGGTTTGGCACTTGTCTATGGCAGCACTTCTTCAAGCATATTCCAATTTTTCTCTTGAATGGTCAAAGCACTCTCAGTGATTAGCTGTAGCTTGCATGCTAGCTCTTCTGCTAAACTGCCCCCAGAGTGGCCAAGAAACGGCATTCAGGCTTGTGCCGAGTGCGTTCGGCGGCTACTGGCAAAGGCAAAGATAAGCCGTTTAGCGCAGAGCCAGCCCAAACCTTACACGTGTGCACGGGCGTGTGTTCGTCTGCGCTGAGATGCGGGCAGTGGTGCCGGCTAACCATGCTGGGGCTGATCATCCCAAAAGCTGTGGGCAATCGGCAACATGCACCGCCATCAGCATCCTCACCAATTCACGCTCACTGAGAAGTCCTGTGGTTGAATAGTGGCTTTCGCAGTCGTGCCGTAATAAATTAAACGAGGTAAAATATATTTTGCGTTTGTGTGGAAAGCGGTCGAGTTTTTTCATATGCTTAAGCTGCAGAACTCTCTCCCTCCTTTTCCTCCTGCTGTGACAACTCACGGCCTCTGCTACGGAAATTACAAGTGGGGAAAAAATTTTGCAAACGTCCAAGTGGATGGAAGAGGAACTATTTATTGCAAACTGCTAAGGTAGAATGCAAAGGGAGAAGAGATTTTCCCAGGCTCCTTTATTTTCTTCTCTGCGAAATTTGCAAATGTGTTGCTTCAAAGCACATTTCAAAACAAAGCCCAGATGTTTTGAAGAGCAGTAAGCCACCCACAGAGCTCTCCCACAAGTTATCTTCTATGCCAGGTCACCCTATCTGGTGTTGCTGTATTACTGCGATGCTAAGCTGGCCCTTGCATTCCTTCAGGTTGAATATTACCATTTTATGTGAGGGTATTCTGTATTTTATTGTCCTGGTATTTTTCTGTTTAGCGTCACGTGCTTCCACTAGAAAAAAAACAGATGTCCTGGGTAGGGACTTGTGTGGGTCAGGCTGTGTGCAGGCTGCAGCTCTCTGGCCTGGCTGGATACGCTTCTTCCCCTTTTACAGCTCTGAGAGTTGTGGCAGTGACCTCCTTGTAGAGCTGTGCCAGCAGCTTATTTTTGTGCGTTTTTCGGTTGTTTCTGAAAGAAAAAGGCACGTGTGCGGAGGGGTTGTTTATTCAAACCTGAAGGGAAACATCTTGTTCTGTTGTTGAGTATTTTGATGCATTTTAGATGAACGAGAATGGCTTTCAAAGCTAGGAAATTACTTTTATAAAAAGTTATGAAGCACAATACTTCAACTTCACTTTCCGTCTGTACCCCCCAGCCCCCAACCTGGTGGCACTGGTACGGATTCTGAGAAGATAATTCTGTTGCTGAACCTCAGCTTTTTAGTGAAAAAAACTTTGGCAGAATCCCCTCCTCACCCTATGCACTTGGGGTTTTATTCATTAGGTCTTTCCCAAACTTGCCTTCCACTAGCGGGAAAACACACTGCTGTCTGACTGTACTTGCCTGTAACACAAGAAACTTAAACGTATTTTTTCTCTTTTCTTAAAGATTCATCTTCCAACTATATCAGGCAACTTGAAACAAAAGTGAAACTGCTGGAGGATGACAACAAGCTTCTTTCCCAGGTAGGTTTTATTGCCTAATTGATATTAATGTGCCTTGGTTCTTCTGTTTCTGTATAGTTGTATCTGAGGGCCTACTTGAATGCGCAAGGGCTTTCGGTGGATATTCTACTAGGGAAGAGCATAATGGTCTTTTCATATCAAACCCCCACTGACAGAATTTGGTCTGCTTTTGTCAAAAAAAAAAAAAAAAAAAAAGGGAAAAACACAAGGGAAAAAATAGAGTAAACTCTCTGTTAGTGTCCGTGTGTGTTTTGGAGATGCATTATCGCCTCCCTGCAGAACACCTTGATCCACCGCTGCTCTCGGGGATGCTGCGAGGGTCCGGCTCTGTCTGTGCCCTTGCTGTAGGATTTTGTCTTGCTTGCCCATTTATATTGACTTTTATCTTGTATACAGAGGAGGACAGCCTTGGGAATAGTTTTGTGCAGTGCTGGCTCCCAGCTTTTATTTGAGATCTTGCTTAAAACCAGACAGATTCAGTGAAACACTGTCTATTTAAACCATTAGAAAAGTTATCCTTTTTCTCTTGTGTTTGCATCCTTTCACTGTTGTATATTCTACCTCCCTGGCATTTTAAAGGTTTTTTTCTGTGCTTTGCTTCTTACTTCAAGCACTGAACTTCACAGTCATTTTGTTCCAGGTTCTTTCCAGTTATAAGGACTGGAAATAAAAAACCTCTCCTAATTATTATTTTTTTAAAAAATACCTTTTTGCCAGTTTATGTTGTGCTGTTCTTTGCATTTCACCACATCTGAAAATATACTGCTCCCAGATCATGTGTTTCTAAAACATTCCTGTTTAAAAAAAAAAAAAGAAAAGGCTCTGTGCTTACTGAAATGTCAATAAAATAATTTTGTCAAACCTTATTTTTACTGAAATACACATTTTGACCTGACTGTGAGCTTTTTTTTTTAAAGACCATCCCAAATTTCCAGTGTACTCATTGGCATTGCTAGCCGTGAAACAAAACTCACAAGGCACCGAAGGGTTAAAACCCCAGAAGGGTTAACGGAGTGGCTTCGTGTATTAATCAATTGCTAATTTAATTTTAACTCCCTCTGTCTTTCTCCCAACCCGTCAGTGAGCCGGTGGCGGTCAAAACCCCGAGACTGTTTTAATTGGAGCTATTGATAAGCAGACGGGCTGTGTGTGGGCAGCGGGGATGCTCATGGATTCGGGGACGGGTTCTCTGTGCCCTTGGCCCAGCTTCGTCCTGCCACAGCTGGGCACATTGCTCCATCAGATCTGCCTTCCGAGGTCAAAAAAAAAAAAAGTGGTTGCTAATTAATGGGTGGTAAATTAATGGGGGCTGAATAGCTGCCGGGGCTTATTGCACTGGGAGGACGCAGCCCGGTTAGTCTTGGGGTGCGTGAGCCTGGAGCATCAGCCCTTCACCCTGCTGTGCTGGGTGGGAAGGCTGTGCCTTTTCCTCCACGCACACCACTGTCCTCAGGTGTCCTCACCTTTCAGGTGCAAACATTTGGATCCAGAAGGGAGGGAAATGATCTTAAAAGAGCTGTGTGCTCTGGAGAAGGCCAGCTGCATGCCTGGCAGCAGCAGGCACCGATGCCACCAGCCTGGCTGTGACGTGCTGCGCAGCCCCTCTGCCATGTCTTAATGGCCCTCCAAAAAGACCAGGATCCGACCTATTTTAGATCACACTCAGGAAATACCTCCCGCAGGGAGACAGCTCTCCTTAGGGCAGACGGCGAAGTGTTGGAGCTACCATGGCCTGGGTGAGCTCCCTGGGAATACTGAGCTGCGTCACCTCCAGATCTGTCACGCTGCAAACCTAGATTTGGATTTTTTTCTCTTTCAATGAGAAAGATGAGGAAAATCTGTATAGGCACAAACCCACATGCGTATGTACACGTTGCTCCCGGCACTTTCCCGGAAAAGTATAATCCACTTACTGTATTCTCGCTTGCTTCATCTGATTGGGAAGTGTTTAGCTGTTACCATGCGGATCTCGGGATAAGACTCCAGTCAAAAAGGATCCTGGCATACTTTCTCCTGTTTTTGAAGTTGCCAGGTGATCCTGGCCGTCTGAACTCCGCAATGCCAAACTGGCTTGTCAACACCAAAGTCACATTTTAACTCGGCTTGGCTTTCTCCCTGGGAGTATTGACATTGCAATAATATTTGCAGTCTGATGTCAAGAAGTTCTATCACCGGTGTGCTGAGGAGTGATGAAACCTGACGTCCTAAGTAACAAACAGTGCCTGTGCATTAAGGGATTAACAAATCAGTGGTGGTTATGGAAGTCTTCCTGGCTTCTCTCCAAGTGCGAAACATAGAGCTGAAATAGTGCTTCATCCAGAGAAACCCGAGGAGGCTGGTGCTGCAAGTGGTATTGCAAGCTTTACAGGAGGACTTATGTTACGGTGGCCGGTGACACAATGCCCCTTTGCTCGCCGGTGTGTCCTGAGCGAGGTTCGTTGCTTTATCTTCTTCGGCATCTGGGGTGTGAAGCTATGCGGAGAGGTGGTGTCTTTGTGCCACCTTCAGGCCTGGAATCAAGCTGGTGCAGGGGTCCCCAGCCTGCATCGCTTTCTCCTGCTTCCTGACATCTTCTTTCTCCATAAGCACTTGGGAAGAAAATCTCAGCGGGAGAGGTGAGAGTTCCCCAGCCTGTGCCGAGGCGGCTGCTCTGCGCTGTACGTGTCACCTGTAGCGCAGGCGTGCTGGGGTTCACATCTCCTTTGCTGGTGACTCATTTGAACAGATTAATGGAGAGAGCTTTTCTTCCCCATGGGAGATCAAGAAGTACCACACTTTGCAGTGGGAGGAAAGTAAATGGAGAAGTGGATGTTATTTATGATAGCCGCATATGGATTTTTTGGGGTTTGACTTGTTTTGCTTTCTAGGGAAGGAGATGTGTATTTCCAGTTGGGAAAGGAGCTGCTTCTAACATTGCTAACCCATTAGTAATCATCGCTCTTCCCGTTCTCCTTTCTCTGAGGAGAAACGACTCCAGTTTTATACCTTTCTTTGACTCAGGTTTACGCTGTAATGTGTTGCTGGCATGGCCACGTTAACTAGAAAGTCATGCTCTTGGATGGCATTGCTGTGCCGGCAAGATCCCTGGCAGCAATACTGACAACACACAGCTTTTGTTGCCCTGGTTTGTACTGGTTGGGGAGATGCTGTAGCGAATGCCACTACCAGAAAAGGCCCCTCGATGCCTGCTCACCAGTGCTGGTAGGCATCTGTGGTGTAACCACAGTGGCAAAGACCCCGCAGAGCAGGTGGGGACCTCAGTGCCCTAGGGGTGACGATGTCAGCCTTTCTCACGAGTGTAGCTGGTTTCTGGAAGTTTTAGTCGAGGTGTAAAGAAGATGAACGTAAGCTCTGAGGAATGTTGGGTGTTGGCTTTGGAGAGCTTCACAGGCATCACTTTTATAGTCTCAGATTCTCTAGGGAAGAAGTGCACCAAGTTCTGTTGTGTGCGTGCAATTAATCTATGCAACATCATGTGGGAGAAGTCCTGGTTTTCCTCTGTGTCATTGTGGGGAGTGCCCAGGAGAGCTGGTGTTACCCTCTCTTTCACAGTGCCTGGTTGACTAGATGCGGGTACCTTTCATATTACTAAGATATAACTCCTGAGATGGGAGACCGTATGTGCTTTCCGTTCCTCCAAGCAGAAAAGACTCCTTAAGCCACCTCACACTGCCCCTTAAACTAAAAATGAATTTGTAATTACACCCTTTCCCCTCAAGATTAGAGAAACTCGTGTTTATGAGCTTCAGGAGCTCCAGAGGTCAATTCTGGTTGGTTTTATAACTAATGCATACCTTTTATAGATAATAACAGTGACAAACTCCTGGCCATTCTTTCACATTATTTTGCCTTTTCAGCTCATTCTGTACAATGGCAAGGATTGGGCACTTTTAACAAAAAAGTTATAGGCTTTTAACCAAAACGTTATAGGCTTTGTGGACTCCTCACCCTGTTCTCTCTCCTCTTAACTAACTCCTGTGCACCACGGGCTGGCCGTTGGGGCTTCTTTTGGTTTGTAGTCTCTGCTAAGCTGTGTCTGGATTTTCCCTTCAGAAGAGGAATGCCAGAGGCATTTTCCTACTCAGTGATGCCCAGGGCACATTGCACACCTTTGTTTCAAAAAGCCGGGCTTTGAACAGAGCGGATGTATCGGGCAGGTGAGACTCTGAGTAACTGGACGTTTGACAATGAGGTCCTGGTGCATCTTTCAGGGAAGGTTTCAGGTCCACTGGTGCAGAGCAGAAATACAAAAAATTCTTCTCTAGGGAGTGGACCACCCTTGGGATTTATGAGGAACATCAGAGTATTTAATTAAAATCGCCAAATAGACTTAAGTATTGCCAGCATTTCACAGCATTTCGGTATTTGCCTGCTGACTGGGATTGAGAGTATCCTTGGAAGATCTTTAGAGCATCCCTGGAAGGTCTTGAAAACTGCGCTTGGTCTTATTTTTAAGAAATGGCATGCTTAGCCTGAATTCAAAGAAGGCTGCAGCTGTACAGATAGTAAAATGATAGTAAATAATGCCTGTAAACGCTGCTATTAAAACAGAGCCGAGGTTTTTGAGCTAGGAGCTTCCACGGTAAGGGCATCTACGGGCTGCCTCAATTCTTGTTAACAAACATGCCCTCAGCAGGCAGTTTCTAGGGTATTGTTCTGAAAATGAGGAGGGGGAAAACTGAACCTCGGGATTGAAGAGAGCCTGAGAATCGTTAATACTGCGAAGGATGAAGATGTAAATGCTGTTTAGTGGAGAGCTTGATCTCTTCCTAAACTGCGGAGGATGAAGGAGAAAAATAAATTGCTCGCCATGTGCTGGCTGGCTCCAGGAGAGTCGGAGTGCAATTTCCTCTTGTTTTATTCTCCTGTTTTATTATCAGTGGCTTTTGTGCCAAGTCTGCCACTAACAATTCCTGCTTGTGGAATTGCTTCTCAGCTCTCAGAGTTGTTATAGGGTCTTAACGTTTGGGCCTCTCCTTGAATTGTGGCTCCGGAGTTTTGTTGTGAGGGCACGGCTTGCGCCAGCAGCGTTGCACATGCTCACCACGAGCGGAACAAAATTACAAACCTGTCTTATTTCCCCAAAGTCTACCTACTGTTTGTGTGTGAGGAGGATAAGTATAATTGCTTTAATTTCATGTCTCACTGGGGAAATTGGATTTTTTTTGTAATAGTGAGCAACTCAGACATGAAAGCTTTCCAGTGCGTTTGGTCTGCATTTAAATTCGGAATACTGAAGGGGACATGCCCTAGGTTACTACATTACCGGTTTTATGTGCTCTTTAAATGTTTAGCTGCATATTAATTTTAACTAATCAAAAAGGAGATGCATATTTGGAGCCTCATCCAAATATTCCTTTCAAGTCAATGGTGAGACTTTCTACAGGACTCCACGCGTTTTGGAGTACAGCTCACGTATAACCAGATTTTCATGAGACCTTCTCTCATGACACCTTTCATGAGACCACTCTCCAAACTGATTTAGGCTTCTAATTGCATTGCATTGCTTACATGTCTAAATGCAAAATATGTTAATAAAATCCCCCAAATACGACTTCCTTAGCTGGGGCAGCAGAAGCTTCAAGAAAGCAAAGCGTGCAAACCCAATCCATGTCCCAGTGTGTTTCATTTCACCTCCTTCTTTTATGTATTAAAATGGCAAGACTGACCTGACCAATTTGCTATCAAGTAAGTGGACTTGAAAGTTAAGTAAACAATATGTATTTATTGAACAAAATGGGTTTTTTTTCCCCCCAAATAAGAGACGTACGGTTTTATAAGAGCAGTTCAAAGATGTCTCAGACTTGCATCCAACATCCTTTAAGACGATAGAATTCCTTCTGTTGACTTTAGACGTAAGGGTCTTGGGCTGGTACCTACAAAAATAAATATTCTCTTGGTATTCATCTCCTATTCATGAGTAGGAGCACATCCAAAAAGCAGGATCAATGACAAAAATGAGGTTTTGCAACTTGTAATGAAAGCTGGATGGGGTAATGTGCGTTCTGGGGGTTGTCACCTGCGGAATCAAGGGATTTTACGAGAATGTCACCTGGCACATATAGAGAGAGTTCCCCCAAAACCTAGGAGATTTAATTCAAGAAGTTCTGCACCCAGAAGTTGAATAACAGACAGAAGCGTACAGTGTTTATTGAATCTTACGAATTTGAGACAATTACATAATGTCTTGCAACTTAACTCAGAATTTTCAAAGGACTGGAGCTGAATTGCTGTGTAATAGCGTGAGAGTGAGAGAGCTGCGCACAAAGTTCTGCCATGCCCCATTTGTTTCTGTTGCGGGTAAGCAAGAACATTGGGTTTAATCAGGCTCAGTTTAACCTCCAGCTGTGAAATGTGGGATTAGTCATATCCTATGCTTAACCAGCTTTGTAATAATTTCACTAGATTCTGCTTTTTTCTGTACATGAGGACAGGGTCAGGGGAAAAGCTCTTAATTGCAGTTAGATCAGACTATGAAGAAGCAGCATTTGGTGTCTTTGTAACATGTGGAGCGGTTTGAAGTACACAGATTCTCAGTGGTCGGTCCATCTGAGATGGACTGAAAAATGTTTTGAGGGGAAACTAAGCAATAGCTGCAGGGACTTAAAAAAAGATCTTTACAATAAGTTCCAATGCCAAATTCAAGACCAGCTCAAGAAAAATTCAGTGTCTGATACCTGAAAACAACTTGGGGAAGTATGGGGAGGATGTTAATCATTCACTGCTTTTGAAAAAAAGAAAAGAGGCTTTACCCAAAACTATAAGTTTGTGACAAAATTTTTAGTTTTGTTTTGCTTCTCATGAAGCCAAAAATGCAAATCTAAATCTTTATAGGAGACTTTTAAAGAGTGTTCAAACCATCTCATAAAAATTAAGACTGGCTGTAACTGATTCTTCCAGACGGTTTGAGTCCTGGTTCAGCCGAGAGCTTTGAACATCTGAGTGGTCCTCCAGAAGAGAGGGGCTTGAGTGTCCACCCGGCCCTGAGCGCTGTTCAAAAGAAGAGAGAGAAGGACAGCAGAGCCCTCGGCCAGCTGGGTCCCAGCGTTAGTTAAAGAGCCTGCAAGGGACCTTTTCTGATTTATGAGAAGGGGATTCGGGTCTTTGCCTTCCTCATTCGTAGCTCCCTCGTTGGATGGGATGTGGGGAGTGCCTTGCTTTTGGGAGGAGGTGCGGTGGTTCACTTTGGCCTCGTTGCCTGGAGTGCAGTTGACAGAAGAAAATGAAAGGTGACTCCAGGGGATGGTCCAGTGAGTTTATTCTTGTGCTTAATACTACATCCACATCTACATCTACTTCCCCGGTGGAACTGGGGCAGCATTCCTTAGCTTCTCCATTGACATCCCTAATGAAAAGACTGATTTTGGTGCTAATGAGCTACGGATGGGCTCCATTAGTCTGAGACTCCTGGACTCGTTTCATACAAGCCACAGACAAGAGACGGGCTACACCAAATGTCAATGGTTATAGTTCCATTTGGCTTTGTTATCTATTGAGCTGCATTTCTATTTGGGTTATAGGCTGTGCTGCTCGAATCTCAGCTGCGCCAGCCCATATTCTCTCTTGAGCAAAGCCTGCCAGTTGTGTGATTATAATTATACACTGCAATTTGGTTTGAGCTGATTATCTGAGTCTCCCATGAGTTACAGGGTTGATCTTTCTCTGCTGATCTAAAACAAGAGGAAAAAAATACAGACACTCTTGAATATTAACAGCGTACTGAAGTTCACTACCTCAGTTGCTACAGAGAATGGAGAGTTTTGAGACTTGGACTGCTTTTATTGCCTGTACCCCACTGAGATACTAATAAAAATATTTTTCAAAGAGTGGTTTTACATGGCAAAATCTGCTAAGCCTCTTACTGACTGTCTCCTGGTATTTATTAAGCCTTTCCCAAAGTGTTAGCTCCCCTGACAATAGAGAATTCCAGTTGTCAGCAGTGCAACCAGATGAAATTTGGTGCTTTGCCCCCTCCAGCTTGTATGAATGCAGCTCATGATACGAGGGGAAAGTCAGAGTGGGGATGCTCGTTCCTGTGTTGTGTTTGCGAATGGCTGAGATCCAGCCATGGCACGAAGTCCAGATGCATCCTTACAGCTCCCGGTGCTGCTGCGGTACAAGGGCTGTGCACCTCAGTCTCAGGGTTGTACCATTTCCAGTTCCACAGGAACAACTGAAAATAGCTTTGCTGATGAACCTGGCTGAGGTTGTGGTTGTGACCTGCTGGCTGAATACCGGAGAGGGAACTGGGAGAGCAGGTGTCTGGGCAGACCATCGTCCTCTAAAGCCTTTGTCGTCAGTCTAAGGAATGATCCCTGGATGTGCTGTGTGTACAAGAGGGATGTGAACCAGCGTAAAGGAATTTAATCTCTCCTGTTACAGAAAGCTCATATTATTACATGACATGGAAGATGTTAAATAGTTTTAATCTCATCCCTTAATTTTTTTTCTTATTTGCAGAGTTCTTTCAAAATCAAATAAGTTGGTTTTTTTATTGCACTCTCATGTGTGTAATTTCCAGCTTGCCTGATAAATGCTGTTGAAGCTAATGGGACTCTTCACATATACTTAAAGTCAGATATGTGCTTTGCTGAGCTTATTTTTGCTTGAATATGTCTTGTAGTGATAACTGCAATTACTGAACCTTAATTCAATTATTTGCTAGCTTCACATGGGGAAATTGCCCATCCCTCAACTTCCTGGTGCATGAGACCCTAAAACAGGGATTAATGAGATAAGGAGGAAATCTTTGTGCGCGGGTGTGTGGTAGGGGATGTTCGCTGGGGCAGAAGGCCGCCTGAAAGGGCCACTTGCGTGTGGTGCTGAGGTGACAAGAGTACCAGGACCATTGCCCTGGTGCCTGTGTGAGAGCTGCACGAGTCAGGCGCTTTGCAGCATGTCCTTCGCATTATTTGAGATGTGTTTTCGCTTTGCTTTACCTCGGCGGAATATCGCGGCTCTGCTGGACTTGCTAAGGATACCTTGGGCCAGGTCATTCTTCCAGAGTGGTGTGTTGTGATAGTGCCATGGAACACTGCGGGTGCGGTAAAATGTCTGCAGTTGTGAAGGGGAGTAAGGTGATGAAGCTTCATCAGCTGTTTGTGGGGTCACCGTTCTCTAAATTGGGGTAATAAGATGCTAATGTTTGTGCCGATCTGCAAGGCTTCGTTTATTAATATGGGAAGAAGGGGTTGAAGTTAAAATATTAACATTATCTTGTCAAGTGCTGCATGTAAGACCAGCTTATCTTGGTCATCTGTGGTAATGATAAAGTTTTTCCAAGATGATAAAATAACTTTTTTCTGTTATGGTTCCAAATGTATAAAGTTTTTCTCTTCCCTTCTAGCTGGCTGACTGCAACAGCTTGCCACGAAATTTCAGTAAGGTAGAGAAAGCTAATGCATCCACAAAAGCTTCTTGGATCTGGGGGCTGCCTTTTAATATTGCTGCTGGTTGTTTGGGGCTCTGATTGCCTGTTCTTTCACATGCTAATGTTGGCGATTTCCTTTTTTTTTTTATTGTCTGAATGTATTAAATATGCCCCTAATTATTTTTTATTTCCCTCCTGTACTTGCGCAAAAGGCATTGGTTAGTAACGTCAGAGTTTTGACCAACTTCAAATGAAAGCCATTTACCTACCTGAAGAGAAGTTGGTACTTTTAACTAAATTGCTGCAGGAAATAACAGGAAAAGATTTTGAGCTAAACCTTCCATTTAATTACCCAGTTGCAAACAACGGGTTGTTGAGTGTCAAAATTGAGGCAGTTTCAATTACTAGCACAATTATGGTTTAGAAAATTGTTGCTGGTAGGTTTAAGAATTTATATTACAGTGACAGGCAAGTAATTCAGCTAATGGGAAGTACAAGAGTCCGTAAAGATGAAGGCAGCCTGACCCTGCGGACTGAAATAAAACCTTCCTCCTTTTTCTCTTCACAAATATATATAATCAAAAGCCAAGGTCTCAGCAGAGCTTTCTATCCAACATACAAGTTTTATGGGGTAAAACTAGAATATAAAGTAAGAATGACATTTTTTTCATACGGACTTTTTTCATATGGAGAATTAAGTGAATCATAAGCCCAAATCCTTATGGTCTTACATGGTCAGGGTGGGATGCCCTAACCCTATTGCTAAGGACCAGTTTCACCCTGATATTTAAATGACAACTAAAGGAAATACTGTGCTTTGTAAAAGGGTGGCGTAGCCACCAAAAAATGGAAATTGCTTGTCTCTCTGAGGACTGGGTGATGGTGTGGCATATTTGTTTGTCCAAAGAAAATCTTCAGAACTGGTGTCAGCAAGGGTATCTGCTATTGCCAGTATTGAGTTTGTCACAGTATTCCTTTCCATCTAGTGGCATTTCATGTTAAGATACATAATTTCTTCTAATGTTATGTTGAATAGCAGATAAAATATTAATAAATTTAAGTGGTGTGGTGTGTAATCTGCTGTCTCTTGAGCTTAGTGCCAGTGGGTCTGCGTTGTAGGAAAAGGAAGCTGATTATTATAAAACCTCTGAAATGACAGTCCTCTGGGAAGTCTGCTGTCGGTGTCTCACGTATGCTTGATTCTTCTTTACATTCGGGACACATTTTTCCATCCCTTTATAAAGGGACCCCTCAGGGGTAGACAAAAAGGGGCTTTATAGGACTCCTGGACTTTGAATTGGTGCTCGGTTATTTATTTTTTTTTTTAAACAGCATGTGGACAAGGAGAGGAAGCTTTCACGGTGCAGGAGGTTACAAATGAGTTATGACGAGGTGAAGAGAGCAGCATCTCAGGTGCTCAGTCGTAGTCCCCAGGTGCCACTGGGGCTGTCCCTCCTGGCTCCTGCCACGCACCGGCAGGATGTGGGTCTCTAGCAGCCCTTCATCGCATCTGCCAAACCTCCACGGCGCCTTGGATACGCTCAGGCCCGGGATGCCCATGGGCAGACACCCAAATTGCTCTAAGGTGACCCCACAGCCCATGGGGAGAAAGGGAGCTCTGAATTTTTGTAAAGGCTTTAATATTTCTTCAGGGCGCCGGGTCAAACTGATCATTTATGATTAATTATTTTATTTTTTTAACCTCTGCTCAGCCTTCAGCTGTTACAACTTATGCGAAAGGAGAAAACAGTGTTTTCAATTAAAGGCTTCTTATGTAACAACCCTGTTTTGAATGCTAATTCATGAATTACTGGAAGCTGACAGTGTCGCTTTTTAATTTTCCTCGGTCACTTCAGCACATAGTTCTAATTGAAATCATTCTGGGTCTTTTTTGCTAATCTCTTTCATAAATGCTGAGAAATATCTGTCAAGTAAATTTCTGTCTTTCTGTATTTAATTTCTGTTAAGAGTGGTCCATTTTGTGACATCAAAGTGTTTCATTATTAAATGCTCATCTTCTTTTTTCTTCCTTCCAGCAGAAGTAACACTGAAGGGTAACAGAAAAGATAATTTGTCTAACTTGTCTATAAGTTTTCAACACTTATCTTCACAGTTGGTTCAACATGGCCACAGCACTGATCTGACTTTACTGGACAGAAACGGAAAAGAAAATAAATGTATCTTCGTAGTACTTTGACCTTAAAATACCACAAACACCATCCATCTTCTTTTGTTATTTGTGTTATTTTCAAATTGAATCACTCAGCACATCAGGTCAAAAAGTCAGAGGCCACCATTTCTTCTCCCAGCTAGCAGGATAGAAAGCTTTGATAGGAACAAGTGTTTGCTGATTTTTTTAAAAATGTAGTTTTAGGCTTTTGTAAGTACCACGACTTTAATTTCTATCTAAGGTATTTAGAATGATACATTATTTTTTATGGAAAATACTTGCCACTTTCCACCCATGTTAATAATCAAATTGCTTCTGTTTTCGAGACAGGGAAAAAGTTGGGTTTGCAGTCCAATTTTACTAAAAACTTGATTTGTTGGTCCTATTCTTTTCTCACTGATATGAGTAGGCAAAACTCCCTTCCCTGCTGGGAGGGGCACGTCTAGGTCCATTTCTTTCATGACAGGGCTGACAAAGATCTTGGGCTTTGGTCCAAGAGCAGTATCTTCCGGGGTCACTTCAAGTTCTGCCTAGTTGAAAAATTTAGCAATAAATGTCATGTCATTATTTCCAGATAATGAAGAGTTACTCTCTGAGGGACCACTGTCAGCCTTGGCAGTGTGTAGCTCAGGTGTGCGCTGAAGGTGAAGGCGTTGGGTCTGCAAGCTCATTCCAGCACTCACCAGCCAGTAAAGGGAGACAACACCATGTAGAGTGATGCTGAGGTAGACCCAGGGGAGGTCTTGCACTTTTGCACCACTGTGAAAGTCAGGAGATGCTTCCTCTTTCTCTGTTTCATTTCCTTTTCCTTTTTTTTTTTTTTTTTTTGTTGTTTTAATGTTTGGATGAAACTAGTGTTTGAAAAAAACTCACAGTAGAAGAGCAAGAGCTGCTCCAGAGTAGTCAATGGCCAGTGGTTGGCGTCTGCTGGGGATGAGTGTATTTCAGGTTATGCAAGTTGTACATTTGATCAGGTTGAGTAAAGACTATGAGTCTCCTCAGCTCTGCCTTGGTCTCCTTTTTCTTCCGCGTCCCTCCCCCTCTCTCTGCTCCTCAGCTTAGAAAACATTCCCAATAAAGGCTCAATCGAAACAGCACTCTCCCATGGAGTTTTAGTTCAGATGAAAATGATCTTGCTGATAAATTTCTTGAAACTCCAGAAATGTGAAGTGATTTTACCTGAAGGGTAATTTATTATAGACATGTTGCCCATTAATTGAGATAATCTCCAACAATGATGATGAACAGAGATGATCAGGGATTGTACTTTTAAAATGCCATTCTGACTAGAAAAGCAATTTGGGATCCACTTACGTCTCAGTAATGAAAATTGGGTAAGGTAATAAGAGATTTCATTTTGTGAGTGAATTGACAATGCAAATACCAGGATTTTTAATTTAGGTTTAAGTGGAGTAATGGCTACTCATTCTGATGCATCATTAGTCATATTGCTTTTTAATGAGGGATTCACTTTCTTTTCCTGGTTAGCTCTAATACTGATGGCAAAGCCCAACGAATGCATAAATGTTTAGGGAGGTCTGATGAACACGTCACTGCACCATTTTAATTTAAAAAAGGAAGAAAAGGCAGTTCTCCTTCTACGGTGAAGAAACACGAGTTTGCTTTTAGTACACGGAAAATAAATAGTGCAGAACTGTGATTAGTAGGCTGTTGTAAAAAAGAGTAAGATACATTTTGAAACAAATTCTAGAAAATATAGA
>NW_009649864.1:1476973-1503391 GCF_000708025.1 Charadrius vociferus | reverse complement strand
AAGTATTACAAATAATGGCTTATGAAGATTCTTCTTGCCCTACCAAACCCACTCCATGCCCCAAACACCTCATTACTCTTCTGGATAGATCTCTGTCCGGCATTTTTTTTTCTTCTCTTGTCCGCTTTTTTTTTTTTTTTGGGTTTTTTTTTTTTTCCCCCCCCCCCCCCCCCCTCCCCTTTTTTCTTTCTTTTCTTTAATTAAGAGCTTGTTTTGATGTTCGTTGAACTCAGTGGGAATCTTTCCATCAAATTGAATGCATTAGGTCAGATTCAGAATCAGCAGTCACTGAAACAACCAAACAATAGTTTGGTCACACAGAAGGGCACTGTCTTAAATGGGATTTGCTTAAAAAAAGCAATAGAACTAATCCATTATGAACACTTGTTAGAGCAGAGTTTTGACTGTATCTGTATATTTACCAACACAATTTCAACCAATTTAAGCCAAATTGAAATTAATGCAGACTCTTGCTCCAGGCAGGAGCATAGGGCAGTTAAATTAAATCAGTTTAAACTAGCGTACTTTTAGCCACAGCAGTATGATACTGTGCGTTGAGCAGGCTTCGGTCTGGCTGCCTTACTTCTTTTGGTGGGTGAGGCGTTCTGATTTTCTTTGAGGACAACCTGTAGTGTGGTAAAACGCGCTACACCTCATTAGACCAACCCGTTCAGATCTGAGGGAGAGAGAACAAGTTTCTGGGAGAAAAATGTCCACCAAATCTCTCTTTCTCCTGCCCATTTCTACACTCCTGTTTCTCCACAAGCACATAGCACCTTACATGTCACAGTACGGTTGGCAGAAGCCTGAAGTAATCCGGGGCCTCTAAACACTGGTGAGACAGCGCATGTCCTTCTGGAGCAGAGCCTTCGAGGAGATCTTTGTCCTCTGCAACCTCTAGCACAAACCTACAACCTCACATTTTCGGTCTGCGGTTTTCTTCTGCTTTTTCCTTACCCGTGCAACTGCCCATTCATCACAGATGTCAGGGAGAGGTGCGCGACCTCCTGAGCTGACAAACTAAAGGGGTGGGTAGCAGAGTGTCAGGACCTCTCCAGGAGGTTGCTGTCCCCTGGTGCATGTAGTACAACGCAGAAGAGGTTGCACACAGCAGGGCAGTGGAAGCGTAACCAGCCAGGGTAAAATCCTCTCAGGGTAACCACCAGGAGACCCCTGCACATCATGTGCCTGGGACAATGCCAGTGAGGGTCTTCTCATCATCTTCCTTTGTGACCTTCCTTTGAAAGTATGTACCTCCCAGGAGTGGTGGAGGAAACTCAGTTTTGCAGCAGTCATTTTTCAGCTTCAGAAGGAGTTATCTCCTTCAGATCTTTCTGCCTCTTTACTGTGAAATGCCAAAGAAATGTAGGCCACAACCTTCTCTGATGCCACCTTGTAAATTCAAGGGAATCCCAGACACCCAATATGCTAAAGTCATTCCGTAGCACTTGACTCCATGTGAGGCACAACAGTTCCCAGCAGATTGGGTGATACAGGACTAGCATCCATTTCTCCTGGTGGCTTGCTCAAGAACTGCCCTTCTCTTCACAGCTTGTAAAAGGAAAGTTGATAGGGTGAGTGTGCCAGAATGGTTGTGAAAGCGCTGGGTCACAAAAGCTGAATGTGTCCTAAACGGGCCATGTTGCTACAAGAAAATGTTTCTGATGCTGATAGAAAATGATGTTTCCATTTTGAATGCACCAGTTCTTCTCTGATAAATGGGAACAAGTAATGGAAATGAACTTTCCATATTTCCAGAGACCTGTGCACAGCCACGGTCCCCAAAGTCTCGGTTATGGTCAGGTCTTTGGGGTCACTGAGGGGTTTTTATATACAGTTGAGCTGATTTATGAGATTTCCTGTTAAATTTTATTGCACCACTGGCTTTTCTTTGGTTCTTTTGAAGTAGAAAACGTAATTTCTGCAGCAAATGCAAGTCAAAAGTCTTAATGGAGCATAAAAATCTAAAAGGTCATGATTTTATAGCTTTAAAATAGAAGACAGCACACTGCTTGATACTCTTAAAAATATGAAAAGTTAATGAGGATGTTTTTCAGTAATAAAAAGATATAATCTTCTCTCAGAGCTTTGATTTTGGCTACTTGTACATTGGCTTTTTATGGGTGTATTTTTATAAATGAGAAACTCTTCTTGTTCTAGTACCATCCCGTTTCAGAGTCATGGAGAAAGAGATTAACATGAGGCAGAAACTTTGTCCCAGGGAGATTATTCAGTACTCGACACCCAGTGCTGCTTCTTCCTTTGCACACAGACTATTGATTGCATTCGTCTGGTTTCTAGGGTCATATGGCTTACCTTTACCTATATGACTTTGTTTAAGACCTGCGGGTGCATGCAAATTTACAACCAAATAAAAAATTGTTCCTGTCACAGACATTTTGCAAGCTTGGGTGAATCACAGTGGCACTGTTTACAAACACTCATTGCTTTCCACATGCAGGTGATTGGAATAGCCCGTGTTGTTTTAAAAAGAAAAAAATCTAGAAAGTGTCTCCCGGTGGACTTCTTTTGCTGATTTTGATTTAACCTGAAGTCTTAAAAATATTTTTTTTCATTTGCGCGTCTTAGCAAATGTTTTTAACTAGTATGTATGAACTTAGATAAAATAAAAATGCTTTCTCACCCTGTCACTTATTGGACTAGACCTTGGGCGGTTCACCTCCAACTGCTTGCAAATGTTTTTCCAGGTGCAGGCATGGTGAAAGCATTTTATTCCAATGGTCACTATAACCGCTGTTGCAGGGAGAAGTAATGGGAATGGGTCACAGGACAGAAGTGGTCGTGGGAAAAGCCAGTACGGCAGGAGGGGCACAGCTTTCCTTCTTTTCATTAATACGGACTGTTGTGTTTTCTGTCATTGTCTCTGCAGCAGTCCGGCACGGGGGACCTGAGGACTCTGAGGAAAGGGTTGTCCCCGTACCACTCTGAGTCGCAGCTCTCGTCGCTGCCGCAGTATCAAGACGCCCTGCAAAACGTAAGAGCCGTTTCCTTACCTATACAGTGGGCATGGCTGGAGGGGGGCGCGCAGAGATTACAGGGGAGCTCTCCCAGCTGAGAATTCACCCCAAAACCAGTGGTGCAAACGTGCAGCTGAAACCTGCAGCTGTTGGGAGGATGGGCAGCCCCTGGAAACATTGATCTTTACCTATGGTTTGGATCATCAGCTTCCCAGCGTAGGTTTTTTGGTTAACAGACAGTCACTGTTGTGCGTCTTTTAAAGCAAGGGTGAGTCTTGTTATACCTGCAGCTCCTTCTTTGTTAATGCCCTGTATGCCTGCTGACAAAAAGCTGGTTGTGGATGAGGCGAAAGATGGTTTGCCGAGTGTCTGGCAGCGTGTGGCCAGGGTTGCGTTAGTGAGTAAGTTCTTCTTAGGACTTTCATTGCAGGTTTTTCTGTGTCACAAATGAGGTTTATGTAACTCCTAAGATTTGCCTGTGTTGCTGGTTCTTGAACAACAGAAGAATCCTGATTAAAGCCTCTTGTGAAAAATGGGTACCGTGCTGTTGTGCTAGGGCTCCTCCTGTCAGCAGAGCTACGGGTGCTGTAGGATCAATTGTATGTTAGCTGCCTGCTTGGGTAAAAGTCGTTCTGTAGGCTTAGCTTGCCTCTTAGAGCAGTAAAAAGGGGGGTAATAATAATTTAAGAAACTTTGCATAAATAAAACTCCAGTCAGTGTGAAAGCAGAGCCCCTTTCTATCCCTGCTGGATGGAGACCACATGGGGATGGATGGAGACCACATGGGGATGGATGGATGGATGGATGGATGGATGGAGACCCTCCAGCCAAATAAAGGGACAAAACCATGCAAATGAAATGGAAGACTGTGGCTGAATATCTGCTTTTCTAACTTCGTGCCCCGTATATAAAGTCAGGAGGCTTTCTAAGGAGGGCAGAAGTGTATGAACCTGGAGATGTTTGGCTATGCCAGTACGTTACAGTTTTGGGGATTTTGCGTCTCCTCCCTTGTGCTCAGGCTATTGGTGTCCAGCTTGGTTTTGGGTGGGGGGCGTTTGGTCGGCATGTGCTGGCTGCCCAGAGGAGCACCGCTACGCACGAATTTGTGTTTGTGTTATGGGTCAGGCTAGGACACAGCCAGCTGCTTGCTGTGGAGGAGCTGTGCCAGGGCTGGGAGCTGGCAGGGCACCTCTCTGCCTGAGCATCAGCCCCCGCAGCTCGCTGGGGCTGCGAGAGGGCTGGCAGCAGACGGTGCTGCCTGCTGCAGCCCTGCCCAGCCCCTTGTCCCTGCTTTGCCTCCTTCCCCAAGGAAGAGGTGACACCTGGAGTTTGTGGAGAGGCCTGGGTGCTGCGTGACACTCGCCTCCATCTGTTGCCCTGGCTGTGTTCTGCCTTCTTTGCGGGAAGATGGTTGAAGGAAAAACCAGAACCAGCTCTGGATCCAAATCCACATCCTCTGGGGTACTTATGTAGCTATTTATTTATTTATTCCTACCAAAATCCCTTTGGTTTTGTGGCTTGACATGATGTATTGGATAATGATAACAACTGCATGCAGATGTCTTTGAATGTCTCAGGCACCTCCCAGAAAGTGAACGGTTAGACATACCTGACTTTCTCTGCAGCCTTTTTTTTGACAGCAGGCATGAGTTTGTGAGAAATTGTTCGTCTTTGTGCCTGCACAGGCTTCACGCGGGTGAGTGATGGTGGACAATTGGTGTTGGCTCCAAAGCTGTCACGTCTGGTCAGGGCTTCATCATCATCACTGCCTGTGCAGCTCTTTGGGGAAGTTCCTCAGCACATCCCTCACTGTCACACAGTTTGCACGTAGGCGTCACTCCAGCTCTCCATGGCCCTGACACACCTTGGTTAATGAAACAGTTTGGTGTTTCTAATGGATCCTGAATCATGGACGCCAGTGCACCGTCAAAACACAGAATCGAAAGACACTCATAATTACAGCTGGTGCACTGTTTAGTCAGCAGTGCATCGTGCAGATGGTGAATTCTGTATGTACTCTGTGGTCTGCAGCGGTTACCAAATATCCAGGAAAAAAAGTCCCAGGGGGTTAGCTCTGACCTACAAGCCCCCGGCCATTGCAAGGGAAGGTGTGATGCGTATGTTAGGTTGAACTGAGAGCAGGCTGGTCAAACTCCCCGGCCCTGGGAACTGCATACCAGAGCCACATGGTGTTCTGGTGGCTCC
Organism: Charadrius vociferus; assembly: GCF_000708025.1. NCBI lineage: Eukaryota > Metazoa > Chordata > Aves > Charadriiformes > Charadriidae > Charadrius > Charadrius vociferus. Next base: position 1,498,208 of record NW_009649864.1, on the reverse strand, counting down.
CCATGTCCTTTGGGAGGTGATGGCGATTCCCTTGGGCTCTGACTCTTAGTGAGGCATGAGACAAGGCAGCAACAAGCAGCTCCCCCTGGAACCTGCCATTCCCCTGGGATGAGAGGGGCAGGCTCCAGGGCAAGCTGGTTGGGCTGGCTCGATCCTTCCCATCACTGGCAGCCTCCAGACCAGCTCAGCCTTTAGTCAGATGATGTCTCAGGCATGGGAGCTGGCATTGAGTTACCTGTAGGCAGTGCACTGCTGAAGACCAACGGGCCAGCCAAGTGTCTGGGTGTCAGCGGTGCAAATGATCTCACAACATCCTTGGAGGGCTTGTGCTTGCATACACTAGCCTGAGCTGTTGCTATTTCTTCAGTACTTTGGTTCTCCATGGTAGCTAGCGCAGATTTTTTTCACCCATCTTGCATTTGTATCTTCTCTGCACTGCATACGTTCCCTTCATGGATCCTCCATGGGGATGTGGCGGCGCTTGGGATGAGTTATTGCACTCAAATTATCAGCCCTCTGATTTATTGCAGGAAGCTGTTGGCTTCAGGGGGGTCTCAGGTGTGCGGCTGGAGAGCGCAGAGAAGGTGATGCTCAAGTCTGTCCTGGAAACTCTTCCAGCTCAGTGCTTTTCTGGAGTTTATGAGCACCAGGTGGGAGTTACACACCTTCAGTTTTGTTAGTTGGCATTGTCCAAGGGGTTCATGTTGCCCGTTCATATAGTCTCACCTCTACTTAGTGAGACAGAAATTACATTTCCATAGCACTGACAGTTTTAGGAGAATAATGGCCGTTTCAGGAAATTGCTGTTACAGGGGAAAGAAGGAGTCCTGTCAGCACAGGGTTGTGAGTCCAGACTGGGACCCATGCCTGCCACCATGGAGGGACCCTTCTCTTGCAAACACCTGCACCTTCTTTCACCTCTCTGTTCCTCTCTTTTTCCCTTGAAGGAATTGGTTGGGAAATCACCCATTCCATAGTATGGTTTTCAAGGAGCTCACTAGGCTAAATAGCACTAAGTGCTCCAGGATCTGCCAGGGTGCACACTGAAAAGTGGTGTTTAATTTTTGGAACAGTATGGCATTGCTGGAGAGTTCACTTGTTTCTCTCATAGGCTTTCTCCAGCGTTAATCTAATGATGAGTGAAGACTGGGAGGTGGAGTTGTCCACACTCGGTGTCAGCGCGCAGGTCTCTCCCTCTCCGGAAAGCTGCCCTACACGGTGCTTAACCTTTGGTCACATATAATGATAGCTGAGTTATGTCTCTGACATGGGGAGAATGTATGGGGGAAAAGGGAATTCCCCATCCACAGTGGTAAGGCTCTTATTTCGTTACTAATAGTCATGTTTCAGCAATTCACTTTCTAAGAGGTAAAATCTCAGTTGCTGACTTCTGGAACATTTGAGGCACCTGTAGCACAGCTGAGGATGAATGCAGTGCCTGAGGCACAGCCCAGAGTTTGCATCTTTGTCTCTTCTCCGCTCCCTTTGGCCTCTTCTTGGGGTGCTCTGGCTGCCTGCATGGACACACAGTCCCTGCAGCCCTTCACATTCCTGCCCGCTGCCCCGCGGCTGTGCCCCAGGCGTGTCTCAGGGCCCAGGCATGGGAAGGTGGCCCTAGGGCTGCTCATGATCCGACGGTTGGAGGTACCTTCACCTTGAGAAGCTCATAAGCCAGCTGACAGGAGGAGCCATTTGTCCACATTGGCATAAAACACCATCAAACGTGAAAGGGCCTGTTACTAGCAGTTGGGGCTAGCCTTGGCTGGCTTATATTTAAAATTTGCTAGCAGCGTGCGTGTGATTTGTAATAGGAATCCTGCCTTTAGTGGAAGGAACTGTTGAGGTTGTTAACCATAGAATCATAGAATGGTCTAGGTTGGAAGGGACCTTGAAGATCATAGAGTTCCAACCTCCCTGCCATGGGCAGGGACACCTTCCACTAGACCAGGTTGCCCAAGGCCACATCCAGCCTGGCCTTGAACACCTCCAGGGATGGGGCCTCAACAACCTCTTTGGGCAACCTGTGCCAGTGCCTCACCACCCTCAGAGTGAAAAATTTCTTCCTAATGTGTAATCTAAACCTGCCCTCTTCCAGTTTATATCCATTCCCCTTTGTCCTGTCACTACATGCCCTAGTAAAAAGTCCTTCCCCATCTCTCCTGTAGGCCCCCTTTAGGGACTGGAAGGCCACAATAAGGTCTCCCTGGAGCCTTGTTAATGTTAAGGTTAGCGTGGATGCAGTGTGAATGGAAAAGTGTATGCAAAAACACCAGCAGGAACGCTAGAGCAAGGATGCAGGGATGGCCTGTGCTGGTGACCAAAGACACGACTGATAGCAAACAAACGGGTAAACACTGTGGGATGTGTGGTTTGCGTCAGGACCAGGAGGTCTGCGATGTGATAAGGCCGCAGAACAGATGGCTCATCAATAGAAGACCTGTTCACTGATAACAGCAGCAAGGTTACGCTGTGATGTGCCATTGCGCTTCCTGTGGTTCCAAGAGGAAGGCTTAGATAAGGTGCCCAAAATGAGGGAAAGAAGGCAACAGGCAGCAGCTTTCCTCGTGTTTATGGAGGGTAAGTAAGCAAGACACTGAGATAAAGATCAGCCCATAATAACCATTGACCCCTAAAGCATGTGAAAAATGTGTCCAAACCCCAGTTCTTTGCTGTCAGTGAGGAGGGATGCCAGAGCTGCTGTTAGGACTTGATAGCTGGAGTCCCTCGTCCTCTGTGTTGCGCGCAGTGACCCAGACCATGCCACACAGACATCTCCCTTTTGGTGAGGGCATGAGTGTGAGTTTGTAGGTGTCCGAGTGCTGTGACACATTAGAGAAGTCAGTTTTAGGTTAAAATAAATACCACCTTCCCCTTAAGTTTTCATACTGAGTTTGCACTGTGGTAGTTTCCTGCGTGGCCCCTTGCTGAGGAGCAGAAGCTCCCAACGGGGCTCCGGCCACCTGCAGGAAGACCTGTCTACGGGTGCTGTTGGTGGTGGCTGGAGGAAGAGACCTGTGTTTATCTGGGGTCTGGAGCTGGGAGTCCCTGGGGAAAGTGTCTGCAGGTACACTCTGCAAGGGCTGAGCAAAGCTTCCTCCTTCCAGGGGTGGTGGTGATGGCACCATTGCCCAGCCCCACATACATCCCTAGTGACTAAAGTAGGCGTCTTTTGGAAAAACTGAGATTTCCTCCTTTAAGTTATTCAAAACTGCGTCTCTCAGGAGTCTTTTTTAGACTAGAGGCCGGACTGGGAGGAGACAATACCGTTTCCCCCCCTCAATTTACTCCAGAAACTGCGAGGTCCACAGGAGAACACAAAGAAGCAGGACAAGTGTGGTTATGTAGCAGAGAGCACCTGGCTGAGAGGATCGCTGAGTCCCTGGCTTTCTGGTGCTGCTTCTCGTTGCATTTTTCTCCAGTGCCTGTTTCATGCAGGATGCGAAGCCTGGGAGGTGGCTCTGGCTGCCCGGCGGCAGGACCAGCTTCTTCAGCTCCTTCCCTTGGTTCCCACCACGCTGTCACAACCAGCCACATTTCATAGCTCTGCCTTGTCGAGATACTTGGGAGAAGCGTATTTTGTTCTGCCAGATGGCACACGCGCCACTACAAAAACAAACCCAAATGTTTGTGGTCTGTAGGTGTAAAGAGAAGCCGTTAGATGAGGTGGGAAGGGATGATGAGAGAGTCCTTGGCTGATGCACTGGCTGTCTCCTGAGCCTGTGAGAGTGATGGAAAGGGGAGGCGACATGAGGGCACATAGTAGCTAAACCCCACCCCAGTTAGTCACGTCTCTTCCTTCTGGCTGGGAAAGATGGTGGTCTCCATCCTCTTCGGTACAAGTACTAAGGCAGAAAAAAAGAGACAATGTGACTCGGTACCTTGCCTTCAGCTCCGTGCAAGGGAAGGACCAAGCTGGCCCCTGTGCTTGTGGGGAGATGTGGCTGTGGCCCAAGCATGGTCTCAGTGGGGGACGCGGAGCAAGTCTGCTAGTCCCTTTCTCAGCCTGCGTGGGAGTAAATCCGTTCCTCTCAGGGAAGAGACCCGGATCGGCTTCTTAAAGCCAACCTGACTTTTAAAATCAAGTTTGAAGTGTCCAGAGACCACTGTTCCCATCATAGTGCCCAGGAGACGCACCCAGAAGAGCCAGGGGAGCCCTCTGGGCATTGCTGCCCTCACAGAGTCACCCTAGCACTTTAGCGTGGCCCTGAGGTGTCCCCTGCACAGCACAGCGACCCTGCCACCACCAGCACGGAGCCCCCAGCCCCTCACTGTGCTGCACGTGGGGATCCCCGGGGCTGCCCAGTGCCTCTGGCATCCCCAGGCAGAGCTCTTTGTAGCTTCCGCATCTGTGTTGCGGCCTCTCAAAAATGCCTTCAACCCCTTCTGTCGCTCCACCAAGCCCATCTCATGGAGGTCCCTGATGGTCCCCTGCCTTCTCCCATCCACGCGCTCCATCCCCATGGCTGTCAGTTGAGCTGAGCGCTGCTGGCGTGTGTCAGAGGATGACCCCAGGCCTGTTTCTCCCCTTCCCCCAGAGGCAGTGATGGCCACGGTCCCTTTTTAGGCAGGGGGAAACAGTGATCAAAGAGCATGGCAGAAGGCAGCTCCTTCCCGCCAGCACCACCGATACCACCAGGATGCTATTGAGCAGACAAAGAGAGAAATTCAAGGCAGCCGTTTTGCTGCTGCGGCAACAGCGGCTGCGGAAGGGAAAGTAAAATGAAAGGTTTGTGGGGATTTGCAGCCCGGGGAGTGCTATTGTGAAGCTTCAGAGTGTATTAGCAGCAGCTGAGAGCAAGCCCATCCATTTGAAGGCAGCTGCCCTTCATCAGCGGTTATTGCAGCAGCTCTGAGCGGCGGGTGGCTTTTTTCCCCATGGCAGCCAACTGGCACAAAGTTTGGCAACAACAAAGTTTGGGGGTTTGATGAGCAAAAGCGTCGCTGAGAGACCATATCTGTCATCTGTCCTTACAGGTATCCACAGGAGGCGAGAAAAATTCACCTGCTTTGAGGATCTGCTGTGGGTTCTCATGCTCGCTTGTTGGGTGTGTTTGTGTGGGGCTGGCAATGGGTCTGGGGAGAGATGGGGACACGGCAGACCCTCGCTCTGCCCCAGCCCTGGGAGGAGGCTGCTTCCCCGACGAAGCCCAGGGTGGCCAGGCTGAAATGGAGAGCTGGAGGAAGGGCAATACAGATGTGCGCAGGTGTCCTCCCGCATCCGCCTGCATCCTTCACCCACCCTGAGGCTTTTACCTGCCCCATCCCCAAATCAGATTTGCTTCAAAATCAGGAAAGTCTCAAAAGTACCTGCTGTTTCCTTCTGAAATCAAATGGGCTTGGCGTTCCCTTATGAGAAGAACTAGCACTTCTGGAAATACTTATGCTGATAGTGCCCCTGTGAGTCAGTTGCCGTCAGTGCACTTTGTCCGTGGGTACAGCGTGGGCTCGCTCTGTCTATAGCAGTCAGATTTCTTCTTCGCTTGTATCATGTATTTATGGGCTGAAACTGCTCCGAATATGCCATGTTGGTAATAATTTCACACTCCGGGGGTGCAGCTGAAGCTGTCGAATGGACTTTTTGACAGCGTGTACCCGTTGCAGCTCCGCAGCGCTGTCACCGACCCCAACAGCCACTGCTCTCCTCTCCCGTTCCACTGCCCGAAGAAGCTGGCTCACCAGCTCTGTGTGCGCCGAGGAGTTTCCCAGGGCCGGAGCTGCAATCTGCCACTAGCGTGGTGCTGAGAAAAGATATCCTTCCTGTTTGTAGATGAGATCCAGTTGCAAACAATGTCCTGACTTTGTTTATTCTGTCGGGGGCAGTCCCTGAAACCCTCCCTTTCCTTTGGTGCCCCACCACAGCCCGTACAGCCAGCGCTGTGCCATGCCTGCCGGGGAGAAGAGCTATTTTTTTGTCAGGTATCCTTGATGTTTATGTTCAGAAAGCAAAGAACAGTTAAATTGTTTCTTTATTAATCAAAAGAGCCACGTAAGCCCTTTTTGTTACTTAAGCAGATATCCGTGAGCGCAGTGGAGGCCGTGAAGATGCAGGAGGTGGCGGCTGAGCCGTACAGACGGGCTCTGCCGGGCTCCCGTGTGGACCCAGCGGTTAATTCATGGATTTGGATGTTTACATGACCAGCTGCTCTCTATGATTAAAGGCATCAAATTAAGTAATGCCAAAGGAGGTTAGCATCTGCAATAAAGTCCCTTGATTTGATAGGGAAGATGCTAATTCGGAGCACTGATGGCTCCTGCGCTTGCTCCCACTGGTGGCCGGGACCTGTGTTGTTCTGGGGAGCCGGTGTCTGTTGGCGGCATCTCCCCCACGTTCCTTCTCGTGGTGGCAGGGTGTCAAGCGCTCGCAGCTGCGAGCCGGCCTGCCGTGACTTTGGGAACGTCGGGCCGTGCAGCCATTTAAGTGCACAAGGCAGGGAACGGGTGGTTTGTTTTGAGCTGGATGCTGGCAGGCTTTCCGCGCAGTAGGCACGGAATAACAATAACCAAGTGTCATCGTCCCTTTGGATCATCTGCCAGGCAAACTGGACGCATAAGGGACCTGGGTGCTCACTGGCTCTGGCAAGGGTGTCCCCGTGCTCGGGCGCGAGAGGTCTGTCATCGCCCGCAGCAGGGTGGCAACAAGGCCGCGCTTGGCATGGTGTGGTTTGCAGAGGAGCTGATGTTGGTTGCTTCTTCGTGCCTCTGGGAAATCTCCTTCTTGCAGCCAGTGAGGAGCTCTGGGGCTGCTGCCAGGGGGTGCCTTTGGGTAGCCTTGTCCCTGTGGGGCCATGAGAGGAGTTGGACCCTTTCAGGAGCACCGCGATGGCAGAGATGCCACGGGCATGAGAAGATGCAGCGGGGAGGGAAGGGGCTTCAAAGGAAGGGAGGGCGAAATGTCAGCCCAGAGTTACGACACGCTTCAGCGCTGTGCGGCACCATCGCTTTGTTCCAGCCATTAACCCCCCATGCAGCTGCAAGGAAGCAGAGGATGGGAAACATGGCCCGGGCTGCAAAACGATGAGGGAGTCTCATCTGCCTTTGTGGAGCCTGGGGAATTTCTCAGGCTGGCGGTAACGGGAGATGTTTTTTTCTCGTGTGATCTCCTGGGGATGGCGCTCATCTCTGTGTGAAGGGAGATTTCTCTTTATTAAGGGACTGGCTGCCTGCATGAGCCCGGTGCTTGCCCTCAGTGCTGCCTGTGCTGCATCTGTGATGGGGATGCCGTGCCTTGGGACTTCGGCATGTTCCCTGTGAGGGTCTGGCGATGGTCCTCCCAGGCCAGAGTGGCCCCGTGCTCTTGGCGCTTGGTTTTCCTGCTGGTTTTCCCCACCTGCCCCCCAGCACCGTCTCAGGCTGGAGTGCTCCCTGGGCAGTTGTTCAGGCACTTTCTAAACTTGGTAGCCACGAGCACATTCACAAACCCAAAATTATGCCGGCCTCCCCCGTTCTGCCAGCAGGCTGGGGCTGGGGTTTGCAGCCAGACACGGCACCTTTCCGTGTTACTGCCCCGCTCTGCCACCCGCTTTCCACGTGGCTGTGGGCATGGGACTGCCTCCTGCTTGTCCCTTCATGGTTCCTAATTAACAGGGTGGTGTAGGCACCTTTATTTACGTAGAACCCTGAGATGGTGATGGGTGCTAAGGGCCCAAGTGTAATTCAAACCTGGGTGAACAGTCTGCAAACAAAGCCACTGCGAGATAAATAGACGTGCCTGGGAATTTTATTGTGAGTTGTCTGGCAGTGCCTGCCTATAATGTAATTTTCCTTGTTCTGTCTCAGCAATAAAAACTTCACAGTGTCTGATATGACTCCATTTAGCTTTAATGTTGTCTGAGGTACGCCGTTACAAAAGCGTGGTTTATTTAATCAGGTTTGAATCCTAAATGTCTGCTTGCTTTTTGAAATCGTAGAAAAAAAAATTAATAGATGGCAAGGAGAAGAAGTGAGGTTCAGAAGCATTTGTGCTTGCTCTTATGCTCCACATTGGTCTGAAGCATCCTCAGTGCCTGGGCTGCGACTTAGGTGAAGTAAAATCAGCATGACGTTTTCCTCTGGGTTTTGAAACTTAGTCTTTTGCAGTCTTTCTGGCAATCAGGAATAGCTCTCTTGGAGCTGGAGATGTCATTAAAAGACAGAATATAATTGAGCAGAAAGAGATTGAAAACTGATGGCAGGACCAAGGTCTCAGGTCTTTTCAGATCCCTAGAGGAATCAAGGAGAAATTGTTTATCGCAATTTCTTTGTTCCTTTTTGAGATTTCCAACCCAAAATCTCTGAAAGAGCAGGCACCTGTCATCCCCAGTTAGGCTCTTTTCTTCTTGGGTTCCAAAGCATTCCCACTGTTATTAAGAAATGTTCATATTTTAAGCCTTATTTTGTCTCTGTGGAGGCGTGTCGTTATCAGGAGTTCCCAGCATGCCCTGTTACAGAGACTTCTATTAATTTTGTTCCTCCAGACACATAGGAATGGGGTATCGACGGCGGTGCATGTCAGCATCTGTGCTGGAGCACATCCCATGCAACCAGATAGAACCAGCAAAGACTCATTAGGCAACTTGGTCCCAGACACCGGCAGTGCCATCGTGGCTCAATACAGAGCAGCAGATGTTTTTCAGCAGCTGCAAGTTGAGACCTCTGCTCTTCATTTTTTGGTGCCAGATTGAAGAGGATCATTGGCAGTCTTTGGATTTTCTTTCTCACACTCCGCACCGGCACTGTTGTTTTGCTGATGGTCTTTGGGTTCTGGGCTGGGGCAGTGCATGGGGATAGTTTGATTTGATTTGTTTTCTGCTTTGGATTTGAGGCTGTCACCAGGTCAAGCATCATTCTTGGCCGATAGAGAACTGGAGGATCGATCCCCTGTATGTAGCATATTCTGGCATGAGAGACTGCAGAGTTCCTCTCTCTTTTCTTAATCTGTTGATGTTACAGCTGGACCGTGAATCTCCTCACAGACTTGGAGATTGAATCACAAGCCCTGCAGGCTCCAGTGAGAGGTTTCTGGAAGGATCTCGAACAGAGTTGGGCTTCTTTGGTGGATCTGTGCTTTGGGCATGCACGATGTGAGGCTGGCATGGTGGGGAGGGGGCTGATGCCACATGGGAACAATAGGCTCTAAAGAAGTGCATTGGTCCCATCACAGCCACCAGCAAATATCCAGTGCTGATCTGCTTGAAATGGAGGAGCAGGCGAGGGCTGAAAGGGAAATGTGTTCAGTGGTGCTTCAGTACTGCTGTCAGCACAGAGTTGGCAGAGGAATAGCTCTTGTCGCGGTTTCCCCACTGGGAGAGGTGCTGGGTACGTGGGTACTTGACACCTGCCTCCCATGAGGGATGCAGAAGAGCCTCATCAGGAGCCTCTCAGGACACTGCAGTCCCAGAGCTGTCCCAGCAGCAGAGACAGGGCTGTTCTTCCCAGGGCTGAACTCATCGGAGATCCACGCTACAGCAGTCTCGAATGATCTGAACTGCCACAGTGGTTTACACAGCAGCAAAAGCACCGACTTATGTAGGAAGTGTTTGATGGGTCACACATGGCTCCACAGCCGTTGGTTCCCTGGGACTTTTGCTTCTTGAAGACATACCTTGGAGAAAGGTCTCTGGGTCTCAGAGGTGCAGTGGTCAACAAACCCCGTGCGTAGGGAAGATAAGGTGCTTCCTCCAAGCACTCGGGAACTCCAGTGCATCAGATATGTAACTTAGAGCCCCTGACTCTAAATTAGGCTGATAATCTCATCGCTGGGCAGCTCGCTTTTTTGTCAGCGTAACTGTGTCTGTGGATGAAACAGAAAGCAGTATGCGATGTAGTTCTACCCAGGTGACCATTTGATGCCACAACACAGATGTACAGTTGTTTTCTTGTTGAATTACAAATTCCTTGTATAAGTGATGAGTGAAGCAAGCTGAGTTCCATTCTCTTCTCTGCTGCTGTAAACCTGGAGCAACTGCAAAGCTAGTTGGGGCCAGAGACGGTAAGAAACTTTGCATTTTGAAATGACTCAGCTTCCTTATTCTGCAGAAGTAAACTAGGAAAACGATCAAGATGGTATTTCTCAAGAGCTTTATCATAGATATAATGGCATCCCATTTGGTGACTTCTGAGCTGTCTTTTAGAACCATTCATTTATATAATTATGTGATGAAGACTGAACCATCGCTGAGCTACCAAACACTATGAAAACCTAGCAAGTGGAAAAGCCAGACGTCCATCTAATACAGAGAATGTGTGTTTGACAAAACCAGACAGGGAGAGGAAATTGAGAGTGATGCATGCCCCAAAACACACCGTATTGCTTTTTGCCTATATGGACAATTTCTGCTTCTTAGGATGTAACCAGATTAACCTTGCTATAATTGTCCGTCAGGGTGCTGAGTCAGTTGTGTCCCCATGGCTGTGAAAATGCCAGCTATAGAGAATGGGAAGGGCATGGGTTTCTGCCGTGAGAGTAGCCGAGTTAGATTGCTGGGGTGCAGCTTTGGTAATTCTTACCCACAGTTTCCAAACACGTCTATTTGAGACATGAGGAATCTCCTCCATCTGTGTGATTTCAGCTACTACCTTAACACTGACTTCCTGAGATTTCCCCCTCCATCCTGCCCTCCTGCCCTTCTTACAATCTCCTATCTCTGGTTCCCCCTCCCCTACATTTCATCTTGACTGGTTTCCTGCTGGGTAAAATGCACATCCTCCTCTTTCTTCCCATTCCCTCCCTTCTCTCCCACCGTTGGCAGTTTTCCAGTCCAGCAACCTTGACCTTATCTCCAGTTCCTTCCATTTCCTCCCCTTCAGCTAACACTATCGGTGAACTCTGCCCGTTTTCCTCTCCTCCATCCTCCAAAAGCTGACCATGCATCCTGCTGGATATGCTGTCATTTCTTTCCTTGCTGACTACAGTCCCCTCTCTTCTGGCCTCTTTCATGTGTGCCTCCATGCAGGAAGCTGATATGAGTTTGACCGAAGCTTTTTTGTGAACCACACTGAAATCAGTGGGAATAAGCACCTGCCCCCCTTTATAAAACTGACTCTCACTATGTCTGGAAAGAGCCTTTTCTAAGGGTGCAACTGCACAAAAAGCACTAAATGTAATGATAAATACTAAGCCACCCTTAGCAGCGTGGGTATTTTTACGTGTTGCATCCTGCAGTTGCAAAGGGCAGGGATGTTGGTGAGGTCCTTGCTTGCTCCCCCACTTTCTTCACACGCGTGTTTGGCCTTTTGTAGTAACAGTCTCACATGGTGGGGAGGTCACTGTGGCCTGGGGCAAAGCGGACCTGTGGCATGGTCGTTCGGTACACTCGCCATTGCTGACGATTGTGCTCAGCAATTTCGGCATCTGTTTCAGTTGGCTGGGGGTTTTGGCTTCCAAGCTAAGGATCAAGGATCATGCCTATTTTAGAAATGAAGTCATCTGTTACTGAAACTCCGCTGGCACGTTTTGGGTCTACCTCCTTTGTTGCATCCCTCATTTTTTAACATTATTTTTCTCTTCTTGAGTCAAATTATCTACCTATGTTCAGGTGGAGCTCAGTTGATTGCCCTTGCCTGATTTCAGTCACGTGTCTGAGAAGGAAGGTGACCTTTGAGTGTTTTTTGTGTGACACGATATATCCAGTGCATCACTGTTCTTGCAAGATTACTTTTATTGTGTCATTATGGTGAGTGGTTAAGTATGATCGAGCTCTTTAGAAAACATTTCTCTCTAATCATTCTGGATTCATTTGTATTCTCTAATGATTTTGAGAGTGATTACGATCATGGAAATGCTTTGTAGCTCATTAGTGACTTCAGTTCTGTGAGGAGAAGCTGCTGGCTGCCTGTCATACTGGAGACCCTGTGATCTACTCTAGTTTGGTCAGAAAACTGTATTTAAAATGTTGTCAGCAGTGGGATTCAGCAGAATTCCTTTTATTTTGTCAAATTACTTTCAGCTCAGAAGAAATATTGGATCTTAGATCAGTGCTTGGTATTTCCCGTGTTACTTCTAAAGAGGGCCATGGGGGAAGATCCATATCAAGTATGGTTCATGGCCACAAACTCCTGAATATTTTGGTTTTGGTTGTCATGATCTTGGTCATTTATGGAAAGAAGGCAGCTTTCATGCTGAAGCCAGAGGAATTATGCATGTATCGGTGTCTTTGACCTCTGTGGGAGGCTGATTCTAGAAGGACTCTGTTGCATTTACCAGCCTTATGAGAAATTTGTAGCCCATTTTGCAGTCTTAAGTCGCAGCTGTAGACTGGCTGGACCCAGTCCCTGGTGCTCCCTCCCTAGCCTTTGCCTTTCCTGTGTGACATTATGGACAGGGTGGCTGAGGACACGTCCCCAGGTGGCCGCAGCTCCAGCAAGCCGTAACCCTCTGCCAGCAGGTCCAGAACCATGCCCAGTCTGTGAGTGTCTCTTGGTCTCTGTGCTTTGGCAGTCTGTTAAATCTCCTTGGAGAATTACTGTGGTCTAATTTTCCTTTTTCTGAGATGCCTGTCTCTCAGAAGGAAGTTTTTGTATCACCAGTGACTCAGTTCATGAAGGTTGCTATGATGTGTAAATGACCGGTGGTCATGATGTGGGTTAAGCACAGATCAGTGGCCTAGAGATGAAAAGCTCCATGCCTTTCATGCTATTTTTGCCTGTAGCCTAATGGATTGGCCCATCTTTTTCTTTAACATGTGCACATGAACACTTTTATTAGCAAAAAGTCCCCCACAACTTAAAACATTTGGAAAAATTAGAGGCGGCAGAGTGCCCCTCCATTGGTCCTCCTTTCTGGCAGGACTAGCTTGCTGGCCTTGGCTTGGAAGGCAAAGCGATGAGATGAAGCATAAAACATGCTGTGTTTTCAAACGTGGCAGAGATGAGAATGGAGTGCCTCGTGTGTTGTATGTGAAAGCATTCCTGTGATGGTGCTACATGCCGCTCTGCCATCCTAATTTGCTTTCAGAGGCCCCCAGTATAATCATTCTTTGTGTTTCCTAAAGGATGTGAAGACTAAATACGAGTTTGGTCAATGGTTTCATTGTTGATTTCTCCCACTGCTACAAAGCAATGCACAAATATTAGGGACAGGCAGGGTGCATCTCACTGAATAAAGATATTGTATCTCATAATCCAAGTCGGATGCCTTTGAAAAAGGAAAGCCCTATGAAAAATGCTTACAAGGCTGTTTGGACAGTAGAAATCTTTTGTAAAATGTAATTTCGGCATCTTTCCCAATGGGATCCTTCGTGCGGGAAGACTGGCCAGCATTTTGGAAACAAACCCAGCCAACATTAGGTTTGGACATCTGCTTGTTTTAAGGTTGCCTTCACAATTTTCTCTGTAGCTGAAGATCGGTACTTGATGTCGATGTGAAAATGTTGCCAGAAAAGCAATGAAGTTATGCCAATGGTTTCTTTCATGAATGCAGCTTCTTAGAAATCACGGCTTTATGCTGGAAAATCATCTGTTTGCATTGCTCCCTTGGCTAGAAGGATGCGAACAGTTTGATCTTGTCCTTGTACAAAGTTATCCTAAGTGAGCAAAAAATGTTTCTTGAGTCAATTTAGCTTTAAGCCTGGGTGATCTCCTGCCTGAGTACATCTAGACTGAGTGATGGTAGGCTTAAATGGCATTAAATCAAGTGACTTGTGAGGAATGGGTAGTGGCGTCTTTTGTCTTCGCAGGTGGCCGAAGGGGATTGAATTTGAGAGAAGCTAGTGCTCAAATTTTCTGGGTATTTTTTTTCCTCCTTCCTGAAATCGCCCAAAGGGAATTAAAGCATATCTTCTCTTGTTTCAACAGGGACCGGCTCGCATGACATCTGATCTTGCATCTTCTCCTGCAGCAGGATATGTCCCTGTTGGTCAGAAACCAGAGGCTGTTGTGCACGCTATGAAGGTAAGGATGCCGCACACGGCCGCGCAGCACGGTGTGGTGCAGTGTGGTGTGGTGCAACACGTGGCAGAACAGGGACATTTGCTCTTCTCGTGGAAGCACAACAACTAGAAATAGAAAGTTAGTACTCAGGCAGAGTATCGGTAACCGGTGCCTGTGTCATGGTGAATAATCATTGCTTCAAATAGTTGAGGAGTTAAGGAAGATCGTGCACGACACTTTTTTTGGGTGGGAAACCTCCAACAAAAGCTGCAGATGCTGAAAGCGTTGGTTACCCTTTCTGTTCTTTGGTCCTGTGTAAATTGGGTCTCGGGTGACAGCGGTGACCAAAATGCTGTTTTAAAAAGGGACAGAAAAACTGCAGTTCCTACATATCTTTTATTATTGAAAATCCTGCAGCAGTCTTCAGAGGAGAAAGACTTTATTTTATGTAAATACACAGCAAACCATGACATCGTACCCATGTAGATATGTGCATCATCAGTGGGGATTAAAGTCAGGACTGTTGGCAATAAAAACCATGGGACACTGCTGGCTGAGTTAAAGGAGAAAACTGGTACAGTGATTTCACAGCAGTTCTCAAGTCCTAGTGACCATCCATTAGCAGGAAAATCTAATACCCTGGTGTTACATATTTAACTACTTAAGCAAGTTACTTCTGGGGAGAAGCACAAATCCTTTCCAAGGTGCCATAGGGATGGATGGAAATTCTTTAAATTAGTCTCTGGTTGGAATATTCTGATTTATAGATTCTGATTTGTTGAAGCTGAAAAATTTTGTGCAGGGTTGAAAAGCTTTCATCAAATCAAAGAACGATTCCTGGATGACTACTCTGGAGCTCACATCCCTGTGGTCATAGCTGGAAAAAAGGTCCAGCAGTGGCATCAGCAGCAGCTGGACTATCCTAGACCTGGAGACTGGTGTTTACAAAGTTCTTTGCTTTGTACCTTTGTACATCTGGCAGCACAGATGTTGCTTGTAGCGTTGATCTACAGATTTTCTAAATTTTCTAGTTTTTAGTGTTTTCAGCTTACTTTTTTGTGCCTGTCCAGGGTCTCTTGGCTCCAGGACAGATGTGGCAGGTGGTGGTGCTGAAACTAACAAGTGTGAGGAGAAGCAGTACTGCAGCTGGCAAGGGTGTTGGTTCCACTGGGCAGTTGCAAGATCCCGGGAGGATGTTGACTGTCACTATTTCTCACATAGTTCGTCTTCTATGCCTTTATGGTGTGTGAGGAATTAGGAAAGGAAAGACAAGTTTGGTTTGATCTGGAATTTGATTTTAAATTATAAAAGATCCTTCAAGCTGAAAAATCTTGATTTTGCATCTTACTTGGGGCTTTATACACCGAGATTGTATACACTTGCCTACATATATTTGACCTGTGTTTTTCAGATAAATATTCTCTTTGCTTGTTGTGAATGGTTCTGTGCTACCAGAAAGTTGTTGTGCTCCATCCTGTACTATGCTGCATTGCGGCTGTGGGTGACATTTCTCTGGTATATGTTTGCATATGGATCTGCTAAACTGATGCCTTGCACGACGTTGCAGACTCCTGTGATACCTTTGTATTTCTGACACTTTGTATTCCTGCTCCTCATTGCATTTGGTGAGGAACAATATTAAGCGGAGTTAATAATGTTTTTAAGTTACAAGATCAAGTAGTTATAATTTGATTATCAACATATTCTGGGGGGAAATTAGGTTCCTGTTTGCTTTAGGGGTTACGGGACTGAATTTCCTAGTAAGAGCAAGAAACATAAATGGTTTTAAGATGCAGTTTGATAAGCCTGTGGAAAGGATTGGAAAATTAATGAGGAAGATTCTTGGAAACTGGAAATTAGGTTTGGAACATCTGGTGCAATGATGCATATAAAGGAGTTGAAAGGAAGTTGGATGACTGGTTGTTTGCACATATTATTATTATTATTATTATTATTATTAATCCTCCACTTCAGAGCTTTGCTGATCACTAGGAAGGGCTGGAAGAAATTCTTCTCTGCAATTTCATAATTTCGCCAGTGGAGTACGTTTGTCTGTCTTCAAAACCCTGGGAAGTGCCACGGCTGAGGAAGCAGGTGGCATAGCAGTCACATCTCATGGGGCATAAATGATCTCATGCAATGATGTGTCCTGCTCACACACTTAGGGTTAAAAATATTCTCAGGTTTGAAGCGAGGAGGACATTCTCTTGTAGGTCTGTGTCGCAGGGAGGGATGAGAAGGTTCTTATTTTTCCATCCTGAGGTCCATTTCTGAGGATCAGCTGGAAATTGAAAAATTCAGGAAACTGGTCATGGTCTCAGTCTCTCCTCCTCCCTTCTCGTGAAGTGAAATTGTGCCTGTTGGTCTCCAGCTGCGGATCTTAAACTGGGTAGAAGATAAGGATTTTTGGCCATGGCGTGCTGTAGTATATGGAGTAGGTCTTGTTTGTACCCAGCAGGACTGGGCAGCTTTTCCAGTGCCAGCCCCTGCATGTGGGAAGCTGGATGTGGTCTAAGCCAGCAGCTTCGACCCTCACTGCCTGTGGTACAGCTCGTGCCCCTCGCTTGACGAGGAGAAGAGCCTGCAAACAAGACTTCGTGCTTTGGCTATACCACATCAGATAATAGAAAAAGCCCTTCTTGGTTGTGTCAAGAAGTCATTCTGGCTGTAGCAAGGCAGCTCCTTACCACCAGGAAAGGCAAGGACAGTTGGAAGTTGGCTTCGCTTGTCTTGCGGGCTGCTTGAATGCAAGTCTGTCCAGAAGCGGCGCGGCTGCATGGATGCAGCTCTGTGCCCAAGCAAAGCGACTGTGCACCCTGCACCGATCTGCAGGGCTTCTGGATTGCCTCCGTCTGCACCCATCTATGTGATGTCCCCTGGGCTTTTTCCTCGGCTTTTTCTGGCAGCTGAACGCTAGCTACGTGGCTGAAGCATTGTCTGCCATTTAGCGTAAGTTAGTTCTTCCTTGAGCACGTTTAGGGATTTTCTTTATTTTTGCTTCTGAAATAGTTTTTGCTTATTTGCACCTACTAAATAAGCAGCAAGATGACAGGTTGGCACTCCTAACAGCTGTTTTTGCTAACGAGAATAAAAGGTACATATGCTACAGCTCAGTATCTCACTGAACATCAAAGCACTTTTCTTAGGAGTTTTACAAACCCGCTAAAGACGTGGGGGGGTGAGGAGGAGATGAATGTAAAAGAACGTTTAGCCTATAACCCAGCTCCCCCGGCAGCACCAGCCTGGATGTCTCCCATGTGCTCAGAGCCAGCGCGCAGGCGATCGATCACTCCCACTGATGTTGGCTAAGGCAGGATTTCGCCCTGCCAAAACTACGGAAAAGTCCTAGCAGGGCACATAAACTGTTCCCTTGCTGAAGCAGGGTGCTGCGTTCCCCAGTGCTTTCTCCAGTTGACTTATAAATCAATAAAAAGAGTGAGGCTTGCACCCTTCACAAAGCATCCTTCAGTCTCAGAGTGCTTCCTGGTACAGAAACCCTTACCTCAACTTTCAACTCCTCTTCCAAAGCTTTATTGCAGTCATCCTCAATCTTTGGTGGTTTTTTTTTGTTTGTGTTTTAAATATGCATTGCGTGGTCTTGGGGGGTGCATACAGCAAGTCAGCAGGGAGGTGGATGTGATGGACCAGGTGACTTTGAGGTGACACTGCCTTGGTCACAGACGTGAGTGCAGTCATGAAGGAGAACTAAATACATCTGAGGTGTTCCTCACAGTTCACATGTCGGCAGGGAGAAAGCCAGACGAGCCAGCGTGCTCGTTGAGAGGGAGGTGCAGGTTGTCTTCAGGAGATGCATCCCCAAGCAGAAGAGCAGCGTTACTCGGTCCAGCCCCATTCCCCTCACAGGGAATTGCCCCGTGCCCGAGCAGAGCAGCTGCCCTTGTCGGCTGGCGTTTTACCCAGAGACATCACATAGCGCCGGTGCGTCCACAAAGAGCCAAGTGCTGCCAGTGCAGCTTGATGAGGAACAAAAAGGAGGGGACAGCGTGAGCCGCTTCCAGCCTGGGGTCCACTTGTCTGTTTTCTGTAGGCTCCTGGGTTGGGACGTGGCAGAAATTGTGGGAGAATGTACCCCAGTTTCTTAAATCCAGACTGAATCCACAGTCCTTGAACTTCAGCTGAGCCATAGACGATTGATGTGAAGGCACATCCGTAGTCCCCAGTGGTGTAATTGGAGGAACATTAACCTGGTCCTTCTAAACAGCTGAGGTGGCGCCTGGCAGGATCTGAGAGTGGCTGGGGCTGGGTCAGCACTAAGAGGCCTTCCTGTCTTTCTTCAGGAGGTGATTTCACTCTTCAAGAGTGTATTTTTTTTTTCCCAGCATGCCTTTCCAGGATAGGCTATTGAGTTTTGTGCCTCCGAATCCCTTTTCCCCGTACCCAAGATACTTACACATCTTTACAAAGTGCCTACCCAGATGTGGGGTGGGCTTGGGGAGCAGGATGGTTTCCAGGGGAAATGAATCCCATGTCATTCAGAAATGAATGAAATACAACCATAACTTCTGTCTGGTCAGCTTTCAGCTCCAGCTCTGCCTGGTTTACACCATTAAAAGACATTTCCACCGAAAGAAATGGACCGCACCGCCCTTGCGCACCTCCTGGAACAGGGAATGCGGATTTAGTTTAAGCACAAGTCGTAGAAAAACAGTTTATTTTTGTCCGCCGAGACTGTTGTGCCTGCAAGATTGATGGCTGGTGGAAGCAGAGGCTGGAGCTGATGTGATTTTTAACTAATCTAAACCATGTCCTTGACACTTGCCCTGTGGACAGAGCCGGTGCTCAGCCGCCAGCCGGGCAGCCCTGGCGCTCCACATGGGGCACGCGATCCTGCAGGCTGCTGCCTTTGCAGCCGAGCGTCGGAGCCGCGCTGACTCCAGACAAGCCAGTTCGATGCTCAAGTCCAGCTGGATCAATAATTAATTCCCTCCTCTTCAGCAAAAAAAAAAAAAAAAAAAGATGCTCTCTTTGTCAGCATGTACGTGCTTCTTGCATCCCTGTTGCCCTTCCTCTCCTCTTAGAAAGGATGCGGATAATTCTGATTTGTGCAAAGATTGGTCCCAGCTATGTTGGTTAAACTAGCTGGTGCATTTTAGAAGTAGGTTAAGGGCCCTAGGAGAATGACCTATTTTTGTTCGTAACGCAGTTCGAGTACAGCAGGATTGCTGTGCCGAGGCAGACTGGGGGATAATCTACCCTGGTATCCCGTTTCGTGGAGCAGCTGGTGCTGTGTACCACACTATATAGATGCACTGCATCTAGCTCTGTGCTTCCCTAGGAGGTGTAGGAATATTTACGCACAGAAATACACCTGCCGTACAGCTTTCTATGCGTGTGGATGTATCGTGGTGAATCAGACCGTGCGCTGTGTGATGGCGTTGGGTGATTCCAGGAGCTTTGGCCCCACACACTGAGCTGAGCACGTTGCTCATCACTGGCAAAGCCCTGGGTGAGGTATGTAGGTCAGCACAGATGCAGCAGTAAAATCTTGAGGCAGTTCTGCGCTGTGATATGCCCGCGTTGTGCAACGTGCCCGTCCGGAGGAGCCGTCTGAATGCCTGCGGGTGTGTTGGATGGGGTATGCGTTGGGGAGCCCCCAGCACAGGAAGGACATGGACATATTGGAGCAAGTGCAGAGGAGGGACATGAAGATGATCAGAGGGCTGGAGCACCTCTCCTATGAGCACAGGCTGAGAGAGTTGGGGTTGTTCAGCCTGGAGAAGAGAAAGCTCTGGGGAGACCTTATAGCCCCTTCCAGTCTCTAAAGGGGGCCTACAGGAAAGACGGGGAGGGACTCTTTATCAGGGAGTGTAGCAATAGGATGAGTGGTAACGGTTTTAAACTGAAAGAGGCTAGATTTGGGTTAGATATTAGGAAGAAATTCTTTGCTCTGAGGGTGGTGAGACACTGGCACAGGTTGCCCGGAGAAGCTGTGGCTGCCCCATCCCTGGAGGGGTTCAAGGCCAGGCTGGATGGGGCTTGGAGCAACCTGGGGGGAGGTGTCCCTGCCCATGGCAGGGGGGGTGGGACTCAATGATCTTTAAGGTCCCTTCCAACCCACACCATTCTATGATTCTGTGGGTCAGTGTGTTTCCAGTGGGAAGCAACCTCACCTCTGTGATCGAGGGACCAACTGGCCACAGCCGGTCACTGCCTCCCTGTAGGGGTGGCCGGGATGGTGTGTGCTCCAGGCGGGATGTGGGGTGCCAGGGCTGGCTCCCAGCTGCTGCAGAGGTGCGCCGTGTGGGCAGCATGTGGTGGGACACAGCAACCACATGGACATGCTGCATCTTATCAGCCACGTATGGCCTGGGGATCAGCACTTGGGGAACATGTCTCCAAGTGCTATGTAAAAGAAAGAGGTTAAAAATCAGGCTTTTTTTTCCATTTTCAAACATTGTCAATCTAAAATCTAAGAAAATAAGTCACAGGCAGGATGTTTCCACGATTTTTCGTAGTGTCCTGAGCTGCTTTTACAGCACATTTACTTGTCTTCCCAAGGCAAATCTGCAGGGTGGCCCAGCCACAAGGCTGAGGGGCATCCAAGGGAGCCCATGAACAGGAGCACTGGACATATCAAGTCTGGGGTGTCAGTGCTGGAGCTGTAACCTGTGTCTCTGCAAGGAAACCTGGTTCTTCCCAGATCCAGGAACCCCTGCTGGAGATGCTCTCCGAGCTGCAGAGCAGAGCCTCCTTGGAGACTCTCAAATCCTTCCCCCTTTCCCTTTCAGGCTATTCCTATTCTTTTGCAGCCACCTCTCCATCTTTTTCGGTGCATTCCTTCCGTTAATACGATGGGAAAAGCCCTGTGGTCATGAGCAGGAGAGAACGGCAAGGCCATGCCTCACTCCTCCAGAGGCTTCTGCAGGCAGGGTGCTGCCACCACGTCCCTGGGCATGCTGCCTATGGCCAGGCATGAGAGGGAAGACAGCGAACGGAGCTGCTGGTGGAGGCCCAGGCAGGCCTGAACATTATCTCTATCTTCAGAGGGTGTCTGTGGCGCAGGGAGAGGGTGACTCAGGTTGGCCATGGCACTCGGTGGGGACGGCACCGTCAGGGGACTGCCGTCCGCAGGCAGTACTGGGTTTTTCCCCATCCTGTTCCCAACCCCTTTGCAGCCTGGCTGCGTCCAGCTTGGAGAGGGAGTGGGTAGGAGCCGGGAACCCAGTCGGGTTCTCTGAGTCCCATGGCTCTGTGCTAACAGCTCATCTCTTGCTTACTGTCATGGTGGGCCACTGAGGGGTTCCCTTGAGAAACTGTATGGGTTAAAGACAATTTGCAGCCAAAAGGTGGGTGAAATTGTCCGTGTCTGTTTAAGATCTGAAAGTTCATGACTAATTGGAGGCCACACACTTAAGCTGCACAGTGGGTA
>NW_009649864.1:1476301-1476902 GCF_000708025.1 Charadrius vociferus | reverse complement strand
CTGCTGCCCTGGGCTGACCACAGTTGCCCCATGGCTGGGATTAGCAGAAGGAACTGGAGAAGCTCTGCTCCTGCGTAAGAGGGGAATGGAAGGAGCATGAGTTGCTGGGGGATCGCCTTGGGGGAGCTGCCTGGAAGGTGGGGCCACCAGCCGCCTTCCTGGAAGAGATGTGTTTGTGGGCGCAGGCAGCTCGATGCCAATTATCACAGGGTCCATACACCATGCAGGTGGTGGGACAGAGGCATGCCATCATTAGGGAAGGGAGAGGATGGATGCACCCAACTTGGCATGACGCTCGTCTTTGCAGTGCTCTAACTCGCAAGGCTTTGTGAATCCTGCCAATTTAAATACTGGTTAATGAGGTTGTTAGGGACGCTTAATTATTTGAGGAACGTAATGCTTTTGTAATATTTTTTGTAGGTCCTTGAGGTCCATGAAAATTTGGACAGGCAAATGCAAGACAACTATGAAGAAGACCTGAGTGAAAAGGAGAAGGCGATTGTTCGTGAAATGTGCAATGTAATAACTCCTCTCAGCAATTCTAGGGGTGTATTTCCCGGTCCTTCGTTAGAAGTACGGAGCAGCAGTGGTCTGCTGGGTA
>NW_009649864.1:1452879-1476259 GCF_000708025.1 Charadrius vociferus | reverse complement strand
TCTGCTGAGCACTGCTTTGGGTATCAGTAACGCGAGTGCCTCCTTCACTGCACGGAGCAGCCTTTCCTCAGCAGATACTTCCCACTCTGCTGCCTTCAAGGGTGCGGAGTGGCTGGTCTAGCTGACCAAGAGCTGCGCAAAGGGCTTTTCCTGGCTTGGAGAGTCCTGTTGGCAGTTGACTCCAACGGTGTCCTTAGGGACTGGGTTTGGGCTGAGCAGCAGCCGGTTGCTATCTTTAAAGCTGTACGGCTTGAATGGGTTTGAGCCTAAACCATACGATAACATCAGAGGGAGGATATTCATGTCTGAAGCCGTTGAACGGCATCACGGCGTGTGGAGTGCTTTCAGCACTGCCAACAGGTTGGGCAACCACACTGTTAACTGAGCTTGCCACGTCCTGTACGGCGAGCGTTCGTACCAAAGCTCCGCTCTGCGGTGTCTGCTGCTGTGGCACTGCCTCCAGCTTCAAAGCACCTTGGCCACGCTTTGGCTTGGAACAAAGAGTTTGGGATTTCTGCTAGAACATGGCTCAACCTGCGTGTCACCTGCCATCGGGGATGTGCTGTTTAACAGCACCAGCAGTGCCCACAGCAGGCAGGAGGATGCTTATGGAGCCTTCTCTTTTAGAAGTCCACGCGTGAGGTCAGCCCAAGTGGCATTGTGTAGTGCCTCACCGCAGCAGAGAGGAGCCTCACCCTCCGTTTAAATTCTGAAAAGCACCTCAACCCTAAAAAGAGGGTGTAAAGAATGCAAGCACATCTTGCAGAGCTAAATCACTGCAACCATCCTTGGCAAGAGCCGAGGCTTTGGTTGCTGGATCCCTATAAGCAAAACCAAGACCAGAGTAGAGGAGAGCCTGCGTTTTAGGATATTTTGTGTGCTTAATGCCACATTCCCTTGTAGCCATGTGGGGGAAAGGTAAAATGCTGTAACTTCATCCTCCTGAGCGGACTCATTGCTGTTTGTGTACCATCAGCTGTTTTTTCTTTAAATACTCACTTTATGTAGACTCAAGGCAGCTATGAAGTGCTTTGCAGTTTCTTATTTTTTAAAAAATACCCTCCCTTACCCCAGTGGCCCTAGAGTGATAAAATGTATGTTTCCAAAAAGTCATATATATATATATATACACACACACACACATAATTTTAATCATTATCTTTTTCATTATCTTTTCTCTTCACGGTAACATCATTTCTGTAAGTATGGCAGGGCTGACCTACCATTGAACTTAACTTCTGAACCTAGTGTATTTGTTTTATACCATTACCCCAGGCAGAAATGGTTCTAATTTCAGGAGAGACTAATTAGAAAAATGCATCAATGGTTTTTTCCTCGGAAACTGGTGCACAGGCGCCATCCAGTGGCTCTGGTGAGAATTACTGCCCAGCTCTAGGAAACGGCTGGTTTTTGACTTTCAGGCTGCAATTATGAAAATACTGCAACTCGTCAGAGGCTTTGGTTTTGTTTTTTTTGTTTTTTTTTGTTTAATTCCCGTCTTTCTCTCCCTCACCCCTTTATTTTTTCTTACAGGTTGTCTGGCGAAAGCTGGGTGATGCTGCGAGCTCCAAACCCTCCATCAGGCAACATCTTTCGGGAAACCAGTTCAAGGGTCCCTTGTAGGAACACCATCCCGGAGCCTGGAAGTGGTTGATTCTGTGAAGACTAAAGAGGCAGAGCTCAAGCGTTTCTGGCTGCCTGTTCTTGGGGAGTTGGGGTTGAGGTTTTTTTCAGGGTTTCCTTTTTTCTTTTCTTTTCTTTTTTTTTTTGTAACGATAGTGTAAATATGGCAGCTAAAGGCCTGATTTCCAGGCTGTGGTGCTCTGGAACTACTGTTCAATGGGTAACCATCCAATAATGCCAGACTTGCATCATTTGTATTGTAGTTCAAACCTGCTTTGTTGTAATGGTCTGTTTGTAGAATTAACTAACCTGAGAGAATTTCTAAGAGGAACAAGAAGAACCTTTAACCTGCGGAGAAGTCACAGTTTGTATCGCTCCGGTCCACCCGCTTGTCAATGATTCATAGCTGGGTTAGTGGCTCCAGGCAGCCCCTGCCGAGGAAAGAGCAATTTGAATTCCTTGGCTTACTGCCTGCTACGCTCCTGAGCTGCTACCACTTTTTTGGGAGGTCCTAATTTGGAAAGAACGGCGTGCAGCTGTTTTCACCAGGCGCTGAGTACAATACTGCGTGGTGAGCTAAAAACCACTGGTATCACCACGCCGTACATCGTACGGTGGAACTCATCACGCAAGCGTACAGAAAGGCTTGAGACTCCGTATCAGCTGTTAACGAACTATTTTTCGTGAACAAATGACACAAGATTTCTGCAGTCGTAATGTGAATGAACTGAAGTGACTTAGCCACACACCAGTATTCCCTACAAATATGGCAACGCTTTTCCTGTAACGCTTTTACTACAAAATAATTCAGCAGAAACTGCCATCCTCACAGCGCTTATGGCTTTCACAGGATCTTCGAGAGCAGCTCATCTTTCACCTAAGGAAGATGGGGGTAGTTGGGGTTTTTTTTAACATTCTTGCTGGATCCCTCACCTACCCTGGTTCCTGTGTAAGGTAACCAACCAACAACCTTGCAGAGCTGAATAAAAACTCCATAAACACGGGCTGTCGGGTGAGACTACTTCCTGCCATTCAAGCTTTATTTTTGTTAATGAACCAAAACAAGTGGGTTTTTCTTCTTCTAACGGTTGTACATAAAACGATGGGACTTATATTTTGCTATTGTGGAGTAGCTGCTTGTATAGTTGTAAGAATTTGACCCCCGTCTTTTCCACGTTGTCACAGCAGCTGTCCCTGTATTTTATTAGGTGTTCTTTCCTAATAGTCCAAGGAAGCGGGGCTTGGTTATTGAAATAATTGGTGTAAAATTATTTTAAAGACAGACATGTGAAAAGATCAAAGCCTCCTCTTTGAAAGTTTTAGTGATTAGGTCGAAGATTTAATGGCCTCAAACACCATCACTTTCTTTTTGTTCTCTGTAAGAATCAGTCACAGCTACAGACAGGTGAATTAGCTGGACACGTTCTTCCTCTTAAATTAATGCGTTCTGCCTGTTGATTTCTTGACTTGTGGTATTTTATTAGCATGGAGCACCGATACAAAAACAAGGAGCCCATGCTGCAAGTTACGAAAGGTGCTCGTTCCCGTGGTGTACAATAATCTAGTTGCCCCGGGGAAAGAATTGGGACTGTCAGAGCCGAGATCTGTAACCAGTAAAAAAAAAAAACAGAGAAGGAATACAACCAAAATACATACTAACCAGTATGAGTAAGCTCCACTTCATTATTCATTGCAGAAATAAAAATGTAACAGTCAAGATAGGTAGGTTATTTGAAGAAAAAAAAAAAAAAAAAAGAAGAACACCCCCCAAATCACACGTGTACTCTCACTCACACCCTCAGAAGTAGTTTGTTTCTCACTGCTGCTCAGTGAGGGAAGGCTGAGCTAGCCAACTAATATTTACATCCAGTGTGTCTGGAAAAAGCCATTCTAGTCTGTCTCCTTTAAAATACGGCACCTTTAGAGGATTCCAGATTTGCTCCTCTTTGCTTTGTGTTTCGACCTCCAGTTTCTAGTCACCATTGATTACTTGTCTTCCTCCCGCACAATTTAGACCTTGAGCTTTTTCCTACCAGAAAAGGTGATGCAAAGCAGAGGCATCATTCTTCCTTAGCATCTAATGTCGAACAGAGGGTTACTTTAATCTATCTGCTTGAAAGCCCATTTTAATTTTGGTGGCATCTAATCGCTGGATTAAGCAGAGAATTTAAGCATATTGGGAATAAGGTTAATTTACGTCAGTGACTTTTAACTAAAGCAATGCAAATGTTGCCAGCACTTGTAGAGAGTTAATTGTGTTGGTGATGTGCTTGCTATTTTAGGAGTATATTAGACTAGCAGGTTGTCTCGACAAGGCATGAGCTATACTAATCAGATTACTGGTCTCACCAGCTATGTAACTCTGATTCAAATATTCCCTATCAAAATCTCAGTAGCTCTTCAATGACTTCAAGCAAAGCTTGTTTTGTTCCGCCCGCAGATCTCACCTACGAGGGGAACAGCGGCGCGACTGCGGTCCGTTAGCGCTGCAGAGCCCGCGGACAGGGTAGCCAGTAGTTCAGCTGAAGAGCCTTGATGCTCTTAGGGTATATCCTGTTTCTTTAAGATTCCATTTGGCAGCACAAATCTTCAACGCAACATGTGCATCATTGATTTTGCAGAAGAACATGACAGCGTTGTACGTTGGGGTATTATTTTGGGGAGGGTTTAGGCTTGCTACTCTTTATTCTTGGCTCCATTTGAGCTATAAAGTGTCTTCCTGGGGTAAAATGACGCTCAATGACTTTGCAGGATGACTTGGGTGCTGAATTTTCAGTTGTCTAAAAAGATGTTTTATATGCGTATTTAAATTCACTTACCTATGTGCTAAGTCTTCAGTGAAAACTACCTGAGGAGCTTTGTACATTAAGTTGGAGGGGAGCATCCCTTGAAATTGCTGCCAATTAAATTGATATATTTGGGGCAGTAGTCCAGGTTAGATTTCCTCAAGATTGAAGCCCTGAGTTCTGCAATCCTCTGGCAAAGAAAGCATCTGCTGTTTACAAATGGACTCTGCATGCTTAAGGAAAGTAAGATCACATCCTTGACTTTTGTTGGAGTGACTGAAGCGAACGGTGTTTCCAAAAAGGTTTCCGAAACGCTGTGGTGTAACCAGCTTCAGTTCATTCTCTGCACCTTGGTAAGACTGCTGAGCACAACCTTGTTTGAGAATGGCACATTTTTATCCAAATATTAGATATTAAAAGAAATCAGTGTTAAAGTGACCTTTTATCTTTTTAGAAACTGTGGGGGAAGAGTACTACTGATCTTTTTCAAAGTGCATGACTGTAAAGTGATAAAATTGTATATTTTTCATAATGTGGGGAAAGTCTATTTGTGCTGCTTTAGAAATCAGTTTAAAGTTTGATTTCTGTTAAACCTGTGATCTTAGAGCCCTGCTATATTTTCTGTATATGATTTACAAAAAACTGGAAAGTTAGCACCTGCTGTTGTGTATATAGCAAGATTCTTTAGACCTTAGCACGCGTTTTTACCTATTATTGAACCACTCTGGCTTTTTTCGGGAGGGAAAGTAATAGTACAGATTTTTTTGATAATGTGTGTAAAACATTCATTTGAAATATTTTAGTAAAAATGAAGTAAGAGATTTGATTGTGATAGTGTATACTTCTAGTTGAATAAAATAAAAAAAAAAACATTCTTTATAAATAAACTGATGAATAAGATTTGGGAGACCACTGCTGAAGTATCTTGCAGTAAGTACCATAGTTACGATTCTGAACTAATATGAAAAACCTAGAAATCCACTAAATTCAGAACCGATTTTATTTGGGTAGATGTGAACAAAGTAGTCGCATTTATAACCAGGATGTACATCACAGTAGGTTGTTACATTCAGACTTTCACACTTAGAAAATATATATATTATGTACAGGAATTTGCAAATAGGTGTAAACATACAATACTTTAAGATACCAGTACATTCCAAAACAAAAATATCAGCAAGGCAAACACCTCAAAATGATTCCAGTCAGCTAGCGTTCAGAATCTCTCTTAAATAAAGTAGCTTTTATGCTTCACATCGTGTTGTTTTAATTATTACTAAAACTGAAGTTTCTTACTATAGATCAAATTTCATGGTATCTGGCTATTTTGATACTCAAAAATAGGCACTGATTTCTAGAAGGAAATTTTCTTCTTACTGATAGACTTGAGCCAATATGGCTGGTTTTGCTAGTACAAAGTAATCCAGTGCTGGAGTAACTCAAGACAATTTAAACTTAAGTCAAATGTATAAAGTTAGAATAGATACTGCAAAGCTGATTAAAATCTAGAAGCCTATATAACTCACCATAAACAATACTGCAAACAGATCAGCTAAATTTTCATTTCACCGCCTCATTTCTTCATCTAAATTATACAATTTACCCTCCTCTTCATCTTTACAAAGTAGGTTTTGGCTAGCTACTCCTGCCTACTCAACATAAAGGGATATTGTGCAAATTACCTCATGCTATCTCATCCACGTAGCACGTCCAAGTCCTGCTACAGGTGGCATACCAGGTGGTGGGATTGGAGGTGGTACAGGTGGCTGTCCACCTGGGGGAACGGTAGGGGGGGGGTAACTAGCCGGTGGCATTCCCAGCCCTGGAGGTGGATGAGGTGGTACTGCATGAGTTGGCGGCAGTCTCGGAGGTGGGAAATTAGGGTTGTATGTAGGTGGAGGAGGATATCCAGGAGTAGGAGGTGGAATATTGGGCGGGGGGAATGAAGTAGGGGGTGGAGGTGGAACTGGTGGTGGAGGGTTGGGAGGATAGACATGAGGATGATACGGTAGATGAGTTGGTGGTCCATAGGCCGGTGGTAAAGCTCCGTAAGTTGGTCCTTCTGTTTTCATCATTGACTGAAGACTTTGATAACCCTCCCCTGACATATAAGAATTTGTAGTAGACATCCCTGTAATATAACTGGTGGGGGGTGGGGGTGGGGGACGATGCGGCAGAGGTGGAGGTTGATGTACCGGGGCAGGATGAGCAGGGGGAGGAATCTGGACCTTTGGCATATCTACTGAGTCCACAGTAGTAGATTGCTCTGCTTCTCCCATTGAAACTGCAGTTGTCAAAGGAGGCTTCCGCTCTGGAAAAGAAAATTTCTTTTTTTTTTTTTTTTTTTAAGGGTAGTGGCAATAACAGCTTCTGAATACTTTATATTTTTCTTCCAGTTAACATGTCAAAAGAGGACTCAATTGTCCAAGTCTCTGAATGCCATATGGTATCCAGTCAGACCTTCTTATATCACTAGGAAATAACTAAGCTGCATAACAAAGCTCCAAGTTCAGCTTTTCCCATTCTGAAAGTTAAATAAATCTTCCATTCTTCTTACTATTTTCTTAGAATTTAAATATTGTTCTACAATTAGCAGAAATTAGCAGACTGCATGGACAGAATCACAACTAGCAGATTTAAAAAGTCACGGTACCCAAAACACCAAAAATCTTCTGATCAGTGCTTCAATCCTCCCTTCTACCTTTTCCATACTCCAGGAAGCAGCCTGGAATTACCCACTGCACTTCACTTGCTTCCCATGTTGGGAAATACTATTTGAGAATATGGGCCAAAGTCTCAAGTGTTTAAAACTCAGTTCTAAACCTGTTTACCAAATGAAAGAAAAAAAGAAAACCAGAGGATAAGGAAGGAAGCGCGATAGATTGCTTGGGACATGAAATCTGATCAGTTTTGTTCCACCAGTTAGTTTCAGGGAACTCAGTACGTGTCAGTCTGGGGAAGTTCACAAAAATGTCAGAATTTTACAGAATTATACTTGGCTATTTCTGGGAAGAACATGCCTTAAACTGTCTTCTCTTAAATAAGAATCTTTTTTTTTTTTTCCCCCTCTTAAAGCAGAAATTATAAAGTAAGGAATACCACAATAAGAAGACTGACCTAATGGCAACATCTCAATATGGTCATACAGTCAGTATTAAAATGGCCCAAAAAAAGAGTTTGGGGCATCCTGACATCCATTCATTTGGTCCATAAACATTCTTAGTTTTCACCTGATTTTTCCTCAGAGCCTCAAAAGACAAGAGTTGGCCTCTGAAGACGGTTCTTAAAATGTTTCAGTGCTTATAAAATGATATGCTTGCATAAACAAATTCTAGGAATAAAATTTTAGATAACAAGGGAAACAAATTCATTCCCTGACTAAATAGGATATACCTTATCCAAGTCATAATTTTAACAGTAAAATTGCCCCCTAGGACAGCTACATAATTAGATCAAGCAAGGTGGGTATGTTGGCTGTGGTGCCTATGATTTCAATGACTTCTACCTCCTGAATTATAGCAGACAATAATTTCCCTATTTGCTCATTTTCAGAATCATTCTGGAGGCAAGATGTGCATTCAAGATTTAACAACTGAAGGAATAATGAACATTATTTAGACGAAATTCTTCATTCTTAATTAGATTTTAACAAACAGGAAAAAAACGGTCCTACTGTATTTCAGAGCACTGTTTTTCCTCTCTTTTAATTCCCCGTTAGAAGCTGTCATCTTACAGTTACATTATGGACCATGCTCTATAAAATATTTATGTCATATTTACGGGTCACTGGAAGGACGGCTAATGCATCAAGGCGCTGGCAGCACGTTTTTATAACAGTACAGTTTATTTTGCGAACATAAGGCACGCGTGCAGCGTTAAAGTTCTCCGGCAGATGAAAGTCCTCTTTTGCGACACAGCAAAGAAAGTATCCCCCTTACTGTTTAGAAGTTACACACCTGTAGAATTTCTATACTAAAGATGTAACATGGGGGACTTCTATAGGTTAGTTGGAAGCTACTCTAGTCATGTAAGATGGCATCTGCCATCCTTTTGAGAACAGAAGTCCCTTTTTGCCTGCTAGTGACAATTCGGTTTAGTCTTCTAGGCTTTTAACGGTCACAGCTTTGTTTTGCCTTTGTCCCACCTAGTATGGTCTTGTTTCCATCATAACTTTTTTGCCTCTGTCTGGAAAAGCCTGTGCTACTAAGATGAAATTCCCTCTAGAGCTTATTTACCTAATGCTTTTACAGGCCAAGCTGATTAATCAAGGCAACAGCCCCTCCCCCCACACCGCTACCGCCATTCGAATGAAAAGCAAAGCAATTAACCGCAAGAGAAAACGTGTTTTAGAAAACAAAAGCTTACCTGGAGGTGGATGTGCAGGAGGTATTGGTGGATGTGAAGTTTCAATTTTAGGAATTTTAGATGGTGGTGGTGGTTCTAAAAAACATTTGGAAGTTCCTAATTGGCTATTACTCTGCAATATTTTCCAAAGTCCATCTCTAGTCTCACACTAATGATTACCGTATCATATTACACTATGCAAAAGTACACCGGAAATCCTCCATACTATGCATGTCTAATAAAGAAAACTAAAATCCAGACCTTTGTATAAATAAAGTGGCATCAAGTATCACACACATCTTCCAAAAGAAGATATGCCTACAAATTCAAGCTATGTATTTTACAACTAGAGACAAGTTGTCCCAATAACGCTATGAATGTGCAGATGAGCACATGTACATTTTCTAGCACAAAACTGTAACTTGTAAATAGTTAAAACAAATCTCAAGCTGAACCACGCTCTGCAAGGGGAACCTGTCTAGAAACAAATCAAAATGGCAATTACACAGGAGAGTGTAAGAAGAATAGATTCCAGAGAGCTGTCTATCTGCAGAGCCAGAGAGGGAGAAGTGCCAAACTTACTTCAGAAAAGGTTACAGAATCACATCCTAGCTATCCTAAAATACATTATTCCAAATCAGCACAATGAAGAAAAAAAAACAAAAACAAAAAAACCCCCAAAACAACCAATGAAAAGAAGTAGATGTGATCACTGCAGTGAAGCATTTCTTAAGTTAGACAATATACAGAGATAGAAAATGCCTTTTACTGGCAGCCATGCCAAGAACCGATTACAAATCTCACTGATTACCGACTGTCTTATTATTAGTGCAGCTATTTAATGACGTGGTACCTTCAGTCACTTCAAGGTCCCACAGCTTGCTGAAGAACTCCAAATGATGCACAGAGTTATAAATTGAGAGTTGAGTAGTTTAGCAAGACTTCTACTCAATAGACTGTATTAAGGGACTCTCGGGCCACTGTTACAATCCAGTTTATCAACTTTTGCAGTTAGGAACATTTTAAAGTAGTTACAGTATATATCTAAAGCTGCATTATTAGGATCAAAATAGTTTAGAACTGCCAAGACTGTAAGCAAACAAACTAAGCACACCTCAGCAAATGACTTATTCTGGTTAAAACAGTAAAATGAAAGTAATATGAATTGAATATTAACATTTACCTGCTGTCTTTGTTTCTTCTTTTGGAGATACAGCCTGTTTAAACAAAACAAAAAAAAAGGATGGAAATGAGACCACTGCAAGATACAAAGCATTTCAAAACGGTAACAAGCGAGCCAAATAGGGAACAAATTACAGCCTGCTGAAGAGCTTTTGTACAGATCTGACTAAACCAGAACCAGTTTCCTCCTCCCTCTCCTAAAAGAAGGCAGGACAAACCCTTTATTTGTTCCTATATTTTTATTAGGAGGCTAATAACGTCCAATCTCTAGACAGATGCAACATAAACACTGAACAAAGTCAAATCACATTGGGAAAGCTCAGCTTAACTGGCAGAATGAAAAGACTGAAAAAACAGCAGCTATTTTAGAAGCAGCATTTCCTGCTGTTCTCACTGTTGAGTATTACATCTCGTTTAATTTATTTATCATCCACTGCACATATGTCATGGTTCGGTACACTGCTCACTGAGCTGAAAGCAAGAGACTTGGCCTCTGTTCCCAATTCTGCTTTGACCTGTCATTCAACCTTTGCCAAAATCACTTCAGGCCTTTATGCTTTATTTACCAGGACAGGAGGGCAGTGAAAGTGTTGCTCAGTGTAAAACATTTCAGAAGCCTTCAGATGGAAAGCACTGTATAAAAGCCAAACGTTATGCTAGAAAAAAATTTATGCACACTGAGCAAAACCCGCAAAACCTCACATCATCCTTCCAATCACAAGTTTTTGGTTGGGTTTTTCTGTTGTTGCTTTGTTGTCTGTGATTCTGTAAGAAAAAAAAACCCAAACAAAAAACAAAACAACAAACAAAAGCCCCTAAAACCCAAAAAACCCCAAGGGAGTAAGAAAAAAATCTTTCCATCTTGTTTAGTCCAACTGAGATGGCTAGTTGATGGTCTTTGGGAAAAACAGAAAACCTAACTGAAATTTTAAGTACAAAAAGCTTAGTTACAAATGTATTTAATGATACAAGTCAGAGAGGTACGGTACATAACTCCTCTGTCTTCTGAATGAAAGGGTTGGGTTTTTTTTTAACAGACTATTTACCTCTAGTGGCTTTACCTTCACCAGCTGTTGCTCAGTTCCCATCACTTTACTTTCTGCAGCAAAAATATATCTGCATTTCACTCCAATTTAAACAATGAGGTATCCTTCATTCTCATGGGTATTCTCATTTCTGCTGTCCAATACAAAGGTAGCCAAGGCCTGCTTGAGGGTACCTCATTCTTATATTCCTTTGATAGACATTTCAATTCATCTTCAGCCACCTTCCAGCTGCTTTCCTACTTTTTAAGGACAATCTTTATCTTTCAGTTCCAAAATACACACTTTTCTTGGTGACTCTCACAGACTCATCTGCTGCCTTCGTTCTACTTGAGCAGTCTTTTCTCTATTTTCTAGCATTAAATTCCTTTTCTGTAAAACTGAATGCCAACATCAGATCTCACTGTGCTTTTAGACAGAAGCAAGCATCCACCACTTGCAACATTTCCAAAAATTACTCATTCCCTGAAGTTAGTTGATCACTTCAAGTGGCAAGCAATTTGGTTATTGTGCATTTGTTAAAATGGAGCAATGTTAAGAAAATAATGCCATTGAGGTACACCATTAGAACAGAACAAGCAACTGGAGCCAAATAGCTCTTGTGACAGAAAAACAAACATCAGTTTAAACTCTATTTATGCTGAAGAAAAAACATCATCAAAAAGCAACAAAACCAAAGCCTGTAAGAATTTAAATCACTTCTCTAATAACAGCAGCTGTTAAAATATGGACCAGCTGCAGCAAGTCCAGAGGAGGGCCATGAAGATGATCAGAGGACCGGAGCACCTCTCCTATGAGGACAGGCTGAGAGAGTTGGGGTTGTTCAGCCTGGAGAAGAGAAGGCTGCGGGGAGACCTTATAGCCCCTTCCAGTACCTAAAGGGGGCCTACAGGAAAGATGGGGAGGGACTCTTTATCAGGGAGCATAGCAATAGGACGAGGGGGAAGGGCTTTAAACTGGGAGAGGGTAGGTTTAGATTAGATACTAGGAAGAAATTCTGTACTGTGAGGGTGGTGAGACACTGGCGCAGGTTGCCCAGAGAAGCTGTGGCTGCCCCATCCCTGGAGGTGTTCAAGGCCAGGCTGGATGGGGCTTTGAGCAACCTGGTCTGGTGGGAGGTGTCCCTGCTCATGGCAGGGGGGGTGGAACTTGATGATTTTTAAGGTCCCTTCCAACTCTAACCATTTTACGATTCTACGAATACAGATGAGCTTTTTTGTGGTCCTTCTACTGCATTGTAGTTTATATTGCTCCAGTCATGACATCCCCAGGGTCAGCATTACCGATTTATTAGCATGCTGACTGTTTTTTAATACTTACGTAATACATTCAATCCATACCACAATGGAACTGTTCTTTCAGTCTGTTTCTATGTGCATTAAAATTGTTCCCGCTAACAATTTTTAGTTTAATCAAACTGAATATACTATTTACATCTAATGATTCACCAGTATATTTTTAGTGAAGTCCACTGAACATTCAAGTGCTCTTTACCACCAGAGATGCAGAGGATGTGCAAATGCTTTAGACATCTGGTATGGGTCTGCAAGTCATGGGCCAATGCCTCAGCTGCTTGAAAGTATCTTGGCTCAGCAGAAGGTAATGCAGTTATAAGAGTTCATGTAAATGGAAAATCTGGCCTCCAGGAACAAAGTGTATTTATGTTCTATACAAACCAAAGAAGAAGTCATGCAAAGCCCTATTTATAGAAGGAGGCAAACATTTTAAGTAAGGTTTATGGTACATCTAACTGAAGAACGTTTTAGAAGCACCGAGTAAATCTTTCAAACACCACACATCTTGTTCTCCTAGACTGCTTTCTGGAGAAAGAATGATTTCAGATCATCACATTTGCTTTTCTCAAATTCATGCTGTTTGTGCTGTTCTACAAAACTCCTCCTGTGAGTCAGCCTTTGCTTTGTATTTGTTCTGGATCCCTACAGTGTACCAGGACTTAACTTTTTATCTCTACTATTCACCTCCTTAATTATTCGGTAGTTGACCTCAAACTCTTAATTTCAAGAAAAGCTAAGTTGCACTGAGGGCTTGACCAGAGGTGATTGTTAAAGAACAAGATACTATTCTTGCAAAAGACACTTCTTTACCCATGACGTAGTTCATTAACACATGAGATGGAATGAAATCAGTAGTACTGTAAAGGTAGAGCCTTTACATGAATGAACAAGTATTCGTAACAACTTACAATCAGATGGACACACACAGAAAAATCCAAATTGTTATTTATTGTTTTTGACGTGCCAAACTGTCCCAAGCTTTTTTGTTCAAGAAAAATAAGAGCTCTCTGCCCTACCAATCTGACAACCCAAGCTGAGTTTGTGCTCATGGGAGAAAAAGTATGAGGAGAAATGCATACTAACTATAAAGTGTTCTCCCAATTTTCAAGCTTCAGCTTTCTATCCTGAACAAATCTAAAGTTCAGTGCACAAACTATATATTTCGGTGTAGATTTTTTCCTCTATTAGTAGGCTATATCTTGTAATTACAATACCAAGGTTTTAGAGAGTAGCTTTTTTCTCATTTTTGGGAGACTGCTATCATGAAGATGCTGCACTCTTCCAATTTCATTTCATTCTATCATTTGTTGCTTCTTCCTGGGTTTTTGGGTTTATTTGTTGTTTTTTGGTTTTGTTTTTTTTTCCCTTGATGTCTGTTCTCTAGTTTGGGCATGCATTAATTACAAGTTAGAGCAAAAGCTGTAAAAGCTGTACACAATTTACTTCCTAAATGGACTTGTTCCAAAGATTTTACTTCTGAAAACACTTTTCTTACTAAGTACATGCAAGAAGATCTGGGTAACACTTTAACACTTTTTTTTTTTAATAACTTACAAGTGAAAAAAAAACCCACAAAAATTGTAGATTAAGGTCTGAAAGCTTCATTTGGACTTGATGACTGTGCAAAAGCACTCAGAGTACTTGTGATATTATCCAACTGCCAATGTACTTTCTTATTTTCAACGATGAGGTGATAATACAAAGTGACACTAATGTATGATGCATTTATAGGTTTCTGCTGTTATTAGACTATTTTGAAAAACTTCTTCTAAGAATTTTCACATACAGTACACATCCAGTATCCTCTTAAATTTGTAAACAAACACCAGAAAGTAAAATAATGTCTTCATCAGCATCGTGCACATCTCTACATTCAGGTATGGCACAAGAGACCTTCTCCTAAATCAAGCCTGCTTAATAGCAAAACAACAAAACTTGATAGCACAGAACCACAAAGAACATTAGAACCTTAATAGCTCATGCCGACTTAAAAGCCTCTCCACTGGTTTTGCCTCAAGTGGAATAAGAATGTGGTATGCCAGAACTGTAGAGGCTATTCTACATTCATATGCTTGCCATATAGCCAATGGAAGTCTACCATACAAAATTAATCACCAGGCTCATTCTTAAAGCTCATTCTTAAAGCAAACACAAGTCTGCTGCACACTGCAGCCTTTAAATCAAACGGACATCAGATCAGCCTGAAAATAAAATGCAAGTTGAAGTTCAAAGTTAAACTTACTGCTGGTCTTTTAATCTGTCTAGGAGGGCTTGACTGGGGAGAGGGCTTTTTAGACTGCTGTGCTTGTGTTTGCTGCTGCTGCTGCTGCTGTTGTTGTGCTGACTGTTGCGACTCTTTCTGCTGCTGAGTCTGTGACTGCTCTGAACCCTGGGATTGCTGTGATTGCTGTACTGTAGGTGCCTGGGGTGTAGACTGAAGAGACGGTGGCTGCTGCAACTGGTGAGGAGTATGATGAGGCATTTGCTGTTTTCCCTGGGAGTACAGATCCAGGATCTGATGACAGATGTCTTTAAAAAAAAAAAAAATTACCCAAAAGATTATACACCCATAATGAACAAGTATACATTTAATACACAATAATCAACTAAGCTTTTTACTGGACATCAACTTCAGAAAATTCATTGTAAATATTACTCATTGTTATCATGACCACAGATCTGATTTTCAAATACAGACTTTTTCAATTTATACTTGCATTTCTGATATTTTTTTTCTGCCTATGCTAAACAATATGTAGATGTATATGCACACCTTCTAGAAGAACAAAGTATCTAGGTAATAAGATACCATATGTTGTTATTGTGTGCTTGGAGAGCCACATAACAGTGTAACAACAGGATAGCGATACAGTAAGAAAGGGAGTGAAGGAAGATTATATGTTAAAACATACACACCTAGTTCAGCCAGTCAAAAAAGTATCAGGAAACTAAGGACTAGTACTAAATTCTTCTACCAGCATGTTAGGAGCTAAAGGTCTGTCAGAAAATACATAGGGCCAACTGATAACCAGGTGCAAAAACAGCACTCAAAGAAAAGAAGACTTTTCTAGAAAAGCTAAACGAGTTCTCTCCATGAGCACTCACTGATGCAAGTCCAGAAACTGGAGAGACTCCCATGCTGAATCCCTCTTTGGCAGGGATTCAGCAGGGATCTATCTGAAGCTGTAAAAAAGCTGTAATGCAAAACAGAGCAAGTAACCATTTAAGAAATCACCAGAAGTGTATTGTATTCACCTCAAAGCGTTAAGAGCAACAAAGGTTAAACCACCTAAACAGCAAGATATACTGTTTCATTTAGAACTTCCTTAGAACCAAACATCAGATTGTGACAAACATCCATTTTTAAAGAAGGTTTCTAAAGCCATTTATGGAAGTAAAAGTATGGTTAGCCTGACACTTGTACCAGGTAAGGTAGTAAAAACCTTAATAAAGATAAATTAGTTGCCGCATAACAACAATTTACTTAACAAGAGTCAAGAGAGGTCCTGCTTTGTTTCATGAACTTCCTAGGGTTCTCTCAAGAGGACAAGGAGCAGGTAAATACAAGCAATATATACACACAAATGGAATAGTATTAAGATACCTGTATTGATGAAAAATATCCATAATTCATCCCCTATCAGAATTCAACCACACACACACCAGAATTCATCCCCCATAATCTGTTCCTCAGTTGTGGTACACCGTAAAATGTAATGACAACCCTAGCATAATTTGGTTAAAGAGGTCAAACATCAATCAGAAAACCACTCGAAACCAGGCTCCATTACTTCAAGTGTTTGGAGAGCTGCTTATTTAAAACGGGGAGAAGGGAATCATTAAAAAAAAAAACAGAGAAAACGCACACCATGACAATGTAGCAGCTAATTAGCTGTGTTATAGACTAAACATGTAGTAAAGCAAATATTGACCAGAAGACTAATCACGGTAACTACAGATTAAGCCAGTCTTATAATTCTAGTTAAAAACCTAGTTAAGGCGTAGCACATGTGACCTGAGTTACACACTCTACATGTGATTATTTTGACTAAAACCCAGATAAAAAGCAATTTGCATTTCCCAATGACCTAAATCACAGAACACAGTTAAAGGAAATGCTCCTCTGTTTGCGGCAAATGTGTTTCATACCTTCCAGAACATCAACGGGAACATCTTGGACAAACTGTTCCCACCATCGTCTGTACATTGGTTTTGATGTCCATTCCTGTATTTCAAACTTACACAAACGGCCTGCTAAGTACATAACTGCAACAGCTATGATCTCAGGTTCCCACTGCAGTGACAGTGTAGTGCAGAGACTGGAATATGAAAACAAAATAAAACACAATCCTGAAAATAATTCCGATTGTCAAAGTACGACACTTTAATGTACGACAGCTATAATTAACAGGCTATAAAATCCCACCACACTTTAACATCTCAGACAATTTTAATTAAGAGCCTTGTTAAAGAAAAATTTAAAAAAGTAAACTGTTTCTGCACTACTGCTATCATGAAACAAGGTAATTTCACACAGATAATACAGAGGGCATATGCCTACAGAAACAATACACTACAGACGAAGATCAAGTTTGGAGTTTAAAAATAGAAAACCTAACACTATATGGGTGTGGAAGAGGAGGGAAAAGACAACATTATATTCTAACTATGGGCAGCTACATTCCACTCCAGTCTCATCTGTAGCGTTAACTAATACAGTGTTCATGTCCATTGCTACAGAAGCGTGCTGTTACTGCATTACACTGGTTAGGGAATGATGTGCACATTTGGATTTTAAAGTTTCCAAATGTTTTCCAATTAAATGTAAACAAATACTAACCCCTGCTTCCCCCCCTGCCCCGGCCCCGAACAGCCAACGTGAACTTGTAAAGCAACTTGTCAAGCACAACGCAAGTGTTAGATCTAGCTGTAAAAACTGTAAAAGGCTCTCTCTTGAATAGCCTTTGTTAAAGCTAATGCTAAAATATTATTGGTATTACTGATATTAACTAAGTTCCTGTCATAACCAGAGTTACTGTTTCCTGATAGTAATCTTAAATTAAAAAATTTGGTTTTCTCTTTTTTCTTTTCCTTTTTTTTTTCTTTTTCCTCCATAGATTCTGTAACATAGGATCTGCTTAAAGAATTTTAGATCCAGCTAGCCAGCTAAGTTTCTGCAAAGTCACTGATGAATTCATTATTATGTCCTTAAATGCATCAAAATATTAGCCTAGACAGTCGTTTAAATCAGTTTTCTCTCCAGTGGGCTACACGTAACTGAAGGCCAATGGCATACTTAAACACTGGCAGAATCAGGTCAGCAGTAAACAGTAAAAACAGACAGGAGAACTAGTTCTTGAAATACTACTTTCTTATTATTACTCTCATGAAATTTACTTGGGAGGTGTACTGCAGCTGCATAAGAACAGAACACCCTATTCTAAAGGCCTGTACAGGATTTTTTTTGCTATGGAAATTAGAAATTACATTTAACTGCCCTTGGTGTATTAACTTGCCCAGCTCTGTAGAATCCTCCTTAACAAGACTAAAGTGTTTTGAGTTGCTCTGATTTGTTTTTTTTCCAATACCACACTACACATGAAAAGTGCTTCTACAAACTCTCCTGTTAACTGATGTGATCCTTGTATTGCAAATCCATTATTCAAGAAATTTTAAATCTAGCACTAAAAACTGTATTCCTCACTGAATTTAATGGCTGGTTTACTATTGCCAAAATATCGCTTTTAAAAAAAAAAATGTTGACCAATGCGATAGAATTGGACAGTGATTTCTTCCCTCAGAATGTGCCACGTATCTCAGACTGGGCAAGAAGCCAGCTTCTATCCTGGAGATCTATAATTTGGTTTGGCCCTCTCAAACAGTAACTTTTTGTTTAATGAAGCATTAAATCATTACCACAAAATTACAAAGGTCTTAATGGTCTACTTCTATACTCATCCTAGATTCCCTGCTCAATGGAACTATCACAGTAATGGTGGAAAGAAAAACTGATGAACATGGTGAAGAAAACATGACAAGCAGAAAACATGTAACAAGCATCTATCAAAGAAATATCTAATCCCAGAATAAAGTAAGCAACAGGGACTATTTCTCTTTCAAAAGATTTTCTAGAAGTATCTTACCTGTCATTGACAAATGTCCATGCCATTTGAACCAGTTTTTGAATTTTATTTTTGTCTCCTGAAAAACAATCAGAAAAAAATGTAAGAAATGAAGTTATTACAAAGAACAAACAGTTTGGAATAGAATATTGTTGCACTGTTAATGTGAATTAAGTTCTGAAAATTAATAACAGCATTACTTGCTCACCCTGTAATATTTTACCTTTGAGTTGTTTCGCATATTTGAGAAGAAATTGGTATGGATGTTCTACTTGCAAATCAAACTTTATTGTTTGTAGTAAGATTCTTTCAAGGACCATCACTTCTT
Source organism: Charadrius vociferus (assembly GCF_000708025.1). Lineage (NCBI taxonomy): Eukaryota > Metazoa > Chordata > Aves > Charadriiformes > Charadriidae > Charadrius > Charadrius vociferus. The sequence continues at coordinate 1,457,536 of NW_009649864.1, read as the reverse complement.
CCTAAAGAATGTAACAAGGTAACCACAATATTATTCCTTCTTTTAGTCACAAATATTTTATGCTGGTATGAAACATGACTACAGAACATCTCCAGGCAAACATGTTTCTCTGCTTTTAATTGATTAGAGTTTGTCTCCAAGGAGAACAGAAATCTCTTCAATTTAAAACATTATTTTAAACCCTGATACTTCTTCTTCACATTTATTTGGGGAAGAAGAGGGGATGTGGTGTTTAAAATTCCTTTTCCTCCATGGAAGAAAGAACTGAATAAGATACAGCATGAAAGTACAAATATACAAAATCACAACAAAAAGAGAAGCTCTCACCACATTTCTCCCTGAGTTTCAGATCCTTCTGCTATTTATAATAAGCAAATTTTGAGAGAAGCATAGTTTTGCTAACTCAAATACTCTAAACAGGAAACTTCTCAATACAAGAGAGGCAGTTCTCTTACTTGACTTAAGATCTGCTATTAATTGCTTCCTAAAACGACATTAAGACTGTCAAATATGATTTATGTCTTGATGACGTTGCCAGCGTTGACTGGAATTACTCAAATTTACTTTAATTTGCAAAGTAACATCAGATTTTACATGAAATCAAATGTAAACTTTTTATACAAAATATTATCTCAGTAGGCTCCCAAAGCTACCTGCATTAGCAAGAATTATTTTCATAGTTACCTCTCATATTACCCAAAAGAGCTATAAATGCATGCTGAACATAGAATTTCATTTAGAACAACTGAAAATCAGCCAGTGCTCTAATGAATGTATGTCATTTTGCTGCAGTACAATAGGATGAAATCAATTTCAACATGAGTATTTTCACCTTTGGATCATCTCCAAATTGTCCAAACTGTACATCATTTAGCAAGCTACGAGCTGTTTTAATTATATCTTTACATTTCTTAGGTGTTTCTTCAACTTTTCCTGCCAGGAAGAGACAGCAGGCTCCTGTCACCTAAAAAAGAAAGTGCTTTCAAAAACTTGTCTGCATGTAGATATGCAATACAGTATAGCATTGTATAAAAGCACTGCCATTTTCCATTAACAGTTCTGTAGAAGCTTCCCAAGACAGACTTAATAAGCATCTTCACTAACAAGCATATTCATTTCTGATTATATTACAGTGTTAATTTAAACTTCTACTTTCTCAAAGGAAAAATACAGAATCTGGAGGACTGTCCATTTTATACAACTTTATTTCAAGGTCAGAAACTCAAAGCAGAATTTGTACTGGTTCAGCATTGTCTGTCAAGCAGTTTTAATATGGTGTTACAATTAATTTATTTATTTTTTTTTAGCCAATCCAGGAGTGCCAGAACTATAGCTGTTACTCTTTCTGAAAAACAGTATCAACAAGACATAACTGCAATGTCAATATAAATATGTTTCTAAGCATAAATAAGAATGTCTAAACAAGCAAGAATAGTGTACTTTAAGCCACAATGATCAAGAGATAAAATGCTTATTTTTCATCACTCAGAGCAGTGGACTGCAGTAGTACTCAAGTGACTCCTCACTATTTCAAATAGCCCATGCCTAGTTCAATCACTGTGTTAAGTCATCAATATTGTAAATACTTACATATCTTGGGAATTGTTTGAAGGAATGAAACATATAAAACCGATGGAAATAAATTATTCCGGTTGCTAGAGTATCATAATGTCTGTGGTACAGAATAAGGACTTTCAAACAGGGCACAACACAAATTAAAACCCAAACATACACATGGGAAAAGATACATTCTGCTGTATCAAGAATTCTGCTGTACCTCAACTAAGTGTCTGTTCAGCGACCAGATAGAAAACACTGCAAGTAAAACCGGAGCTTTAGAAAAAAACACGACAAAACCCCCTAAGGCTGTGTAAATACTATGCTTCAGCCCAGATGCAGTTGATAACTAAAGCATTTATTGGAAGTGTGCAAAGTCCTTATCATGTTTACAGCAGGATCCATGCAAGGTTATCCTTGTGTTAAACCATACCTGCTTCAGAGAAGGCCAAAACCAGCAGCAGGTACATGAAGGAACAGAACAATTATCACTTCACATTAAAGTGTTAGTGTGAAGGGATGTTACCAACTATTCACAGCTACAAGTGCAAATAATATCTGAAGATGCTCCCTGCTCCTCTCTTTAAGGAGAAGAGTAAAATTTCAACTTCACTAGGTTTTATTAAAGAACTAAGGAGATTCAAAGCAGCATAGAAATATAGGAAGCAAAAAGTTTAAGTGGCAGTCTACGAGAGAGAAGGACAGCAGAGAGAACTTACTAATATATACAGAGTTGTAAATCCCAACCTAAGCAAACAAAAAAAACCCCAAAGCCAAAACGAAGAGTGGAGAGGCAGAGGTCGGAAGTGTCAGAGGCAAAATATATAGAAAAATGAATACCAAATTCAAAATTTGAGAAGTTATGTAGATTTACGTAGTAAGAGACCAAGTTTGACAACTACCAAAGGTTATCCTCAATTGGCAAGCCTGTATCACCTCACTTCTCTTCTGCCAAAGGGGTTCAGCTGAAACCTTGTTTACTCAATGAATGGATAAAAATTATGTAGGAACACATTACATCAAAAGGCAAGTAAGGTCAAAAAGATTTTTGATTAATGATTAAGAAACATTTGAACAGCTAACTAAGCACCTAATGCCATTTCTTGTACATTTTTTTCCGAAAATCCCCATTCATAAAACACATTTCATACCAACATGAGTTGAAAGGATACAGCCCTAAACGTGTTCCCACATCAAATATGAATCTGGCCCCCTCCCTGCGGTATCGTGCCTCAGTAGCTGGATCAAGCCCTTCTAGCTGCGACGGTGTATGTGCCAAGTCTTTCTTATCCCAGTACCAACATGGCTTTGTATGGTCCAGGTTTGCCAAGTTTACAGAAGGGCTGGAATTTTCTTTATTCTCCTTCATTTATTAAAACAGTTCTTGCTTTTTAACTTTTCAAAAAGGAAGTCTTCAGATAGTCACTTCAGAACCTTTAGGAAAAGAAAAAAGAAAAAAAGATTTCTTTACAAATGGAGGAGACTTTCCCCCCCACCCCACTCACAGATGAGTAAAGAGGAATAGTATTTAACCTTGCCCACTGGAAGGGATTTTTTCCATGCTCAAAGACAAGCGGTGTTTAACCTTGCCCTATCTTCCCCATATACTGCAAATTCAATTCAAAGAAACAGACATAGGTTATCTTTACTATTAGCTGTTTAATAAAGAAACTTACAGAATGCATTATCGACAATATCTGCTACTTCTTAATAGAATGACTTTTACCTACTTCGTCCACAAAATCAGGAAAAACAATTCCATTATGGCAGCAGCAAGATTTGAAAAAGGCGGGGGGTGGGGGGGTGGGGTGCGGCGGAAATCAACTCTCTATTCATAACTAGGAAACACATTCATTCGGTCAGTCTGAAAGGCAATTTAAACACCCAGTTGTCTCCCACATATTCCTGGGTGGTAAGGCAGCAGCAAACACTTGACAAAAAGCTTTGTAAAACAGTCTGTACTTGTATTACTTGAAGAAAAAAGGTAAGAGAAGTAATGCTGTTTCAAGATTAAAACAACTGATGTGAGTCTGTAGAATGAGATGTCATCTAAAATCATCCCCAAAACACCGCAGCTGATTACTCTCAAAGACAGTGCTACTTTCTTATGTATGTATATTTACATCACAAAGCTCTGCGGATAACTTTCTGGTCTTTGAGTTATGACTGATGCTCAGTCATGCCTCAATTTATAGACAGAATTAGGACTGTCTTGCTGCCTTTACTTCTTTCAGGCACAAAACTACTCACTGTAATTCAATAAACTGCAGATACTATGCACAAATTACTGCAGTCACCTGCAAAGGTTTGCATAACAAACAGCGATTAACATATGATGCAATATATTTGCTCTAAGCAAAACAGTCAGCGGAAGACCCAAACTTAAAACTCTTTAAATTAAGCCGTTAATTTTCCTAATGTTTCCCTTCTGAAAATAGAAGAAAGATCCCATGAACTGCTAGAAAAACTATGCCTGCAATGAGCATCTCGCTCAATTTCAAAAAGTTTCTCTTTTTCAGAATAAAGGAAACCATCTTTGTTCCACATTGGTTTTGAAAGAACCTTCATAACTAATGGCACTAGTGACAGACCAATCCACACTCTGTCACAAGTAAGTGAATGGTTACTTAAAACTATTTCCAGAGCCAACAAAACAGTTCTGTGCCACGACCACACATTCCCATTATATTTACCAAGAAAACCTTATTTGTACAACTGTTAGGGTTCTTCTTTACAAGATTTTTTTTTTTGCTTCCTAACACTATAAACAGTTTAAAACCCAATTAACACTAAAATCGCCCAAAGCAACGAGACCTGCGTCTATACGCAGCAAAAGCATTCCCAAATCCAAAAATCAGGAATAAAAACCACCAACCCGAAAACACCCTAAACGAGCAATTTCCCGCATCCCAATGAAAACCATAACGACCGAAAAGAATAATGCAAGTTTTTCTCCTGCCTTTTTACGCTCCCCATTAATACAGGGAAGATTTCGGGAGCTCGATCCCGGCTTTTTCATATCCTACCTTAGGCGAACCAGCCGACCCAGAGCCCAGCTCCGTCCCCTACAGCCCCTAAACAGGCAGGGGCTGTCCAGCTA
>NW_009649864.1:1408691-1451972 GCF_000708025.1 Charadrius vociferus | reverse complement strand
CGCCGCTCTTTCCGGATACCCCCTTTCCCCGCCGCCCCGGGGAGCCTTCCGCGGGTCCAGGCCTCGCTGCCCCCCTCCTGGCGGCCGTTACCCCACGCGCGGGGCGCCCACGCGCCACGCCCCTCCGCCCCCTTCCCGGGGGCCGAGTGAGCGAGGGGGTGACATTCGCCTCTTCGCGCTCGTCTGCCTTGTCCCTTCCCCCCGCCCCCTCCGACAAGCTGATCAGAAACCGGCGTAAAACAAATGGCTTAAAAACTGCTTTCCCTGTGATGTAATTCCTTTTTTTTTTTTTTTTTCTTTTTTTTTTTTTTTTAATGCATGACACATTTTGAATACTCCCTACTCCTACTTCTTCAGCTTTCCAGAGAGCCTCCCGTACCTCCAGCGCTCAGGGGCTGGCTCAAGGAGCGTTTCTGCTAGTATGTGGCTCCTCAGAGTCCTTCTCTGGCAGGAAAGGAGTGCTCTGGTTTCTTTCCTTTTCTCACCCAGTCTGAAACCTGCTTTAGTAAAGAGATTAAACCTTTGGAGGAAAAAGGGTGGGTTTTAAAATTAGAATAAATGATCGAAACTGTTTATCTGCAGGGGTGTTATTCCTGAAACAGCCTAGGTGCTTCAGCCTGCCCCTGTTATTACAGCAGCTGCTGAGACCGAACTTCTTCATAAACCCTCTTTATAAACTTCTTCATGAACCCTTCCTCGTAATTCTTCTTACCCAGCAACACTTGCTCAGAGTTGCTTAAGCTGAGGCTATGCTTTGCATTTGTTTTAATTCTTAGCAACTTCCTAAATTTTGAAGTAGCAATTCACTTATTTCTTCCTTTTGGAAGTTGTCCCTCACAGCTTAGTTCAACGTTGGTCTTCTTCCAAGCTTGATGGAGACTTGGATGGATTTGTCCTTGGAACCTGAGCTTGTTCATGAGAAAGTTGAAAGCAAAGTGTCTTTCTCCCTTCTAAGAACATGTAACGTCAGCACAGGTGACAGCTGTGTTCTGTGAATATTGCTACTGATGTTAGCTTAATGTCCCACAAGTGTTTTCTGTTTTCACTTGTAAGTTTTTGTAACCATAAAGTGAAACCTAGTATTTTGTAGGTGAGTAAACTGCTGTAGTATTCAGCATGTCCAGTGTCTAGTTCCTGGTTTGAAATAGTAAGCTAGTGTACAAGTTGTTGGAGCGAATGGCGTGATGGGCACAAAGGCGGGGGTGTTTCCAGATATTTTTGTGCAGTTAAGTAATTTAATATGGTAGAGGTTCAAGCATGCCAGCTTGTGCTTTAATAGAGCTTTCAGTTATGTTTAGCAAGCTGGATTGAAGTTTGAAGTATATGTTGAAGTACAGTTGAAAATAATTCCATGGCACAGTGTGCCTAGAAATAGAGTCTTGGGGGAAGAAATGCTACAAGCCCTGAAATCGTTTGTAATCTGTATGTTACAGTTAGAGATGGCCTGATCTGTACACTGAAGTCAGATCAGAGACTTGAAATAAACTTCTAATTTCAATATTGTACATAATTTAAAAATAAATCACGTCTCTCTGCATAGAAAGGTTTACATCTTAATGACATTTTTATTGTAATAAGTATAATGAACTTAGGTATATATCTGCTGTATCTGAAGTATTACATACTTTATCATAGTCTTACTGATTATACAGTTAAACTGACATATTGGGTAGTTTTCAACAAATGAGTATTTTAGTGGTTGCTCTTTGAGAGAAAGTTGCTCTTTGAAAGAAAGAAAGAAAGCAGTTTGAAGGTCAGATCTTGGGGGATCTGTATCTTTGCTATTGGAATGTCAGAGCGTTCAGTGCATGTTAAAGGACATATCATGATGCCTGTGGTTAAGCATCAAGGGGTTTTGGAGGCCTGCACTGTTGTGAGCTTTGTGCTGATGACTGAAATCTGTGTAACTTGCTTAATTCTCAGTTAAGAGTTATATTTTATAAAGTGAGGTTAATATTTTCTAAAGGAAGAACATATTTAGAAACATGCAAGTGAAAACAGTGCATTAGGTTGTTTTTCATTATGCTCAAAAGGAATTTTGGGGGGAAAAAGTCTGTGGGAGTCTTCAGGAGGAGCTAAAAACTCAAGCAAAGAAATGAAATGCAAAAGTAGGTTGGCAAAGGGTTTAACAGTCCATTTATTGTTTCTTTTCTTCAAATAGTAAATATTTTTTCTTTTCTGGCCAAATGGTTGTCTAAGGAGCTGGTTCAAAAGAGAGGCAAGGGGGTTATTAATCATTAAGAAAGACTTGTTTCCTTGGGGCAGCTAGTAAGCTATCTTCCCTAGAAGATCAGTGAGGCGTTTGTTTATAGTAAGAAGCACTTTTTCTGCCTAAGAAAGCTTTAATGGAAGGCGGAGGGATGTGGGGACAATCCTGTAGTTATTAATATTTAAGAATTAGCAGCTGATAAAAGTAATAGTAATTATGAAATACATACTTTTCTTTGTGTTGTCTTGGATATAGCCATTTTTCTTTGCCCTTTAGCATTTTGTGTTACCTTCAAATTAATAATTTCTTACCAGAAGTTTATATTTAATTTATGAGGCAGTGTTGTATTTAGCATCTAACTAGGTTCAACTGCAATGGGGGAGAGGGGAGAATAAATGTCAAACTGACGTACGTACTTTTGGTTGGTTTTTTTTTGGTAGACCTAGGAGTATCTTGAACATTCCAAGTAAGAATATTGTCAAGATGTATTCTCCTTGAATCTAATTATAAGACTAAATGTCTTTTTAAGTTGCTTCCCAACAATTAGCTCAATTTGTTGGAGTTGGTGGGTTTTGTAAGTGCATTAAATAAACGTTTAACTGATTTTAGTAACTTTTGATACTGTTCTGCGGAGTGGCTTCTTCCCAGTATCAAAGTAATATTTATGTACCATCATTCTTTCCTTAACCTAAAACCAAAATGGGATTAATGATATTTGTTCTCTGCAGGGTATATGCATGCAGCGTATACGGCAGTGGTTCAATTTTCTCTTTTGTCCAGATGCTTTAGACTTGTGCTAGTGTTGGCAAACCTGTGATGGTACAGCTTTTTATAGCAGACAGGGGATTATTAATTTAATTCTGCCCATCCTTTGACAGCTAACTTATTAGAGACACTTCAGCTTCCTAGGCCTGGTTTTAGATGTTTAATAATGTTTTAACCAAGACTACTAAGGGTAAAATAGGAAAAAGGACCTCTCAGGTCTAAGTAAAGTACTCCAGGAGTTCTTCATCATACCTTAAAAATACTCCATTATTATTGTCTGGTTTTAGTCTTGTGTATTTGGAACTAGACTTTGAAGAGGCTTGTGTTGCAGTAATTAAAAGGCAAGTTCAGTGCTCAAAAGTGTTTTAAGATTGCGCCGCATTCTTGCTCTTGCCCTTCCCTGCTGTAACCTTCTTTGCTCCCTTTTTTTGTTTTTAGCAACTCTGCCCTACATTGGCTCTTGCCTGCATCTCTTCCACCAAATGATTATTCCAGTTGCTCTGTCTATCCTTGTCTGTCCTTTACCACTTCCCATACTGTTCAGGAAGTCTGCTAATGCTTTTTATTTCTTTGAAGTGAGGAAGAATTAGTACCAAAGTCTTGCATTTCAATTCTGGAATCTGTTACCGGGCTAGAGCAGCAGACCTGTCAGCTGCAGGGAGGATTCCACCTGTCTTTCTAGCCTGGGCTGAAGCACGCTGAGATGTGAATGACTGTGCTTGAGATCAGTTTTATCTCCAGTGAATACATGCAAACAGGTGTTTACACGCTCTGAAGCTGGCCACATAAGGCAGACATAAAGCAACAGGCATGTTTGTGAGACTGTAGCTGCTAATATCCTATTAAGAATCAAAATAGAATATAACTTCTAATTTGAGTTTTCTTTTACTTTTCACAAGGATTTTTTGGGCCCAAAGTTAAAGGCTGTTAGAGAATGACAGATTAGTATCTAGTTCCTGTTTTATTTTATTCTTGGATGTGTTCCCAATACCTGAAGGAATTGGCTGACCTGTCCTGGAAGTGTCCAAACAGCAGTGCTTGAACCACCATGGTTTTCAGCCAGTGTTTCAATGTAGGCCAAAATTATCTTTGTAGCTGAAGATGGAATGTAAACTGGATCAGTTCTAATAAGTTGCATTTCAGTTGTTTCTGTTAGGAGTGTGAGCAACCTGCACTGAAAGGAGGGCAGCCCATCTCTTGGGTTCTGATGTTAGCAGTCTGATTCTAGCCTTTTGCCTGTGGATCAGTTTTTAGGTTTTGCTTTTTATGTATTTGTATATACCTTAGGATGCGAAATATAGCGATGGAATCCTCCTTGATAAAACTAAGTCTTACCTTGCAAATGCTGCCCATGTTTCTTAGCAAGTAGTTAACTGAAATAGCAGAATCTTCCTTCGTCTTTGATGCTTTATAGCAGTAGCACTCAAAGTCTTCACAGAGTATTGTTTTAGTGCAGTGGGGATATAATGTGATATTCCACTTCCATAGAACCTGTGGTGATGGTCCAGTACCTGCCATATGCTGGGTCTTGCTCAGTGTGCCCATACTGATGATTATTTAAGGGAATATGAGTTACTTTGCAGCGAGGGCATGGTGGCTACCAAGCATGAGGTGCAGGCGGTTTCCTGCTCCTGCCAGTCCTTCTGGGGAGTTGGATTAATTGTCTTTGTGGCCACTCTTGGAGCCATTTGGTTATCTTTGCTTGATGACAAAGTTTATAGATGTAGCCACATAATAACTTCAAGTACTGAGAGAAGGAGCTTTTGGATTTAAGAACTTCTGAAAGATCTAGTTTTGCAGATTTGCTTCAAGGTACTCATTGAACAGTATCTTAGTTTCTGCAATTATTTAATTTGTGAATCTGTCCCATCATCCAGGTCATCACTGGAGATGGTGAACAGTGTTGGTCCTAGTTTTATTCCCTGGGGTACACCATTGTGACTGGCCTGCAGTTGGATTTCGTGCTGTTCATCACAACCTTTTGAACCCAGCAGTGTCCCCAGTTTTCAGTCCACCTCACTGTCCACTTATTTAGTTGATACTTCATCAGCTTATCTACGAGGATGTGATAGTAGACAGTGTCAAAAGCCTTACTAAAGTAGAGGTGAATGATATCCACTGCTCTCCCATCAAGGTTACAAGGTGGGCCAGGCATGACTTCCCTTTCATAAATCCATGCTGACTCTTCCCAGTGACTTTGCGCTTCAGAAGTTTGGGAATGGCTTCCAAGTTTACTTGCTTCAACAGCTTCCCTTCACTCAGTGCTGGTGAGGCCACACCTGGAGTACTGTGTCCAGTTCTGGGCTCCCTAGTACAGGAGAGATAAAGCTACTGGAGAGAGTCCAGTGGAGGGCCACTAAGATGATTAAGGGACTTTCCTCATACAGAGGAAGGCTGAGGGAGCTGGGACTGTTCAGCCTAGAGAAAAGAAGGCTCAGCAGGATCTCCTCAGTATGTATAAATACCTGAAGGGAGGGTGCAGAGAACACAGAGCTTCTTCTCAGTGGTGCCCAGTGACAGGACAAGAAGCAACAGGCACAAACTGAAACAGAGGAGGTTCCCTCTGAACATCAGGAAACGCTTTTTTACTGTGAAGGTGACTGAGCCCTGGCTGGTGACTGGGTCTCTATTCTTTGAGATATTCAAAAGCCGTTTGGATGTGGTCCTGGGCAGCTGGCTCCAGGTGGCCCGGCTTGTACAGGGGGGTTGGACAAGTCGATCTCCCGCAGTCCCTTCCAATGTGAGATTTTGTGAGATTATTTTTTTTAATTTGTTTAAATTGTTTCTTTTCTGATCCTCTTGCCCTGAGGATAAGTCTTCCTTATACCAGACCTCAGGGCCTGGAATTCCTGAAGGCAGGTCTTACCAGAGTAGAAGGCATAGAGCACTGAAGTCTTTTTTTCTGTGTCCATTGTCAGCAAGTCCCTTGCCCCATTCAGCAGCAGGCGCACACCTTGCCTAGTCTTACCTTCCTTTAGCTGCTGATGCACCCGTAGAAGCCATTCTCACTGTTATCTTACACTCCCTGTTCCTTGCCAGACTCTACTCCAAGTGGGCTTTGGCTTTCCTGATCCCATCCCTGCAGTGTTTCACTTCCACCTGGCCCTGCTTCCACTTCTTCCGTTTCTTTGTTTGAGTTTTGTCAGGAGCATCTTGTTCATTCATGCAATCCTTCTGTCACCTTTGCTTAACGTCCTGCACATAGGGATGTCCTGGTTTGAGGTAAAACAGAACCCATTTTCTGTTCAGTAATTTTACTTTTCAGCTAAGTCTTGTCTAACTTGAAATTAACGGTGTATTTTTCAGACCGTGTGAGCTTCTAGGAGAGATAAGGCCTGATGTTTATCATTAATACTAAGGAATGATATGCAGAGAGGCTCCTGCTTATACTCACTGCTATAACACCCGAGGCCGGTTAACTTTGTTATATGCCCCATTGGAGGGTCAGAAGCAGAAAAGCATAGAGGGGTCACACCTGTGGGGAGGAGCAGACAGGACAGGTGACCCAAAACTGACCAACAGAATATTCCATCCCATCTGAATCACGCTCAGTACAAAAGCTAAGAGGTCAAAGGGTCAGGCCTTTCCCTTCAATGGCTGGCATCCGAGGAAGACTCTGTTCATCTGCCTTTGATCCTGTTCTGTGCGTTCCAGAATCCAGTTCCTGTCTGTTGCCGAGCCCAGTCTGGGACTTTCCCAGAGCCTGCCAGTGATGTGATTGTCATCCTGGGAGCTTGATACTGGTTCCGTATATATTTCATTATTTTCTTTTTTGATATTATTATCTTTTCTTTTTACTATTTTATGCTTAATAATTAAAGTAGTTTAGTTTCTTTTAAACTCATAGGTCTCTTTTTCTCTCAACAAAGTAGTTCTGAAGAGAGAAGGGAGAGGTTGGGGAGAGCATCTGTCATTCATTTCAGTGGCCAGTCCAGCACAAACCATGACACCTGAGCTTGGAGGAAGTGATTATTGAAAGTCTCACCTCTTTCCAGTTCTTAAAAATGATTGAGTAGCAGCAGAATAGCTTTCTTTTCATCCTTCAGTTTTCTATTGCATGCTCTTAGAAGAAGTGAAAGTAGTAGGCCATGAGAGCGTATTCTGTGAAACCAAGAACAGATGTCCAAGTTAGCAAATACTGAGTTACCCCCTTGCATCAAATCTCTGGTTCCAGGAAGCTATATAAGATTTGTGGGAGCATTTGATGCTTCTTTTTTTCTTTTTCTTTTTTTAATAAATACAAGAGACTGATTTATCATTTTGAAAACTTACCTAAAGGTAAAAGTGTTCTATTTAGGCATATGGATCATTTTGTTATATTTTTAATACTTGTATAGGCAGTGTTCCGGTGTTTGTGAAAATGGTTCTGTTTTACCACTTAGAATAAGGTGTGGTGTCTATCAGTTTTTAAAATTACTTTTCCAGACTTTCACAGGGATGTCGCCAATATGCTGTTCCATTGAGTATTGATGGAACAGAATAGAGGTTGATATTAGTGTTCATGAAGCTGGGCTGCTTAATTCTTCAAAACCAGTGATAAAATGTTCAGATCTTCCAGTCTTTGCTGATGCCCCGCGCCTATTTACAGATTAACTTATTAAGTTCTTCCAGCTGAACCCTTAATACAAAAGCATGTCTTTAATGCATCTGCATAGAATTGGGGTGTTTTTTCTTTTTAACATGTTAGTAGGACGTAGCTGCTTGTGTGTGTCTAAAAACCTATGACCCATTTGTCCAGTTTTTAGGGTTTTTTACTTAAACAAAACTGACTTTTCAAAATAGCCCCACAACCTTCTGAGTCAATGCTCCATTGCCTTGTACAGACTGTGGCATCGCGCTGGTCTCTGCGCTTCTAGGTGGCACGGCTGGAGCTGCTAGGATTCAGGAACTTGATGGGACCAATACATTTCAACAGTGGTTTTGTGGTACTCCATTGCTAAGCTCTGAAGCACTTTTATAACTACTGCTGCTCAGTGTGGTGGGTAATAATGCCTGGATTTGGATATTCCTGGCATGTCTTAATGTTTGGAGGCTGTCATATATATATATATCTGTGATCTTGCAACTGGGTAATCTTTTCTTTGGAAGCTGCCTTCTCCAAATAAAGTGGGTCTCAGCAGGAAGCTGAGCTGTGTCTGGATGAATTTCTTTCCACGATGAACTTTGTGTGCTGGCACAGTGTTTTTAGACTTGCAGAAAGTAGCAAGGGTTGGCTGGTGAAGAAGGGAAAATGGCTGTCTGCTTTGGATGACCAGCAGCAACATTTAATCTTCCACTTTGCTAAGCAGAGTTGCATTGATAGCATATTAATATATTAACTCTCCTTAAAATAGAGAAGCATCCATTCCCTCTGGAGTATGCTGCACCTGATTCTGTCAGTCAGAAGCAAGTAAAATGGGTGTTGTCAGACCAATTTGAGAGGCTTTGTGTGCTGATACAGTGAAGAACTGATAGAACTGTAAAGCTTAGAGCTGCAGAAAATGACTGTTGGGTTTTCATGTGGTTGTCAGATTCAGATTGGTATCTGTTCTCTGCCCCTTTTTCTAAAAGTCAGCATTCAAGCAGTTATTTCTCACTTTGTTTCCAGCTGATGCTTGGGAGTAAAAGTGAGCTCTGTAAGGGTTCATGAAATTACAATTTTTGCATTTCTCAATGCTCCATTAAAAAATAGAATTCCTGCTTTCAAGACAATGACAGATAATGTTGTGATTTCCTTCTGTCACTGTAGGATGCCTGGCTTGTACAGCCTGTTTCTCTGGCTTATTAAATCTTTGAATCGATGCCTGAATATAAAAAACTGTCCCATTGCACTTTGAGTTTGGGCATTTAGAAGACTAAAATGAAACTACGGTCTAATGCTAGAACTGCTCCCTTTCTTTTGTGGTGTCTTGTGGTTGGTCTCTGCAAGTGGTTTGGAGGTATAGTGCAGAGTTTTTTATGATATGAACAGCCAAAAACTTTGCAGACTGTAGTAAATGGAGGTCACAGTCTTAAAGGTACAGTGTACACCTGCTTTGAAGGTGGGAAGTTAGTCTAGTGATGCAGCTTTAATTTGTTTTACTGTTGTACTCAAAGAAAGCAAAATTCTGTGCAACTTTATCTTTTCTAGAAAACTCTCAGAAATGCCAGATTGGATTAATAACAAAAAGCTGGTTTGAGCACATTTCTGCAGACTTCTACCCTGACAGTATGCGACAAGTTGGCCCGAGGCATAGGACATGAGCAGTCTAGTTTGGGGAAGTACTGCTGCTCCCAGAATGCATTTTTCTTTGGTGGAGAGACATGTACCAATATCACCTGCAGCAAGATGTCAGGAGTGGCTTTTCCATGATAATAGTTACGGTGTTTGTGTTCAGCTCTGTCCTTTGTGTTCCGTAAGGAAGAATTGGTGAAGGAGACAGGGCTCTGGTTGTGGCAGCAGACCTTAAAGTGTCTTCTTGAGCTGTGCCTCCTTGCTGTGGTATAGGAAGCCATGCAGGTCTAAAAAGAGATTGAAAGGTGTTGCGTCTCTGGAGGCCTGGGACTGCTGAAAGTCCAAACTGCTGGAATCTGAGGCAAATGGATTATCTGTGCTGGCTGTGCAGGAATGAGAAAATCCCCAGGAAAATAGGTATGCAGGTAGTTAGAAATAAGAACATTGAAGTCTCAGTTTGGAGGGGTCAGAGCCAAGAGATACCTGGGGTTTGTAGGGGGACTACCAAAATAGTTGTAGCCCCTTATCTGAACACTTTGGAGTATTGGTTGTAGAGACTGGTCAGCCCTACTTTTGGTTTTGATGTATCTGTCAGGGAGTTTGACAGATATGTCAATGACATGGCTGATTTTCAGCAGGCACGTTAACAGTGCGTTAGTATACTTGAGGCAGTTCTCTTGTGGAAAGATGCTGTTCAAGCTTTCTTCCTTAAAACAGAGAAGAGGACTTTGTTCAGAAAGTGGTGTGGTCATTCTAGATGTGTTTGGGGACTGGAGAAGCAATGCATTTACTCCGTAATGAGTGTACTAAGATAAATGTTCAAAATATTTATGCTTTTTTCTGTTTTGTCACCTGCAAATGTACAAAATAAATGTGCTACCAAGGAGCTCTACCATCGTTATTCTGAATTGTGAGGATTAAAATTTCTCAGAAGCTGCTGGCAGTTTACAGTGCCTTGTGGTCTGTATACATTTTGGTTATTATTTTATCAAACATTTGAAAGCTCAGGGGTGAAGCCAAGTAATACTTACTATTGCTGCATCTTTCTTGGACCTGACATCCCAGTAAATGCCTGTGTTAAAAGCTTTCTCATTTCAAACTTTTCAAAAAAGCGTCAGTAGTTTGAGTAAACATGGAGAAGACTCTAAGGGCTCAAGTTGCCAACTATGAATGCCAGAAGAGAAAAAGGGGCTTGGAGGAACCTGCTCCTTCACTTTCCAGGTCTAGAATAAAAGCACCAGAAACTGCCGGTATTTCACCTGAAACTTCCAGTCACACTTTCTAAAATAGTCACCATTTTAACCACTAAGTAGGGAGTGGTCTTAAGGCAAGTGGGTTTGGAAGGCTTTCCAACTGCTAAGCCCTCAATTACATCACTTATCAGGCGTTCATAGAAACAGCTTCTTAAATTCTTTTTTTTACAGTACACATAGCACTTAAATGTTGTCAGAAGTTCCCTTCTGAACTGCCAAAATAGTATTCTTTCAGGAGTTAGAAATGCTAAGTGCTTGGTCTGCTACGCGTGTTTTCAAGGATACTAAAATTACAGTAGCTTGAAGTGTAATCATAACTGGGCTTGAGGGCTGTGATCTGTTCTGTGAGGGTTCCCTGGCCAAAAAAAAAAAATCCCCTAATCATTACACCTGCTCTGGGGCAGGTCTGTGATAATTTTATTGGGAAAGTTTTTTCTTTGACCTGTTAAGAAAAACACTGGAGGTGCTCTGTGTATCGCTTGTACTGCAATAAATCTGTGCATTGCTACAACTTGGTGCAATGGTTACCAACATCTACCTTATCGTATAACAAAGAGCTCAATTTTTCTCAAACTTCACATGGGTACATATGGGATGAATGGTAGTAATGCTGATTCATTATTTCCAATAATGACACGTGTTATTTTTTTTATATACAACTAGCTGATGTCACTCCACACCCAGAGCAGGAAAGCAGGCAGGCATACTGTCTGGGTGTGAAAAGGTGCAGCACGTTCTCATGGAGCTGGAGTGCCATTCCAAACTTCTTTTTTCCCTCCCTACTGCCATGAACTCGGTCTTCTTTCAAAATGAGCTGTCTGGTGTCTTTCAGAATTGTACAAGATGCATGATATCATTTAACAGCAAGCACATTACCTGCTGTCAATATTCCCACATGTTCTAGAAAGGTTAAGAAAAGGCATGCGAATACCACTGCAGTTCTCCTTACCATTAAGTTTTCCTTGTTCACACTAGTCTGTACTGCGGTTGCTGGCTGCAGCCTCAAAGTTCTTGGCATTGATTATGCATCGAATAGACACTTCTGTGCTGTTTGGATGTGATTTGGTCTTTGTGGTCTGATAGTGATCCTAAGCACTGCTGGTCGAGGTGAAGTACCAGCAGTACTGTCTCTGAGAACACTTTTAGGGAGTTAATCTGCTGCAGACAGAAGCTTGATGGCACAGCTGTGCTTCACTCTTAGCTAGAAAAAAATACAGCAGTTATTTTAAAACTGCTTAGATTCTCTTCTGTAAGGACAGGGTATTCCAGGAAACAACACAAAACTGTAGCTGAATTCAGATATTTATAACTTCAAGCACAATTTAATTGTGCACACTGGGTAGTGTCAATTCAGTGTCCAAATATAGGTCCTTAAGCGAGTTTTTTGGTTCCAGCAGTGGTATTGAAGCATTGAGCTAATTTAAGTTGTTACAAGACATGAATGTATAATGAAATTCATTTTGAGGGCAAGAATCACGTATGCTGCCACATGGCGCAGAACAGGTCTTAAAGCTTGTAGAAACTTGTTCTTTGCTGTGGATATTGTCTTTCCTTCCTTCTTTTCATTAGAAAGATTTGCAAGATGGTTTTTGTCACTTCATGTAGGTATTGCAAGGACTGTGTGGGTAAGAAGCCCTTTTGAATAAAAGGGATGTGGTGTATCTGATGTACAGTTACATCTGTATCACATAGCTGCCTGGAGGAGAAACTTCGACATGTGGAGTAGTGACATTAGAAGGGCCCAGCAACTGTGGTGGGTGCTGTTGCCTGTGCTGTGATTGGAGATGCGGGTTGTCGGTGTGTGATGGCCCTAAATAATTAACTGGTTGGAAAGGAGCAGCCTAGCAGGCAATAGTAAATCATACTCGAGTTGGAATATGTGTGGAAAGCAGAGGGTAGGCAAAGGTGTTAAGACAAAAAGTAAACAGAACTGAGAGGAGACTTTTTCAGTGCATAGAAATAATCAGGGGCCCAATTGTTACTAGGTTGCTTGAGGGCATTCCACTTAGGTGGAATTATTGTTGCAATTAAACAGTAGTCCTTGGCATTAAGTATCTTGAGCTTTAATTCTCTTCCTTGGAGACAGTCTAGTTAATTGGAATATATGTTTTTGCCTAGTTCTGTATTATTTATGCCATTGACGATAATGCAATTAAAAAGAGACTTAAAAAAAAATAAATCTGTGCAGGGGTACCCAAGAAATTTTTTTTTGCTCTTCAGTCAGGCTGTTTCTTCTGCTGTAGCTGTTACATGAAGCAGATGCAGTAATATGTAGTGATATATGTATCCAGTCTTTTCTGTGCATCTTAGAGCATTTACATACAAAGTACGTATCTGATGTTACACACACTTGTGTTTTTCCAGTAACACACAGAGGAATGGGTTAACTTCTTGTTAGAAGTTCTTCCACCCCTTTAAAGAGGTGCTGCCTCTTCTCTGGTGGTTAAAATTACTATGATTCTTTGTGACTAAGAAGTGGTTGCAGCGAGGGCTGACCCGTGTGGAATGTACATTGTGAGTTAAAAAACCGATTCCCATTGAAATGATGTTGTTTAGATACTGTCATCCTGAAGTTTTTAATTGTATCCAAGGCTCTGTCAAAATTTCAAAGCACATCGGCTGTCTTGAATGGGGACTGAACTTCTGCTCTTAGCTGTTCACTTTCTGGCAATGTAATAAGTGCTATACTGTTTTGTTGCACCTCTATTAAGATAATATTGCTGAATTTTAACTCTTACTTGTGCCTTCATAGTCATCAGCAATGACTGATTTTCTTACTGTTATCACCTAGTCTGTCTCTTAGCAAAAAAAAATGGAAATGGTGATAAAAGGTCCTAGTTCTTGGTTGAATAGGTCATTGTTGATATTAAGGTTTACATAAAGTAGTTTTAGTGACTATGCTGCATTTACCATGTGAAACTGAAATTCCTTATGAAGTAGGAGAAGCTGACCTGGGTAATTTCACAACCTCATACCAGAGAAAAATTTCCCTGTTGTGCTTATCCTGTAGCTCTCTAACTACCTGCTCTTGGTTGCTATTGCTGTTACTTTTCCTCTGGTAAAAGGCAGGATGGGGGGAAAAGAGAAATAAAGACAACTAAGATGAGGATGAAAACTGTAGACTTTAAAAAGAAACATCAGAGCAACTGCTCTTCTCCCTGTTCCTCCAGGAAATGGTGGATGCTGCTCAGTGCTGTTCTTTGTAACAGGAAGAAACTTGGGGATGTGATAAGTGGGTTTTCTTAAATCAAGATGACCAAGGAAGAAGCCCTGTGACTCTATGGGGTTTTGAACCTGGGGAGCAGACACTAGAAAAGAAGGGAGGAATGGTAAGCAGCGTTTCATAAGATGGAACGGGAAGAAAACTGTGGTGTGTAACCAATATATGTGTGTTCCAGGATCTCCCTCTTCCTGCAGTACAGGTATTTCTGGGACTGTGTGCTGCTGGAGGAACATTCTTTGCTCGATGATCAGATGAAAAAAACCTAAACATGGCAGTCCTTCTGTTATCTTTTATATAAGAGATCGTTTATAGTTTCTTAACTAGCAGGAAGGAACTGCATTTGAGGGGTGCAGGTTGTTTTGGGAGAGCAGAAGAACCTAGGGCACGCTGTATTAGTTGGGCTGTGCATTGGGCTGAGGGCTGATTCTAAGCACTGCTTTTTGCCACAAGGAGCAAGTGTATCAAAGCTAGCTCTTGAAGTAAATAGTGTAGGTTATGGCTAAGGGAGTTCTTGGGAAACATAAATTTACATTGTATTTTAAGTGGAATGCAGTCCTAAGTTGAAACAGCATGCGCTTTTCTATCATTAGACTTATTAGTGTTTTCTGTAGGTTATATTTGTCAGCATTGTCATCTGTGTTATGGCAATACTTCAGATCCTGTTTAAAAACAAAAACAAAAAAAAAGGCTTCCTTGTTACAAGCACTCTGTAATCACAGGAGGTCCCACTTCCAAAAGGGCTTAGAACTTAAACAGAACAGGAATGTGTTGGAGAAGGAAGGTACACAAACACAGTGCACTGCAATGACATCGTATTTCGTAGAACTTTTGGGGCAGACTTATAGAGGAAATGAAGAAATAGAAGAAAAAGGAAAGGGCAGTTGTTGGAGAGGAGAAGTAATAGTAAGAAGAGAAGGGATGGAGTACACAGTAGGTGAGAGATTGAGAGCTGGGGAAAGGGATTGAATAAGTAACTAGTAAGTCATTTATTTAGTGGGAACATCTATATTAATGCTTTAGGAGTGATGAGAGTGTTAATGTGGTTTCCAAGTGACATGATGTAGGTGGCTTTCACAAGCAAACATAGTGTTCATTGTAAATGTATAAACTGAATTTTTCTTAAAGATCACAGATCTCTTCCTCCGCCCACACTGTTCTTACACTTCTTGATTTCCTGCTTTCTATTTGCTATAAAATGTATTTATCTCTTTACCCACAGTCATAAGATTCAAGTTTAGGAGGAAAAAAACCAACAACTTCATCAGTGGAAGCAAAAGATCACACTCCCTGTAAACCTGGTCATATCAAGTGTAAAATTGTGTTCTCCTACATACAGATTGGAGAACTCCTGTCAGTTGCCTCTAAGCATTAAGCTTGTCCCTTAAGACCTTGTCTGCTCAACATATGTTGATACAAGACGATGATACACTTCCCTCTCTGGAGTAGAAGGGAAAATTACTTAGTCTAAGGCAATCAAACTAGAAAAAAAATGCAAGCCTGGTTTGTGTGCATCCTACTCATCTGTCCTCCCTCTCGACGCAGCCAAGGAACATATCCCACAACCACCTACTATACTCACCTCTCTCTGCTCTTTGCACGGCTTGAGAATTCCCTCGTCTTCTCCTTGTCTGCCCTCGTCGACCCGTATCTGTCCTTCTAATACTGATTCTAGATCTGCACCCCTCACCTTCTGTGCTGGTCTGTGCCAAGAAGATGCGTGGGGTGGGAACTGTTATGTAATGAGAACATAATGTAGTTAGCATCTATAAGGATCTGAATTAAAGAAGATACAATGCTAAGATACTGCATTGGAAATATACTGAGTCCTTGCAGTAAAGTTCAACGTGAACGGATAACTCTTGCTGTGGGAATTCGTAACTTGGTTGTTACTGTGAAAGCTCAGCAAGTTTTGGAGTAGCTGGTTTACTGCTCTGCAAAGGAAAAAGTTATAGCTGAAGCAAATAAGGCTTATAGGAGCGTGACTGCTGGTCAGTTCCTCTCGCTTCACCTATCAACTTGTTGGACTTCTTTAATCAAATTTGATTAGGGTGGGAGAACTCAAACATAAGTTGGTCCGCTTGCTAGAGGAAAAGCTGTGTTGAGAATAGTTTATCTGCTTGGCCTGTTTTAGTCATTCAGCATGTGTGCTGATGTTTTTGCCCAACATGTGCAGTTATATTGAAACATGCAAAAGAAGATGCTGCCTGGTTAATGAGGTCATGTAGGGAGGGAACTGAGAGCAATGTGGAGTTCTGGAAGAGATGAGATGGGTAACTGAACACGGCAGGGATTCTGGGACCGTTGGAAAAGGCATGTATAAGAAGGGGAGATGCACATCCAGAAGAAATCAGACTTCATATCTTCTGCATCGTGTAGGATATATTCTTTAAAACTAACCAAGTTAATTACTTAAAAATTAATATGATGCTTGCTTAGCACAAAGATTATATTCATGGTGTTGCAACAAAGGTTGCAAGCTTGTATTTTCACCCAGCGAGTGAGAGGTAGTTTTCTTAATAGTGCATGATGATAGATCTGTTTTGTCTGTCAAACTTAACTGCAGCTCTATGTAGTGCTGTAGTGAACTTCTTGGTGATGACGTGAACGTGAACAGCTGGGGGGGGTTGTTAATGATTAAATGGCTTATTTTTTTCTGAAGTATTGTTTGGGAAGATGCATATTTTATCATCCAAGCTGGGCATTGCTTCCATAAGGAAATGTGTTCCATGATGTTGTCAAGTTCTCTAATACCATTAGTATTAGCTTTCTTAAATAAAATGCTTAAGCAGTTGTGTTGTTTTTTTTTAAAAAAAAAACCAACCAAACAAACAAAAACCCTCAAAAACAACAACCAGACACACACATGGTGGCAGTTCTTTAGTACTTTTGAGATTTTTGTACAGACTTCTCATCGCTACCTTCTAAAGCTGTTAGGTGAACATGTTCACTTTTTAAAGCTGTAAGTCAAGAGGAGACATATTTTACAGCTTATTAAAATATTATTTGTGTGTGATGCGGAAACAAGTTCAAAGTCTGACATAACACAACTAC
Organism: Charadrius vociferus; assembly: GCF_000708025.1. NCBI lineage: Eukaryota > Metazoa > Chordata > Aves > Charadriiformes > Charadriidae > Charadrius > Charadrius vociferus. The sequence goes on along the minus strand of NW_009649864.1, from coordinate 1,435,278 downwards.
TCTTTGATAGCAGTATTAGAGGGGGGAGATGGATCATTTACACCCCTCACTGCCAGTTTTGGCATGATTCTTTTTGCCAAGGCAGCTGATACACTATATTTGGAAATGTGGCTGTGTTGTGTGTGTTACCAAGCTTATTCATCATTGCTGTCAGCATACTCTCTCTTTGCAGAATGCTTTCAGGAATTTTCAACAACGTTCATTTGAAAGGAAACATGGCATAGTACTTAAAAAATATTCACCAGAAAACAACCAGAAAAGCAAACTTGCAAAAAATCCCAAACCACTTTTCCACTGAAATGTGTATTGCTGCTTCTTCGGATATTTATGAAGTCTGCAGTTCATCTCAGTCCTGAAGGATTTTTTGTTTTGTTTTTCTCCACATGTCATGCAGCTATATTTTATATTGCTTCTTCTGTTGTCGTGCATGTACTGGCAAACAGCCTGTGCTTTCATTGCTGTGTTGAGAAGCAGGCTCATACTTTATTTCTTTCTGAACAATAGTTTTAGTCATTTGCAAAAAAAAAGATGCTTCATATCTGAAATTTTATTTCAAATTAAAAACCACTTTTTCTGAAATTACAGATATTTTTGAAATTTTGGGGATTTCAGTAGAATTGAAATCTAACTATAAAATCTGTTTCGTGAACTGTAATTTTATTACTGTAATTTTAATTATAGAAAGTAGTTTCACAAAGGAGCCACACTTACTTTCTCCATATTTGGTCTCATGTTATCAGTATAACTCATCATTTGCTGGTTAAACATGGCAGAGAGCATTGCTCAACTAAACTGTTTTTGCCAAGTGCAATCAGATATGTTGTGTGGTAGTTTTCAGAAATTTTGAAAAAAGTTTCATAATCTATTTTTATATTATATAAAGTATAGTATGTGACTTTTTTTTTATACAAGGCTGCTCTGCTAGATTGGTATTTGGAATATGTTTTCTGGACAACCATGTATAGCGACAATTCCTTTTACTAAACAATACATCTGTCAAATGCATTAGATTTTAAATAGTTATGTCTGTCTCATAACTGAGCAGTGAATGGAGATAAGTAATGTAGGAAGTGGAGACCGATTTTTTTGATTGGGATTTAGATAAGAAAAGTACAGTTTTGATTAAGATAGATCGTTACTTAAAGGGAAATACTTCTGTAACAAGATATCTCAAGATACCAGGCTGCTGGTTTTGCTTTTTTGTGTGAGATAGACTTGCTGATTTAATCATGCATGCAGAATATTTTCTTTATAGAAATTCTGATGATGAAGAAGCAATAGTTTAGACAAGACACATGCATCAAAGGGGAAAGCGAAGGTACTTACAGAGCTTATTTCATGTTCATATACTGGTAGCATCCTACTGAAAAAATACATTTCTGATTACAGTGCCATCAATCTAATGAGTTGTGTTCACTGAACTTGTTTTTCCTACAATGACTTTGCTGCATGTTGTCTGAGCCGTAGGAGCTGATCAAGATCTTGTATTAGCCTTAAATTTCTTACTTGTGTAGAGCAGATTTCAGCTAGAGATTATTTTTTTGCCTCTAAAACAATATTCACCTGCAATAATAATGCAAATACTTTGCGTTGCTCAAATTGTTATCTTTTCATATTTGGGAAGCTGAAGTTCACATACCACATGTCAGCTTTATCATTAGACATTACTCTAGGCAGTGCTTTCACTGCAAAAAATGGATTCTCACTACTAACATGTTTCATACAGGGAAAAATTCAAAATATATTGCGAACCATGCACTATATTCATATAGCTGCATGTATTGGTGTGTCATTGTTCTGATTGCATGGTAGCACTTTTCATGTCTCCATGTACAATGTGTGCACAGTTGTCTTTGGTTTGTTTTTTTTTCTTCTAAAATCTACTGATGAATGTTTATATTCCAAGCAGGTTCTTCATCTAAATACAACTTAAAAGAATAAAAAAAAGCCCATGGTATTGTGGTAGTTGTGTATACAGAACATTTACTTAGACTGCTTTTCCTCAATTTGTTTGTCAATAAATATACTTTGTTCTTAGAAATGAACAACTGGAATTATTTTGAAGGATTTTGGTTTCTCAACTTATTATCTTAATATTTATAAGCATCTTCATTCATATAAACTATATGTCATCGTAATTTGTAACTTGTAATATGGAATGCACTGTGTGAGTGCTTTAATTTTCTGATGATTCTAAAGAGGCAGGGGATTGTGCTTGGAGGGAACATAGAAAAGCGTTTGTGTGAATCAGCACAGAACTGCATTGTTCTTGGCCTGAAGACTTTGGACTCTGTCCCCAAACCTGCTGTTGGATCTGTTACAGATCTGACTTGATTTGTCTTAAGAGCAGAAGGGTCTAAAATAAATGTAACAGGATGGCATATGGGAGAGGGGAACACTCAAGTGAATAGGAATAAAGTCTTTGTGAAGGTGGCCTCCTGTACCAACAGCTCTGTTTATTTTCTTACAAGTAGGAAAGCATTACTAGGAAAAAGAAAAACAGGAAAAAGTGTGTAATGGGTAGACCATGACAATAAACTTTAAGTTCTTTTTTTGTTGGTAACGTTCTTCTATGGCTTTGTCTTACACTATATTATGGCAGGTTGGCCCCTTATATTGATCCTATTTCCAATTTATGCTATTATAAATTCAACATGGATCTCATAATGAGCATTACTCCGTGCTTCATACGAGCTGCAAATTTTGTGTCGAATGCAATTGCTTGTGGTAGAGCAGTGTCTTTCAAGAGGATGTTCAGCGTTAATTTACAAACTTCAAGGGGTGTGATTACATTTAATTTGTGGGATCTTGCCTTACTAGCCTGCATATGAGGGCTTTTCATGGTAGAAGCTGTATTGGCAAAGTTATGCAAGTCAAGGGGGACTGATAAAATTAAGCAGCGCAGATGGGATGTTTGAGCCTCTGATATCTGCTAGAGAGGGCTAAAATCAGAGGGAGAGGGGTGTGGAGGTGGGTATGCCCCTGACTTCAGTCTCCATGTACTTAGGGTTAGTCTTGTTCCTTGCACTGTGTTTAGTGTCAGAAGATGAAAGAATTTGGTTTGTTTGCCTTTCTTTTGAAAATGTCTTGTAGTTTTGCCTTAGGTTTTTCCCTTTTTATATGAGATGTTGTCTTTTCAGCCTGTTTTGAACTCCTTTAATTTTGAGTTAATAAGTTAACACCGTTAACCTTAATTTGTTTCCTGATCCTTCAAAGTTAGCATTTAAAATAAGCCTTGGGCTCGGCAGTTTCTTGTTCACTGTAATCTTAACAGAAAAAGAAAGCAGCCAGGTTATGTACCTTTCCCATGGGAAGTTTTTTTAATGTATAGGATTTGTATTTAAAAGATCTGTCCTATACAGTTACTTAACATATGGGTTGCAATTGTTTCTGTCTTGGTCAGGGTGGAGAAGCAGCTTTTCAGCTGCTGGTTGATACATTCCAGTATTAATACCAGCTGCCGAAGAACAAACCTTTTTGATAGAGTATGGGAGAAAAAATTTCATTTGGGGTAAGCTAGCTACACTGACCAAGGATAAAAGGGTCCCTTTTATATGTATAGAGTGCTCAGAACACCTGGAATCCAAAGTCCTACTTCTGTACTGTGATTTTTAGCATTTTATGGATTTTACTGCGGAGTGTGGGATAACTTAAAGCTGCTATGGCTGAGGTAATCTTGATGATGCAGGGAGTTGTAATCTTTCAGATGTCCAAAGTTACCTGAACGTGTCTGACTCCGCTCTCACTGTGAAGTAACTGGACACAGAATCTTATGTACTGTACAAGAAGATATTATATACCATATAGACTACATATGCTGCCCATATAGAGGTGAAAACACCAGTGGCAGTAACATGTAGAATAATAGAAAAATGTAGATGGGAAGGGACCTCTGGAGATTGAGAAGCTCTATTTTCCACTTTAACTTCAAAGTCAAATCAGGTTGCTCAGGGCCTTGCTGAGTCAAATTTTTAAATTCTCCAAGGTTGTTTGGAGATGCAATTAAACCTCCATCCTGTTCCATTGCTCAACCACCCTCATGGTGAGGAGTTTCCTTATATCTATTTGGGATTTCCCTTGCAGTATCGTGTGACTGTTGCCTGTTAAGCTTTTGCTGTGCTTGCCTGAGAAGAATCTGCCTCCACCCTTTGTATAATGCCCCATTACACAGGTGAAGGCAGTAGTGGACTTCTTTTCTTCACCAGACTGAACAAACCCAACTCCCTCATCATGTCTTTCATCTCATGTGTCAGCCCTTTTGCTATTTTAATGGGCTTCATCTGGATGTGCTCCAGCTTGCCAGTACCTCCCATGCTGCATGACCCAAAACTGTACAGTACTCTAAATGTGGCTTCACCAGTGCCAAGCAGAAGGGAATAATTACTTCCCTTGACCTGCTGTTTATGCTCTTGCTTATGCAGCTCAAACTACAGTTAGTTTTCATCACTTTAAGGGTGGACTGCTGGCTTATGTTCAACTTGCTGTCAGCTAGAGTCTCCAAATCCTTTCTGCAGAGCTGCTGCCTGTCCAGTCTGCAGCTGTAATGCTGTATAGGGTTTTTTCCTTCCCAAATGCAGGACACTTCACCTTTGTCTTTGTTCAACTTTATAAAGTTTCTGTTGGTCACTTCCTCCAGTTTGTTGAAATCCCTATTAATGGTGGTCCTGCCCTCCAACATGTTGACTGCTTGCCCTGTTATATATCATCTGTAAATTTGCTGAGGATTCTTTCTGTCCTAGCATCCAAATCCGATGAAGATGTTGCCCAGTATTGACCACTGAGGAATATTGCGTCTAACCAGCTGTCAGTTAGACTTAGTTATTGACTGCAATTCTTTGAACCTCGTGGCCCAAGGAATTTTGTCCACTTTGTATGCCCATGGATCCTCAGTTTGACAGCCAGGATGCTATGGAAGATAGTGCTAGAAGCTGTGCTTAAGTCAAAGCAACTGGCAACCACCGATTCTCCATGGTCCTTGGAGTCACTTACTTTTTCAGAAGGCAGTCAGGTTGGTTGTCCGCGGTTTTCTTTTAGAAGTTTGTTGTCTGATCCCAGGCACGTTTCTGTTCATCATGCCTGGAAAGAGGTTCCCTTTAGGACACGCTGTACGTTTTGTACAGCAAATCAGGTGAGACTGACTACTATCTAGTTTCCTGCGTCCTCTATCCTTTCCTGCCCCCACCTTGCTTTTCTGTTGGGCTTTGTTTGCTTGGTTTTAGGTTACCTGCTTCCTGTCACAGGCAATCACCAGGACTTTCAAAGATAGATAGCCAGCAGCCTTCCAGTGACATCAGCTAGCTATCTCAGTACCGTGGATGTTTCCTATCCGGTCCTATGTACTTATGTAGGTACTTACCTAAATAATCTTAACTTGATAGTTCCTCTCCCTCAATCTTTGTTACTAGATGCAGAAACCTGGGAAGCCTGATACCTTACTGGTAAAGACCATGCCCAAGGTGTTGGGTACCTCAACTTTTTCTGTACCTTTCATCACTAGGTTGCTTCTCAATTTAGCACCTGAATTACACTTTCCCGGTCTGACTTTTGCTGATGGTGTACCTGTAAAAGGGTTCATTCTTGCCTTTCACATCCATCTTCAATATCAACTCCAGATAAGCTTTGGCCTCCCTAATTTAGTCTCTTCTGGACCAGATACTACATCTATATTCTCTTCTGGTTGCCTGTCTCTGCTTATACTTGACATATGTTTCTGATTCCTTTGAGCTCAGTCAGTGGGGAGTCCCATGTACTGCTACTGGCCCCAGCTGGCTTCCTGCTGTGCCTGCTGATTTTTCTTGCATGTTGGGAAGGTTTGTTTTTGTGCTCTGAGAAGAGAGTCCAGGAGGATGACTGGCTTTCATGGGCACCTTTGTAGCTTCCCAGGGCATTCTGCTTACTGTTCCCTGACCAAGCCCCAACTCTACTGTTGTGAGTCCAGAGTCTTCAGTCTGCTTCTTTCCTTCCTTTCTTTACTCAAGATCTTACGCTACCGTTTCACAATTACTTCATCCAAGGCTGCTGTTGGCTGTCATATGCATGAGCAGTTCTTCTTTATTCATGAGTACCAGGTCTTGTGCAACCCCTCCCCTAGAAACCTGTTCAGTGCTAGCATCAAAAATTGCTCCCAGTGCCTGCGAGAAATTCCCTGGATATTTCACACCCTGCTACACTGCCCTTCCAGTAGATGTTGTATCATTTAAGTCCTCCATGAGAACAAGGGGCTCTGAATATTGGAAAACCAGCCTAGGATGATGTTCCATTTATTATAGTAATTGAAAATGAGTTTTCCTTAACTAGTTGTATTGAACTACAAGAAACTGCTGCAAAGATATACATATGATATTTTGATTTTTATTTTGAAATTGAACACTTAATTTTCTATTAATTTTGAATTACTATTTTGGTGCACTCACTAATTCAGCTGATGTCCGCAGTGCAGCTGATGAACTGAAATAACCTGGTTTTATATAGTATAGACACTTTGGTATCGACAATAGTTGTTCATAACTAATGAATTTGCAAGTGATCAGAATGTGGGGTTTTTTCTCTGTAAGATTTCTCATTTCTAATTACCCTGAGGTAGTTGATGTGCAACTACATGAAATATTGCTTCAGATTGCAGTGAATGGTTGTCTTACATTGAGGCCATCCAAATAATACTTGCATGTATATATGTGCCAGAAACAAGTCCTCATCCTCTTTTTTTTTTTTTTTAAGTGACTAATAAGAGAAGATATTGTTGATTCATCATTATTGGTTTTTTTTTTTCTTAGTAATTGGTGACAGTGCGCTTCTTAATCTGTTTTAGTTGGAAGATGGGGAAGAAGAGCCGAGTGAAAACTCAGAAGTCGGGTACAGGAGCCACAGCAACGGTATCTCCAAAGGAGATGTTAAATCTAATTAGTGAGTTATTGCAAAGTAAGTTTCATTTTTATGCCTGTCTGGGAAAAGGGATGGTGTGCATGCCACTCAAAAGCAGTCTCTTGTTGAAGCCAGTGAATTCTATCCGTTTCCTCTAAGTGGCCAAGCTTGCTATTCGGCCTGCTTAACATAGTATAGAATGTATCTCATAATATCTATCTCTGTTACTGTATACTATTATTGGCATATTTAAATGTGTATGTATTGGACATACTGTATTTCTGGCAGCTTTTGGCTTTACATCTCAACACAAGCATAAACACTGGGTTTTTAGGTTACAAAAAACATACTATAGATAACTTGACTGTGACACTTTGTAAAAAATGTTTTTCTTGTAAACTTCAAGAATTGCACTATTTCTGTTTATCATTTGAACTGTACTTTGAAGAGATATCAGAGTAGAGAAATTAGCTGTGGAAAGCAGCAATACAACTCAGTTCAACTGGACTGATATTTTTGTTGCTTAAATTAAAAAAAAAAAAATGTTGCTGTTTGGAAACTTTCTGTAGTGCTTTTTACTTTTGTATAGACCAAAGGTTGTTTTATGTGTTGAGGAATTTGGAACACAGCCGTTATTTCTAGTAAATATGAAAAGCAGAGCGTGATTTCACACAATGATGCTAAAATACTGTTCACTTTTTCTACTGTCATTAGTAACTGTGCTGAGCTACTCTTTTTGTTGAAACACAAGTCCAAATTTTCATATCCTGGACACATCTAAATATTGCATTAGAAAATCAGAATTTTTCTTGAGCATTGCTCACAAAGAGGAGACGAGGAGTTGGCAGAGCTGTTTGATGCTTATGCTACAATTGGCCTCTGCTTTGCTACCAAAAATAAAACGTAGATCTAATTTTCTAAGCAAAGAGACATATCAGCTGTTCTTTTTGTCAAGCTTCCATATTTTATTCAACGCAAAGATTTCTCAAATCAGTTGAGCAAGGTAATCTTCAGCTGTCCACTTGGATTTATGCGGCTTAGATCAAGAAATCCACACACTGGCATTTAGCATTTAGCATATCGTCAGAGACACTGTGGATATAATCTAAAGCTAAAGCTTGGCTAAGTGTTCCTTTGCTTGTCCTTCCAGTACTCATGCATCTATGAAAGCTGTATTGACTAGGCAGGTCAAATGTATGTACCAGCAAATTTCGCAGTTACTTAAGGTAAGGTCTGTGCTATTATCATCTGCTTTCATTACAGCAAGAATGATGGCAAGCAGGCTAATGTAAACAGAGTGTTTCGCTTGGATTATTGAAAACAGGCTTTTTTTATTTGTCTTATCTGAGAGACTGTCTGCTTAATGATTTGATTGTTTATGTTTTTTTCTTCCTAGCTTTTTAAACATTTGATATTTCTTAAAACTGAAAGAATATTAAAAAAATGAGGCAGGTTATACTGTGAAAATTTAAAAAGTATCTATTAATTGCATGTTAAAGAATGGGATGTTTATAACAATGGAGATGATGGTGTTTACCATGTAGACATGCTTGAAGGACAAGTACTACTCAGGTTCAGTTAAAGTTGCTGTGAAACCATGACCTTTTCTCCGATGTTAAAATATATATGTGCACACACTGTATTAAAGAAAACATTTTCACTTGGTATTTTTATTTCCAGAATGCAGCAGTCCTACGCCAGGTCCTGGTAAGGAATGGGAAGAATATGTACAGATTCGCTCACTTGTCGAGAAAATTCGCAAAAAGCAAAAAGGTAAATGTGAAAGACTGTAAGAGAAGGTGGCTCCGAGTATTGATTTACCTAAAAAATTGTCTATTGACAGCTAAAAGGAATATTTTCTTTGTTGTTATTATATCAGTTTCATGCAATTGTGTTATATTTGGATAAAAATCTTACTTCTGATATGCAGTTGCTTTTTACACTTGCAAGTGTTTCTGAAATGTTCTGGTGGGCATGACTACTGGCATTAACCATTTTAATACTTATAATTCTGAGTGAATATCACAGACAAGTGATCCTGTGATAATTCTGTTTGGTAAGTAGAAAAAAGAGCTTGAGATTGTCATCTCATCCCAATCTGAAGGACTGGAAGTAAAAATTGTTTGAGAATATAGGCCTTTTTGATTCCTGATGGCATAGTCTGCTCCTCTGCCTCTAGAAATCTGAACATTTTGAATTTAGTTTTATAACTATTTTATTTTAACCTGAACACTTTACTGGACATGGAAACAGTTTCTGCAATTCAACACCATGACACTAAATTATGAGGGGGGAGAAAAAAAGTACAAAATAAATTCATGAGCTATCTATCTGCTGTAAATCAAGCATATAATTAAAATAAAGAAATGCTTCTGGTACCACAGTTAATATGGAGTTTTATTGCTAATTTTCCTAAATTTAAGGTATACATATTTTTCAGATTAGAACACTTTTCTTCTGGTATGTTCTGCAACAAATCAATGTTGTGGATACTTTATTTTCATAGTAGCTTTGGTTTTATTTGGAGGTATGCTCTAAAAAATGCTTTTTATGTAATTTTAGTAAAAGTAATCTTTTTTGACTATTGTATTTTAATGGCAGAGGAATAACAGTTCTTTCTTCTGATATTTACATGGAGACGGTAAGAAAGCCAGACTGCATTTAAAGTGGAGCTTGACTTGAAAAAGCAGAAGACTGTATGTAGAGGCTTAAAATGTCCTTTTCATACCTTTTAAAAATAATTTTGACTAAAACATAAGAATCTTTTGTCGTGAAAGGACTTATAAATCTCTAAACTTCAGTTATTGGCAGAGGGCATATGGAAGAATACATGATACTGTTTGAGTGACTACATCCTGTAGCTCTGTAGAGGAGAACTTGATTTGTTGTTTTGCTGTCCTGTGACTTCTATAAACGTATGGTACGTGGCCTGGGTTTTATGATGTAATACCTGTATTATGGTAAAACATAATTCAGGTTAGCAAGAACAGAGTCGGCGTCGGGGTTGGGCTGTACTCTGTATCTTCTGAGCCAGCAGCATCGAAACATTCATGGGGAAGACGGCTGCTGGTGGAAGTGGTAGAAATAGTATAATGGTATTATCTCAATAGAGCTTTTTTTTTTTTCCTTGAAAGATGCAAAACCTACTAACTAAAGCACTGTTGACATACAAATAGCCTTTAATGTAACATTTTTACATACATTGTGAGTATGAATAGTATGGTGTTTTTCAAAAGTATTTCTACTGGAACATAGTAATTTATACTACACAATTTTCTAGCTTAATGAGAGCTTTAAACAATTAGCAAAGGAAGTATAAATTGCTCTGGGGAACTTCTGTACAATTGAATATATATTGCCTGAAGTGTCATACTTTGTGCTTTTCTTGAATAAAACACTGGGTTGCAAAACATGAACTAAAATGATATTGATTATAGAAAACTCTTAATTTTAAAACTGAGTTTACTTTCTAAATTTTTTCCTTGTTTGACTCATTACCAAAATTCTAAATAAAGCTAATTTTTCAATATAGATTTTCATCAGTATAACTATATATTTTTCAGTATAAAAATAAATTGTTCCCCGATAATGCTTGTAATTTAAAGGAGTTGCTGTTCTCTTTAATTTGGAAAAATGTGAGAAGTATTGGACCATGTCATATATGAGGAACAGAGGTAGAGTTTCAGAGATGCTTACAGAATGGTTCCAAATACAATCTGGATGTTAAAAGCTTCCAGTAGCATTATACAGCAGTCAGAGTTGGAAATAAAAAGAGCAAAGTCCTGGACAGTATAAACATCTATGAAGTTCTATAGAAGCTATGCAACTAGTCTTACTAGATTTGTGACACCTTAGCTCTACATATATTCCACAGAAAATAGCATACTGAAGGGAGTATGAAATAAAGGAGAAATGCCAGCTTTTATGAAAAAAAAAAAAAAAGCCAGACCACTGTGCACCACATTCTCATTACATTCAAAAAAATACTTTATGAATATCAAGTTTTTATACTGCATCACCGAAGACTATTGTTTTCAATGATACTTGTGCTTTTACGTTAACTACAGATTTGATCGGTTCTGGGGCTTGTCAAGCCATGTGTGATTTAGGGGGGGAATATTTAAAATACACTAATGCTACTTTCTTAAAATCCTTTTAATCTAAAGATGTATTTATCACTTGTGCTTAACCAAAATGTCTTTGAATGTAAGCATCTAGCTGATGACATTTTGTCACTCAAAAAATGGCCTGAGCATTTCAGGGGCGATTGGACACTTTTAACTTGATCTGACACTAGTGTTTGGGCGAGGAGGTAGGAAAGGAGCTGTCTGAGTGTAGCCGGGGACTGTAATGCATAGGTTCAAATCGGATGACAGTAAAGGGGAAAGCTGAGGAAATGAAGCAGACTTGCGGTTTCACCAGTGGACCATGTGCCTGTTGGAGAAGCAAAATGTAAAAATTTGGGCGAGCTCCGTGATGTCAGGAGAATGAGCAGTCCTTAGTTATTTTAGTAGCTTTTTCCTGTAGCATACGGATCTAACTGCCTTGCATGTGAGAGAAGAAGCTTGAGATCTGCTTATCATCATTTCCAGTGCTGAATTAATGAAATTGCAGCTTGCCTCTCAAATTCCTCCTTCTGGCTCTATTAACGCATTGTGGTGATTGCATTTATCATCAAGATTAAGCTGGGAAATATTTTTGCTCAGCTTACTTAAAAGCGGAAGAGGAGGGGAGCTTCATATTTCATTACAGCTCAGTTTAGGTGGTTGTTTTCAAGATGACTGGTAAGCCAATTTGGCAGAATATTTAAGTTGATGAAAATTGGGTATGACATTCGTATACTATTGAGTAATACTTAACAAAGACCAGTTCTGACTCAGCTACTTCAAAGTAGAACTGCTGTGGGATAGCAGATAGCTTCTTACATACGGTTTTATATTGAACTTCTTGATCGTTCTGGATCTTCTTATTTTCTGCATTTGTTTTTTAATAAATTCTGTATATAGGTTTGTCTGTTCTCTTTGATGGAAAGAGAGATGACTATTTCCCTGAATTGATAAAGTGGGCAACTGAAAATGGAGCATCCACAGAGGGTTTTGAAATAGCTAACTTTGAAGAGGAGGGGTTTGGTTTGAAAGCAACAAGAGAGATAAAGGTGAGCATGTGAACATTTGACTTAGATTAGAAAATTGTGTTTGGAATGTAGCTGCAGAGCTCCAAAACACTTTTGACTGCTCATGAAACTGCTGTTCTGAAATGCTCTCAACTCTGCATACTTGAGAAATAAACTTAGTGATAAAATTGAGTACTATTTTTGATGACTATTGGATAGTACTGTGAATTTTTAATTGGTCTTTTTTTTTCCCCTCTGTGTTGCCTATACTGTTTACCTAATCGCCAGAGATGTATCCCTCTTCCATGTTTTCTAACTACTTAGTCTCTTATCCTCTTCTTTCATGTCCCTTCTTTTAAAGCACTGGTCTTTTTGCCTCAGAAAGAGGTATTTGCAATACTGATTTTCCAGTGAAAATGAAAAAAAAACAAAATTACCTGATAATTGTAAAGAATATCTTCTGATCATCAGGTAAGGGATACAGGCACACACAGTTAGCTAACTGTTAAAAAGCAAGCATTTAAGATTGCCCCTTTCCGTTCCCATTTTACAGATGGGAAACAGCTTTGAACAACAATCATCTGTTACAGAAAGAATATTGGAAAATGAACATTTTCTATTCATTTTAGGGCTTTAGTAGCTAGCAGCACTGGTTGATAAAAATCCTGAACAGTTCTTCTAAAATAAATGGGCAATGTGGAAAAAACTCTACTGGGAGAAAATATTTGATCACATAATTAATAGCGATATAATGTACCAGTATAATAGTAGCTTTGAGGTTGTGTGGGCAGTCTACATGTTAGCGGTTCCAAACTGAAGCAATTTATTTTGTAATCTAAGAGTCTTTGTTTTAAGCTTTGTGTAATGCAGATTGGGACATTTGGTTACCGCAACATGAAACATGTTATGTTTGGTTAATTTGCAGTGGAAAAGAAGGAAGAATTCTGATTCAGAATAATTTTTATTAAAAAAAAATAATAAAACAACCTGTAATTTAAAGAGGATGTATATTTGAGACATTTGGCATATCATATAAATGCTAACTGACCCTTTATGCATTTTTTTTCTTTCTGTAGGCTGAAGAGTTGTTCCTGTGGGTTCCTAGAAAACTTCTGATGACTGTTGAGTCAGCTAAAAATTCAGTATTAGGTAAGACCTTAAGGAAGTTCTCAAGCAAGAAGTTGATATGCATGGGATCGTTCAATAGGAGACTTTCTTTTTTTGAGCTGATCTCCTTTATTACAGGACTTGCATTTGGAATACCTAGAAGCTTTAAGTGTCAGTGGAAAGAATTTAATTTTCCTCTTTGTTTCTGGCTGAGCGCACTAGATATCTTCTAGCAGCGTGTGTGTTATTTTGAACACATATCATGTAGCTTGTATAACACTTGGAGATAAAATGTTCTGAGGTACTGAGAGCGTTGTTCCAGTTTCTTCATGTCTTCCATCATGCAATTGCACAAGAGGATTTTACTGTGTCAACTAACTTGCAGCATAATACAATGTGGGCAGCTAAATATTTTAGAAACCCGAAAAGCCTTTTTTTGTTGAAAATTCTTACATGTTATCTCATCGTGTTCATTTAAAGTAAATCTAGGATGATATTTTCCATGGTCAATTAATTTAGTGCCTCAACTTTCTGGGTTAATTTAGGATCCCTGTATTCTCAAGATCGAATTCTTCAAGCCATGGGCAATATAACATTGGCATTCCATCTTCTTTGTGAGCGAGCCAACCCCAACTCTTTCTGGCTGCCCTACATCCAAACGCTCCCCAGTGAATATGATACTCCTCTCTATTTTGAAGAAGATGAAGTGCAGTATCTTCAGTCAACTCAGGCCATACATGATGTTTTTAGCCAATATAAAAATACAGCTCGACAGTATGCCTACTTTTACAAAGTTATTCAGGTAAGCTTCTTAAATGTAGTATATAGTATATGTTGCTCTCATGATTTTTGAGGAAGGTGTGAAAACAGTGATGCTAAATAATAGAGCAAGTGTATTGCTCTTAAAGGTTTGAATCATTAAAGCAATTTCCTGCTGTTTTTTGAACCTCTGTTAAAATTTCACAGTTCAGTAGGTTTATGAATATCTAAGAATGTATTTAGTTGGTTGAGAGGAGGGATTACTGCCCTCTGTTTGGCATTGGGTGAGGCTTCAACTGGAATACTGTACAGTTTTGGGCTCACTGGTACAAGAGACATATTGACAAACTGGAATGAGATCAGAGGAGGGCTATTAAGATGTCACTTGCTTCAGCCCTTCATCCATCCAAGGAGAGACTGAGGGAGCTGGATTTGTTGTTCTGGGGAAAAGGAGATAAGGGATGATGCAATTACTGTTTTCAACTTGCTACTGGTAGCCAGACTCTAGAAGTTTGCCTGTGGGAAGCTGGGCTAGATGACCTGCAGAGATCTACAACCTGTGCCTCTAGGACTCTTTGAAAAATGTATAGTTTGCAGTAAACAAAGTAAAATTATAATTGTTAATTGACATAGTATAAAACTGTTGCATATGTTGTATTTCCAGGGACCATGGATTAGCTGTTGCTTTCTATTCTATTTAACATAATTATTTTGATTGCTTTCAAACACAATGATAAACCCATCTGGTAACAATTTGAGTAAGGGAAGGCTTGAGGTGGGTGAACTTTTCATCATATTCTGAAGTAATGATTTAAATTGAGTTTCTAAGACAGAACTGTTACTCTGAGTCATGTCTAGACATAATTGATGTTGTAAGTGAGTGGTGATGTATTGTTGTCAAGGTAGTGCTCAATGTCCAAACATTCAGAGCTTTTTGTGGCACAATCTGTGTAAAAAAGCATGAGACTATGTACTGAATTTCCACAATTGCATGATCTCAAGGTATTTTTTTGGGCCATAGGGGAGGTTGGAAGACATAAAGCAATTCTATTGTTCTTTAACATTAACAGAGTTCCAAAGCTTTTCTATTAACTATTTTAAGTCAACAAAAGTTAAATTTTGCTTAGCTGTTTAGTGTTTGAAGAATTTTGTACGTTTTGAACAGTATCTATTTACCAAGTATAAGAAGCAGGCGGATATGTTTTGAAAACTAAAGTCATTGAAAATAGTGGGTGAAAACCAAATAAGATGCACTTCATTTTGAGGCAGGGAGTAGTGTAGGAACAATGGCTTTAATATCGGGAAGGAACAAAATGCTTCCTTTCAGGTGTCACAATGCAGGAAATTACAGTTTAGCCGACTCTCTTGTCTTGCCATGTGCTTTTCTGTGCTGCCAGTCCACACGTGACCTGCCAGCTTTTCACTTTTTTTCCTCAAAGTGTACTGCCTGAGCAAACGGAACTCCTAAATTTTATTTCGTTAGAATATCTTTTTACCCCTAAATAGTTCTACTGTTTTTAAAGAGTTATTAGCAGGTTATAGTGTAATGTTCCCCAACTCTTCCAACTGCTAGTCATGCTCTTGTAGTACTTAATCAGACAGCTAAACTATCCTTATGACTAGTTCCATCATTTTCCTTGACTAATCCTGTACTGGTAATATTATGTGAGAGGTTATATAGTCACAACATTAATTAAAAAAAAAAAAACCAAACTGAAATACAGTTTTACAGAGAAATGAGATCTGGAATGACACTCTATTTTGACTGCCGTGTGTCCAGTATTTCAGAACTGCTTCTCAGTGATTGATGAATACATGTAGACTGATATTAAAGTCATGAAAGCACAGCTAAAGAATGTATGTAAAATACAGTGGTGTAACATCAGTTGAAGCACGAGATATCTATTATGTGAAAAGCAGCTTCAATGTTTGACAATACATTTTTTGTTTATTAAAGTTTCATGTGGCACATAATCTGTTTAAGGATGGCAAACGCACACTATTTCTCTTACTGCCTCTTAAATGCTATACAGATGATCTTTGATTAGCTTTAAACTAATGTGGTCAAAGTAATGTCTCACTAAAAAATAATTTATATTCTGCATCAAAGTCCGTGCTGGTGACTGTTAAGAGTAAGAAAAGCTACAATTTGAGCAAAGAAAATAATGTACGTGAGATGACTTTAGGGGCAGACTGTCTTTAGAACCCCAATGATGGTGATGTGCTGTACATGGTAACAAGGCATGTTACCAATACTCTGCACTGTTGCATTTTCTGTTTTATACTTGAAATTTTATGGAAGCTGATATGGCAGCTCATGGAGGAAGACTTCTCAGTCAGATATTGTTGAGACTGATTCAGTTCAGTTTGATATGTAGGAATGGAAAACCTTTGTGGAAATAGCGTTTAAATAAATGGCAGTCTTCTCTTTTTGAGCTTTATATTAGTATACCCGAGAAAGTATTTAGTACTGTACTGTTGCCTTTTGGATGAATTGTTAAAATGTAGGTTTTGGTCACTTGTGATCAGAAATATAGACCAGGTTTTTTGGTTTGTGTTTTTTTTTTTATTATTTATTCTCCTGAAAAATGCTTTTACTGTATGTTCTTGTATAATATAGCTGCTGTTTCATGTTGAATGTGAGCATGAAGGTAGATCAGGTAGGAATAATTTGCTTTATTTGTTCTTTGGAGAATAAGTCGTAATAAACATTAGGTAGATTTTAGGTGTGTTCTGGTTGTTTGGTGCGATGGTTCAGCACTGCCACGTAACCGTAATTTCAGCTGAATGTTTCATTAGTATTCAGTAAATGTCACATTAGGAAGATACGTAATTTCAACTGGCTCCAGCAGTACCAGGTAAATGTACTGGCTACCTATTATTAATGCTTTTGATGAAAACTCATGGAAAAGTTTTTTAAAACTTTGAGTTCTGTTTCTGCTGTCAAAAATAAGAGCTTCTAATTTATGAAAGAGTGAAGAAAGAGTTCACTAAAAAAAAAAGCCTCTTTCTTCCCTAAAACAAAGTACTATTTTTCATTATTCAGAAAAGCTGAAATGAATTTTAGTATCTTGCATGCACTCATATCATTTTATGAACAAAGTTGACCACAAAATACTAGTGCTAAGGGTAGTGTTTTTGGAAATTCATGAGCATATGGAAAAGGGAGGAAGAGGTGGGGAGAGAAAAATTCATCATATAAATGAAAAAAGCAAAGCAAAACCACTTTCCTACGAAAGGCAGTACACTCTGCAAGCTTCGTGAAAGTGAAAGTTACATTTTTGTATACCATCATTTCATTCAATACTACTACTCTTTTAGCATAAGCACTTTTATGAAAGCTGGCCTGTGTGACCAGGATTTTGATGCAGCTTCAAGTATGCAGACTAATTTATTATTTTTTTTTATTTACAAATATACTTTTTGTAGTACAAAAATCTGATATTTACTTTTTTAATAGCTATTCTACTGCAGGCATTAAAACAAGTAGCGTCTTGGAAAAAAAGTGTTTTGTTGATATTTGAAGACACTGAAAAAGGGAATATTTTGTGCAGGCAAAATATTTTAATTCCTTTGCAGCATTTTTAGTCTGCCAAATGTTTCTAATGGCCGGGGAAATAAAAGGGTTAACAAATCATTTATTCAAATGCTTCATTTTGTTTTCCAAGAGGATTGCTAGACTGTTAGTAAAATAATTTGGCTTCTGATAGGTGTGCAGTTTTAAACAATTTGACAAGCTCTGGTCTGTTTTACTTCCCTAGCTTCTCGGTAAGGGTGGCTTTCTCAGAACGCTGGGGTTCTAACTCTCTCCAAGTGCTTAGTCTGGATACACATGAAGAATGGGCAGATTTATGCATTTCACAGCTGTTGCAAGCTAAACTGGAGTCTGGTTTGATAAGCAGAAACAGGTGGGATGTTGAGTAGACAAAAATAAACCCTTGAGCATGTTAGCCAGGCTCTATAAACCACACTGACACCTTTCTAAACATATGTAATTTGATAACTAAAAAATAGTTGTAAGTTCTTACAGATGTACTTTAAAGGCGTATTTGGCCTCTGCGTTGCTATCAAAATACAGCAAATGGTCAAAAACGTACTTTCATTGCACCAGACTTGTAGTTTTCAAGATGTTTTTGTAGTTTGTTCCAGAGAAGTTTTGTAAACTGCAGGGTCTTCTTTTCCCCTAGAAGGTATGCCTGTGACTTCCATTAACATTTATGGGCATCGCATGCCTACTGAAGGGTGAACGGAGCCCAAATATTTATGACTTAATGTTAAACTTTTTTCTGTACACTGAAATGTGGTATAATAAGCACAAGAGGGAGCCATATAGTTTGCAGACATTCACGGTGAGATTTTATTCCTAAAGAAAATACAACCAAGTTTGAACCTTTTTTAAAAGAATATGCAGTGGTCTTTGTGTTTGACTCTTGGTTGCATCTGGGTGCCTGTTTGTAGTCTACTGCAGAGAAGTTTTTGCAAATCAAAATAAGACATCAAGACAAGGAGTGCTCTTGGAGAAGGTGGAAGTGCCCAAACTCTATTTACATTTTGCTCACTGTGCATCTGAAACAGTGTTGTATCTTTCCCCCGTGTATAGTAAAGGCTGTTATTAGCTGCCTTACTAAAAGACAATTCTATGGTCATTTTAGTGAACTTTTAAAATCTCTTAAGCGGTAGGTCTGAAACTAGCAGAGCCCGTTAGCTAGCCATAGCTTTTGCCACGGTAGTCAGCTGTATGCATTCAGTGGCAGTCTAGGTGTAAGTCATGTCTGGGTGGAGCCGCTTCTCATGTGCTGGAAAAAGCCTGTCAGCTTCACTTCGATCCCTGGGAAGGTGTCACCCAGTGGGACCTCGACAGGCTGGAGAAATGGGCTGACAGTTGAAGAACCTCAGCAAGAAGGGCAAAGTCCTGCACCTGGGGTGGAATAATCCCACGAATATGTTGGGGGCCAAGCTGAATATGAGCCAGCAATGTGCCCTTGCAGCAAGAAGGGCTAACAGCATCCTGCCCTGCATTAGGGGAAGTATTGCCAGCAGGTCCAGGGAGATGATCCTTCCCTTCTACGCAGCGCTGGTGAGGTCACACCCAGAGTGCTGTGTCCAGTTCTGGGCTCTCCAGTACAAGAGAGATCGGTAAGTAAGAATTTTAGAATTAAACCAGATGGAGAGAGTAAAGTCACCTGTTTAAGTAACATTTGAGCAAGTAAATTTAATTTTCTTTGACTCAGTTTTATGTTTCTTTGCTAAGTTAATAAGCAAATACTTGCAAATGCTTTCTTTGCCTTCTGTCAAGCTACTGTTACTCAAGAAGGCAGAAGCTGCCCCGTGAATCACACTTTCTTTTTTTTTTTTTAAATAGCATCTATTTGGTAGAAGTCATTAATACCTCTAGGTAGTACTTGTAGTCTGGTTTGTATCCAGGGTTCCACAGGAACACTCTCCTACCAGTTTTCTGACTAGTGTGTACTGACACGTGGACAGTGCTTGTGAAAGTGTTATTGTAGTCCTATTGTGAATACAAACCTTGCAGTAATCTATTCAAAGATGTTTTGATCTGTTTGTTTGCTCTGTCGGACAGAGAACTTAATTTCCTGGAGGCTGTAATCCCTTTTGATCAGATACTAAATTTAATTTATTATTCATATAAAATTTGACTAATTGATTTAGTGTGAATGAAATTCTAAAATCCAGTTATTAGCTGTTGGGCACTGGAATATCATTTTACTTAGGACGTTTTAACACATTAAGTTCTAGATCTCAAAATATAGCGTCTTTAAAATCTGGTATCACATTTGACTCTTCAATATTGGGTATATTAGGTGAGATTTCACATCTCTAGCTTAATTTTGACACCAGTTTTTGAAGTTGTGATGATACTTTCAATATGACTTATGCTGCTCTTACATTACTTTTCTGTACTGTTTCTAATCTATCATATTCCAATAAGCATATGATTTGCCAGGTCAGTGTGAAGTAGAACGTCTGGTCTCTCTCTGTACTTGGCTTTAAGATACCACCATTTAACTTTCATGTGCTGACTAATGTTTGAGTTGAATGCAGACAAGTATACTGCTTTTTAAAACACTCTAATCTGTTCACATGTTTGGAAGTTGTTTATTATTTTAAAGTTGATATAATGGAGAATGTTTTAATGCTTCTAAAGAGTTCAACTAATATGCAGTCAAAAGCAAACATATTTGCAAGCAGAATACAGTTTTTGATCATGTAAGAGGTAGGTCCTTAGGGGTCTCAGTTTTCCACCCTATTTGATTTATACTCATGGCATGCTAATCAAATAGCTTTTTTTCCGAAGTGCTGTCCGTGGCAGTGTAAAAAATGGGTGGAAGAAAGATGGCACAGTTTTAAACCCTATAAGATCTTTTGCTTTTGTTTACTTGTCTGCTATACATGTCAGCTTAAGGAGAGATTTAAAATTTCGTTGAGTGGGCAGTTACAAAGGTAAAATAGTGTTGCTATTTAGATTTGCTTTGTCTGAATTTCAACGCCTGAGTTGTTCTGCTTGATCAATAATAAATCAATAGACACTTAATAATGGAATATATTTATGCCTTTCTGTGTTTTTCCTCTCTGTGAAGGCCAAAATATTGTATTAATCTGTTTTGCTGGCAGCAAACTGAAGATTGACTGTATGCTTGTATGTACCACTTAGCGTATCTGCCGTAAGGTGGTTTAGACTTTGCAAACATGAGCCAAATTCCTGATTATTTTTTTTTTAATTTTTTTTTTGTGTTACTTCTGGTATATCCCACCCCCAGGTACGATGACGGTAACGGCAGATCCTGGGGCTTCGTTGGGCCATTCCTGTGGCTGCCCCTCTCTATCGCAGAAGCAGCTACAGGCTTCGCTGGGTTGCATCTGTCCGTCTCAGACAAATGAAGAGCTCAAGTCCTTGCGTGGGTAGGAGGCCTGCTGCCTTCTTCCCCCGTTCCTTCCTTGCCTTCCACAGGAACACGGCGACAGCTCTGGGCTTTGAGCCAGCCGGACACAGGAGGAGGTGTTTGGCTGTTCGGGCAGTGTTTGCTCCTCAAACAGCTGTTCCCTATCTCCTCCAAGGAAAAGGTGGCAGGCCATATGGAGGCATCCTGTGGTCCAGATTCAGCCGATGGGCGCCAGTTGGACTGTGCTGTCCTAGATCGAAATACAGGCACGTCCCACTTGGTGTCTGCCATTTCTTCTACTGAGAATATTTTAAAGTTGGAGGAGGACAGACAGGATAAAGCATATCTTTCATTTTAGGTATAGATGTTATCTTTCTTTGCACATTCATCGTTAAGATCTCCTAATCAGTAGGTTTTCATTTATTTTATATTTTGAATGGTTTGGATTCTGTTATATTAGCCTAAATGCCCTCTTTCCTCTAGAGAATCAGAGACGTACTTCAAAGCGTATATGCCAGTGCTAAACAAAATTTCGTTCTGCACAGTTTAAACCACGCTTGGGAGGAATAGTACGTTCTCTTGTTAGTATTACGGGCTTTTAAAGCATTTTTTTGGAAGACAGGGTTCTCAACCGCTCTCCTAGTTGGGAATGCAGATAAGCATCTGTTTTTACAGCCAATAGAGTGGAGAGGTTTTTTGTTTGCTTTTCCGTTAGTTGCTTTTATTTTTATTTTTTAACTGAGTTGCACTTTCTGGGGCAGTTGAGTTTATCTCCAGAGATGATGTCTGTGTCTTTTGTGGAAGCGAGTGCCTCAGCAGACATCAGGAGATCATCATGCACTTACAAGTATACTTTCTCATATAAAGTTTGTACTTATTGTGCAGATTTAATATTTTTCCTGATATAACAGCAGTTACAAATGTTCCATAAATTTAAAATATGATAACAAGCTGATGTTTCTTAGAATGGAGTACTCTAAGGATGTATTCTTTAAGCACTGCAAAATTATACAGGGGACTTATCTTTGTTAAAATTAGTAATTTAACTAAATTACAAAGTGGATTATCCTCTTCAGTCAGGCCCAATGCTAATACTCCACACAGTAGGAGATTGATATGTTGCTAAGTAAACTAAAGTTTATTTTCTTGTGCTATGGTTTGAATGCGAGTTGAAGAGGAAGTGATCGGGTTTTTTGGCTTCAAATGTGTGTGTGCTATGGTCCCAGTACATCTGGTTCCAGGACTTACCATGCCCCATGTGCCATACTGGTTGTGCAGTGGGGTATCTTGATTATAAGATGACCGTGATCCAAGCTTCCGCCTAAGTGGCTCCTGGTATGTTTTATTTGTAAACTTGAGTAGTCAATTCAGAGATAACAAAACTTTGGCCATACTGCATAATATTAATGTTTGTTAGGAAACTCTTTGGATGTGGAGTGTTTGTGTATAGGAGATACTGTCCCTGTCCTTTTAAAGCAGTTCACTTCGGGCTTTCCATCACAGCATTTCATTTGTGGCATGTAATTCACTGAATTACTAGTGGAGTTGTGTGATGAATTTGTGCGTGAACATAGTGCACATGCGTTGCACTAAACAAAATGAACAAGGTAAACCTTCTACCTCAGGAGGAGCCTAAAGAGTAAATGGTAGGTCCTAGTATGCAGGCATAGACCTTTGCAAGGAAACTCATTACTGTAATTATCTTACTGAACCTGTGTGGATGAAGTAATATGGACTGAACCATTAATGTGAGGCTGAACATGAACACTTAACTCTTTGAGATTTACCACAGGAGATAATGGACCTAGTGTGTCTTTCTGTTACGTGAATGGGGCCAAGAGGTATTGGGGAGGCTGTCTCATTGCAAAACATGTCTAGTCTTAGCCCAGCTTGCTCTCCCACCTCATCCTTTCAGCCCTTTGCAGGGTTGCATTCTGCTCTGATTTTGTGTAAGGACAGGAAAAGGTATAGAAAACTTGATCGCTAATTTAAATGTCATATCTGAGTGCCTTCTTTTCTGGGAAAGGTTAGTATTTTAGAATTCTGTATATTAATGGAGTGATCAAGAAGTGGATGTGAAGAAGTCAATCGCTGTCTTGCATTTGTTTAATAGAGGAGATGCCACAGGATCGTAGGCAGAGTACTCATTTGCCGTCAGTTCAAAGTTATTTCTGTGTACTCTGTCAGCCAAATGCTAATGTCCACTTTGCATGTGAAGTGGGTTGTCAGTCCTTCAGACCCTTGAGTTAGTTGATGTCATGGTTTGAGTTGTCTGTTATGCCACTGCTGTCTCATTAACTTAAGAACAATTTTTGCAGGTAGAAGGTACAGAAAAAGGGACTGTGCAGTTAAATTCCATTGTACCAGAAGGAGTCATTCCACTCTGCTTCCGCTGCATGAATCCCCTAATAGTCTGGAACAGTGCTTTCTTATGTATATTGGCAGAAAGTAAATAAAAATTGCTGACATAAAGAATAAGCAAGAATGTTATTTAGATTTAATAAGTTTCAATCCTGTGGTAGCTTTTTAATTTTAAGATTCGTTCTATTAGGCTTTGCAAAGTAGGATGATCTTTCTTCCATTAGAAGAGTCATAACAACACAGATTTGTGGACATCATTCCTGGTGCTTCGTGAATTGGGCTGTTTGAAAATTCCAGAGCATGCCTCTGTAGTTATAAACTGTTATTACAAAGTAAAATAATCTTTGGCTTTGTCTCCTGTCCTGTACAGTGAACTGGCTTTCCCTCATTAGGTTAGGCAGTGTATATCCAATGGAGAAAGTGAATTTTTGTTTCCCTGCAGATCGCTAGGATCCTCCATTCTGAATTCTTTATTTTACTTAGCTTTAGGGCAGTTAAAGCCTCAGCAGCTCCACAGAGAGGAGTTTCTCTTCAAGGCTGCTGCTTCAAAGGATTTGCAGAGCCGGGAAAGGGACAGTAACCAGCAAATGCTGACAGATCTTCCTGCTTCTGGCCCTGAAAGTGTGTGTGTGGTGTGTGTTTGTGTTGTTGTACACCTACACATTGGCCTGAAACCATCAAGTAGTATCCAACGAGGCTCATAATGAAATCTCCCCATGTTAATGAGTACACTGGAAAGAGGGGAGAATCTGCAAAGAAGGGGAGGAAAAAAATTGTTTGGTCAAAAGGAACGAACCCTTGGGCTTTATGTTCAAAGGCATGAGAGTTAACAAGGTGGAAGCTTAAACTGGTTTTGGCTTTAACTGTATCAAATACCCTTAGTTTGTGGGGGGCTGGGAGAGGGGTGGAGTGATGGCCTCACTATAGTGTCAACACTTGGCATGACACTTTCCTGAGATAGAAATGGAGCTGTCTCTACTTCAACACCGCACAAGAGGTTTTTGCGAATATTGAAATCTGATTTAGTAATATTGATGCGGTGATTGCCCACAGCTTTGCCTTGGATTTGTGAGTACTTGAAATATTCTTCACGGAAATCCAACCATCTCTGTGTCTACAAACTCAGGAAACCAGCAAAACCAAGCATTTTGTTGTTGTTATGTGTTGCAGTGGAGTAGTAGATGACTCTGATGGTCAGCTTATCTCAGCTGAGACGTGGTGTCCTTTAAAAACAAACAAACAAACAAAAAACAACAACAAAACAAAAAACCAGCTACCTTTGATCACATCCAGTGCTTCAATTAATTTTTTCTTACTTGGCATATACAAGGGCTAATGGTACAAAGGAATATACTGGCCAATATGACCTCATACCAAAATACATCAATTCTTTTCAGGACATCTAGTAGCATAGATATGAACACAAATTTAACTCTATGTAAACCTCTGTACTCTAATTTTAACTTTCATTCAAACATTTTATTGCATGTTACAGTAACAGGACTTTGTACTTTGCATCACTTGGTAAATAAGCAAATATTAAGCTAATTTTAATGGAAATTCCTTGTCAAGATTAGGAGCTCTGATAAACGGGCTTTGGCATTTTGTGACTGAATGGGGTAAGGGCTTACTGCCTCTGATGGTCTGGCCACTTTTTTACAGGAGGTTAATGCCCTTGTAGGTTGGATAGCAGAAGCGAAGGTTATGATGGCTTCTGAGGTGGAAAGGCACCCACCTTTCCTGCATTGAAGACTTCGTGCTGTCCAAATAAAAAGGCTTCTCAAAAGCGGACGAGTCCTCTAGCATCCAGTTTATAAGACTTGAGACTCATTATCTTGTGACGTCCATCCAAAAATATGATAGAGAAATTATGAGTGCAAAGGCCCCTATGCGGGCATGAGGAGTTGTGGGGTTTTGTCAGACATTGATCATGAAACAGGAACCACTAGATATTACTGCTTCCCAGAAAGAGAAAAAATGTCTGAATTTGTCTTCCCCCCCCCCCTTTTCTGGTTGCCATACTGAGTAACTGGCTTCTAGTCTGATAGTGTTTTAGGTGACTAGAATAACAGTCTGTCTCTTTCCGCAGTGGCTGCAGACAATCTGGCAGTAATCACTGTTACTTTTTAATATTTCTGGTTATTTTGAGATATCCTCCAAATGTCTCAAAGAAGGCTTGGAATGCTGAAGGGGAAGAAGTATTTTTATTTTTATTTTTTCTTTAAGGAATAGCGGCATCAGGAGGAAAATGAAATTCAGCATGCCACTATTTGTTTTTGCAGTGGTCATCACCCTGATTGCCAGCTCTGACAATATTTTCACAGAAAGGGTAACTAAATAGATGGTATTTGTTCTTTATAATAACTCTTTCAGTAGAATGTCAGGACCTGCATCTAAATGAATATATTCACATTTTCATGCTCCCATTTTTTATTTAAAGCTTCCCCTCCCAACTTTCTGAAACTACTTCATACAGACTTGGTAAGTTAAAATGAGGGTTCATGTAGTGGATAATGTCACATTTCAAAGCTAATCTGTGGAGACCTAGCTGCGTGAACCTATAAAAGCTAGATCAGATTTTTTTTAACTTTTTTTACGTATTAAGTGTTTGTTTAGTTTAAATATGTCTGTATCTTTTTTTTGATCAGCCTTAGCAATTTGCATGCTATGCAGCAGTCATCTTCTATACTTTATTAAATATCTGTCAATTATAAATATCAAGGTTTTACATTAATGTCAAGATAGTACATCAAAAATTCATGGAATATGTGACTTTTTTCAAGGGTATTTAATACTTAATGCATTTGTGTCATTTTTCTTTCTAGATATATTGACAGGTTTTATTAAGTGTTTGTTAGGGAGATTTCATTTTTACCAAGGGACTATAAAGAGAAGCTGCATACTAAATCAATTTTTTAATCAGAATATTGTTCTTTCTTGTGTGTCTTCAGATTCTTGTAATCTATCAGGGTTTTTAAGCTATGTAGTAAAATAGTCTAAGTCAGAAATCTAACATGCTGACGTATCTTAACTTTAAAATAGCTACTGGAATATTGTACCGTGGAACGTTATCAATATGATAATTCGGTACACTAAGATTTTATTCTGCCTCGTGTCTTTTAAGACCGTGCATTTTGTCCTTTATTGTAATTTACAAGTGGTTATTGTGAATTTACAAGTGGTATGTGAATTATGTCTGGGGGATCCCCCTATAGGGGCAGCCCCGAAGTTTCACAGATTTACAGACGGGGAGGGCTTACGGAGCGTTTGGTGGCATTAATTAAACGTCCCGTGCAACCTGCTGATTCAAGACCCGTTTTCCCGCCGGAGAGGACGATGGCCGCACGTACATTATATACGTTGCCCTCCTATAGGTGTTCGCTCGGCGTCGGGGTTGAGCGCGGTGTGCCGGGGGCGGCCGGCAGGGGGCAGTGCCGGCCCGCGGCGGCGGCGGCTCCGCGCCTCGGAGCGGGGAAGGGCGGGG
>NW_009649864.1:1399211-1408645 GCF_000708025.1 Charadrius vociferus | reverse complement strand
GGCCCGGTTTTTCACAGCCCGTAACGGTGAAAACGTTAGATGTTCTTCAAGCGCAATTCACAGGCTGATAGGTCTGGCCGTCGGTGTTGGCTTGCCCCGCTTAGTTTATCAAGCTGCTGTAAAACAGATTAGTAATACCAGCAATAAAAGTCGAAATTAAATTGCCGTAAAGGCGTAAAGGTGGTGTTTGTTTTTAAGAATTGTTATTTTCACTTGGAGGCTACGTTCCTTGCTGGACTGGAGCCCCGAGCGCCGGACCGCAGCGGAGGTACCTCCTGGAATCTCTCGGTTTGGGCTTCGCTTCTGGTTTTGTACTGAATGTTGGTCGGGCAATAAATAACTCTGTAAAACGCGTTGCTGCCGTTAAACTTGAGGGAGTTTGTTCTGCAACGGCCAGAGCATCGATGTGAATGAAAACCATAGGGAAATGCAGAATGCTCCAAAAGGAAGAAAGTGAGGGGAGGGAGAGGAGCGGCTGGAATTGGTAACTTCTGTCGTGTTTCCGAGGAAGTCCATCCAAAGGGTTAACTGGAGGGGCTGAGGGAGACCAGACACCTGGGACCTAACACCCAATTGGCAGTCTTTTGTAATATATAATTTGCCTAAAATTGCGCGCTGAGCACAAGCTTTTGTTTTCTAATTGATTTACGGTTTGAGCCACTTTTACCTCATCCCCTACTGTCCCGCACACGGTGCCAGCAAGTACATTACAGTGAGAAATGATAAATTACCATGCACTTGTGATGCTAATGCATCAAGGGTAAAAAACTGCATACTACATGGCATACTACATGGAGCTTCATGCATTAAGAGTGTCGCAAAGATAGAGCTATGCAAAAAAAAAAAAAAAATCATTTGTATCTTCTGAAATAACTGTTTGATCACTTACTTCAATTCATCTCTGAGACCTAATTGAACCTGAAGATTAAAATTTATGCTATTATGACTTTCCATTTGTGAACTGGGACAAAGTTCTAAAGAAAGTGTGTGAGTGTGGGCTTCAAGTTACCTATATTTTTGAAACTTTTAGTAAGTGAATTGATCAGAACAGTAACAGGTATTACAGCTTCTTAAAGCCTTTTTAAAATCTAAATATTGTGCTTGGTAATGACAACTACAGTATGCATTCTCCAGTGGCATTGCTCCACTTCTAGATGGGAGTATGTGTCGATGGCTTAATCTAAAGTATTTGAATAGTTTTGGTGACAAAGATCAATTAATCTGTTTTATTTCGGAGTAGTACATCGTGTACTAAACAATATCTTTACAGGTATCAAGGAAGAATTGAAAATCTTGTATGTATAATTTTTGCTTGCATTTTGGAAATACCTTCCTGGTATCCCAGAGAAAAGGAAAAATGTAGAAGCTGGTGAAACCTAATATGTGCTTACCGTCTGATTTCTTTCCCCCCACCCTGCACCAGGGGCTGGGTTTTGTTTTACCTTCACATTACTCAGTCCACCTTAAATTTTTTATTTTTGTACGATGTCTGTGGGTTCCAGTCTTGAAATATGAAGAAACAGATTTATGGCGGCTGCTGGGCACAACAAATTAAGTTGACAGTGATGTATGAGAGCATAATAGCATGATGATCCCTCTGTAGCGCGGCTGGACGCCTCCTGCTTCATTTGGCTCTTGTTAGGATCTTTTAGGCAGCTAAATAATGAAATTCTGCTGACTGATTTCTGATTTCTCTTTTCTTTCTCTTTTCACCTTTTTCTGAAACTTGCATTTCCCAGACCCATCCTAATGCCAGCAAACTGCCATTAAAGGATTCTTTCACTTATGACGATTACAGGTTGGTCTGTCTTTTAATTCTTTTTTTCTTCCCCCCTTTTTTTTTTTTAATATAGTGAACCGTGGGACCCTGGAAATGCTTCATTGGTGGGAAAGCCCTATTGTTATTGAAATGTTAAATGTATAAATTGATACTAATACACTTTCTTAATGAAGAAAAAAGTAAAATAAATATGCAGATTTTAATTGTTACAAAGGAGTAGTCATTATGAGCAGTTAATTTAGCCAACTGGCACACACAGGCGGAGATTAGTAAGGTAATTCGTTGTTTCTGAAGAAAATAATTCAGGTTTCAGGTTTGGGGATTTATTTTTTTTTAAACTTTTTTTTTTTTTGTAAAAGGCTTTACCAGCACATAGTAGTAAAAAGTAATACTTACAACGGCTCCTGAACAGGAGAGCTGGTGAACTTAAGCTGTACATGTGAAGCATGAGTGTCACTTGGAGGTGCTATAGGGGGTGACATAATTAAGATAAAAATAAGAATAATTAAGATAATGAGAGCTTTAATTCTGTGAAGTGATTAAAATAGCACGAATAAAAGGCATTCATGAGGTCTTACAAGGAATTTTTTTTTAGCCTAGTTGTACTTCTGAGTTAAGTCTATGAAAGTGGGATTTCCAAAGCACGTTTCCTTCACTTATAGGGTCACAGAGGAACACGCCAACTTACACGTGCAGTGGTCTAAAATGTTGCAGATGAAGTACAACAATTAAAAAGAAACATATTTCTATTATGTTTCAAATAGTGTTTGTATGTCAGAATTATCCACAATTTTAACTTGCTTTTTTTAGAAATTAAGTAGATTTGAACTTGACAGTATCTTTGTAAGCAATTTCTAGTCCTACTGAAAGTCTAATTTGGTATATTAAGTACTTGTTGGTAGTGAAGTCAGTGGAAGTTAAAATTAGTTTGACCTTCTGGTGGAGTTCCTTCCACCCATGTACCCCCATCCCAGAAAGAAACATAACAAATCTGTGTATTAAGGTCAGAACATAGTGAAACTAAGATTATTTTTTTTCCTTCTGGCATCTAATATTCATTTTTGTGTGAAATAAAATAAAACAAAAATGAAATTTTAGAAAATACTGAAAAATGAAGCTCTTCTTTTCTCTTCCGAAGATTCTTAAATTTGAATTAGGTAGCTGGCATTTCCTTTGCTTAACCTGAGTTAGAAGGGTTTTGAATGATGTCTGTGTGCTAAACTGTTTTACTTTCTTCATTCTTTTTACCTGGATATATGTTTGAGGTATTTGGGCCTTTTTTCCTCTTTATACTGTTAAGCAGAAAATTTAGGGATACTGATCTAAGCCAAAAGTTTGCAAACTGAAGCAAAGCACTTACCAAAATATTATGCATGTGTCAGGTGATGACACTGGTTTCCAGTTCATGCAGCACATAAGCTTTTTAAGGAGCAAAGGGAAAAATACCTCCTGGCTCTTACAAGAGTCTGCACATAGATGAGAGCTGCTGCTGCCAGGCAGTAGCTGTGAACTACCCCGGAGCCTGCAGGAATAGCTGACCCCAGGTTTGGGCTGTGTGGCGAGAGGTATGTGTGCAGTGAAGGGTTGGGGAAGCAGAAGGTGATGTGGGAGTGGGTCCTGGTTGAGGGAATGGAAGGTGTGAAGGTTCTGTTGCAAAGAGTGCAGAAGAGGGGGTGGGATCGCAATCCTGATTCGGGAATCGGTCTATGTGCGTGTCTTGGAAACCTGGGAGCTGCTGCTTCTCCTGCAAGTAGCTTTGCCTTCTACTGTTAATGTAGGCAGTGTGGTCTTTAAGAAAACTAAGTTTGGAAACTCACAGCCTAAATGAGTGCTTCAGGTTGGACGACAGCCAATCATACATCGATGTTTTGAATGCTGACCATCTAATGTCTTTAATTTTTTGTAGATGGGCTGTTTCCTCTGTTATGACAAGGCAGAACCAGATTCCAACAGAAGATGGTTCCAGAGTTACATTGGCTCTAATACCTTTATGGGACATG
Source organism: Charadrius vociferus (assembly GCF_000708025.1). NCBI lineage: Eukaryota > Metazoa > Chordata > Aves > Charadriiformes > Charadriidae > Charadrius > Charadrius vociferus. The sequence continues at coordinate 1,404,865 of NW_009649864.1, read as the reverse complement.
TGTAATCATACTAATGGACTGGTAAGGATTTCTTCAGTGTTGCTGAAAGGCTTTAGGGCTTAAGTATTAAGCCTTTCAACTGCTGTACAACAGTTTAACAACACTTTTCATTATGTTTCTTAACACAAGTATTTTATCTTCCCAAGTGACCTTAAAAAACTAATATGTGAAAGAAAGATTTGTCAGTTTTTTAAATGTCTTACGATAGCTTTTCAGGGAGAACTTTATTCATCTAGAGAAAACTTAGAAGTGATTGCATACAGTTATGTCTCATATACGTATAATGTGCCGTAAAAAGTTTTCGGTTACATGATACTTTTTTTCCAGGCAAGTTTGTATTTTCTTCTGACGAGGAGTTTTGTTTCTGGCGGGCTGAAAAATATTCACAGTACTGGACAGATTTGTTCTGAGAATAGGAAAGCGGGCAATGATAGAGGTTGCCCCATATAGCTACCACTAGGGAAAGTGGTTAGAAATTTGCTACTAAGAAATACTGCCTGCTCTCCTAACCATGCCCAGAGAGCCTTGTTATGGAGACAGCAACAACAAGAACAAAGCCTAGTTCAACAAAAACAGTACATCTGTTACTACATCAAAGAAACAAAATGCAAAAATACTACTTTAGGGCATATTAAACATTTAAAAGGTGACATATGTATGTAGAAAGTCAGACCTGCTGACATTTTGGCTTACGTGAGCGAGTTCAGAAGATGAGGTCTTGATTTCATTAACAGGCTGGTTAATGTTGAAGTGAGGAAATGAAAACCCATAAGAGGACAGTTTATCAATCTTATGTAACCAGTCTCACATACGCTTCAAAACTCATACCTGCTAATTGTGTATCCAGTGGATAGTATTTTTTTATTGTTAGCAGTGAATATGACCCTACTATTCAAGTTGTAAAGCAAGTTGGTTTTCACTTGACATTTAGCTAATTTATTGTTACTATGACTGTACCAAATGCACCAAAGTAGGCTAGGCTACAGAGTTGCAAGTGTTTGGTGGGATTTCTTTTTTTATTTATTTTTCCCTATTAAAACGTGATTACATGTTGTTGTTTAACTGTGATTCTTGCCTTTTGCTATTTGTTATGCAATCTCATAACTCTGAAATGGCAATAAGGCTTGTATGACAGTCTCCAATGTAAAGAAAATTGCTTAAAATTTAGAAATGTATATTTTTGTAATACAAGTCTTAGTACTTCCTGTACCCTTTTCCTGCTGGGCATCTCTTTCAGATGCTTTTGCAGAGACTTGTCTGTATTCATTAGACAACTCTTAATGAATGCCTTCAAAGTTGGGATCAGAGGAAAGAGGAAGAGAGGAGGGAGGGAAAAAATTATGTAGCCTATATTAAAAGAGCAGCTAGTTATGTTGTTTTAATCATTCAAACTTCTATTTAAATTGATAAAGTAATTTTTATTTTTATTATGCTCTTTAACAATGGGTTTGAGATGGAGCCAGCCTCCGGAGCCAAACCTGCTAGTGCAGTAGACTATCAGGGTTGGAAGCATTTTTTTTTTTATGCTGAAGTGTATCCTAAAGGGTGGAGGGAGGGGTGATGGTGCACTAAACTTAAATATTTTGACTGTACATGCAGCCTTTACTCATTTGTTTCATATTTCTACAGAAAACAGTTTAGATAGTTACAGATTTAGGAAGGATAGACAACTGTAATATTGATAATGGGCTAAGAAAAGCTACTAAACCTATTTCTGTTGTGTGTTAGTTTTCTTGTACTATTAGAAATGGGGGAAAAATCCTGCTAAGATAACTGTAAGCTGCTAAGGTAACTGTAAGTTGTCTGCATTGTAGTTTGTTATTGTAGAGCGCGATGAGGGGGGGTTCTGCTCTAATCATAGCATATCACTTGAAAATACACAAAGGGAATTGTTCTTCATTGCAAGAAAGTAAGAAACAAAAGACAGTGTTGTGTGTGCCCCTGTTTAGTCTGCTCCAAACAAAGTGCTGAAATACTTCTTGAGTCAATCAGCTGCTATAGATCCCTGTTGGTGCTTTATTCCATGGGGCTCCTTTCCATGAGCTAGATAATAAAATGCTCTTTGGGTTTTAACTGGAGCTAGGTCCATCCAGCTTTTTCTTGCTTCTGACAGTATTAATTAGATCAACCTGCCACTAAGAACTATATCAAAATGGTTGTCTTCATGCATTTCTCATTGTTATTCTTTAGTGGGATTGTATTTTGACAGTCAGAGGTTGATTACCAGTTCCGCCAGAGCTTTAAATAAGCTATATTCTGCCTGTTGGGCTGGGTCCATCCTTAATCACTGACCAAGCAGACTATTGCATGCTTTATACACAACTTGAAATTCATGTATCAGTCTGCTTCAGAAATAACACTGAAGGGATGCAATTTGTCAGCTATCATGTGGGAAGAGAAGTAAACACCCTGTTAATTCTATTACATGACTGCTATTAAAAGAAAGAGGAAATAAGAGTCTAGCACTCCATTATGCTTTATAGAAAAGCCTTTTAGAAGAGCTGCTGTGTTTTTTAGTGGTTTTTTTTAAAGAAAAAAAAAGGCAAAAATAAAAAAACAATCCCAAAAAAGAGCAGTGCTCTAGTAAAGCATACTTAAACTGACAGAATCCTTCTCTTAACGTACTGTTCCACAGGCATTTCAAGAAACTGGAACGGAGTTTTGACATTCAGAAGTATTTCATTGAGTTTACACACTAAGAAAATTTCAGGATAGGTCCAGTACTGTCAAGAGTTCACCGAGTTCACTTTTTTGAATGGAAGTTGCAGTTTTTCCCAAGATCACTGTATTTTAATTTGGAAGGTGCATTTCTCATAGTGAAGTTAAATCCTCTAGCACTTGTGACCTGCAATTCAGGGTTAGATAACCTTCTAAATGAGAGATCTTAATTAAAAATTGTTCAGTCCAGCATGGTGAATGTACAAGAAAGCCTGTGTTTTGCAGTAGGCCATATCGCATGGTGCCAGTGTTCCCTTCTGATCTCAACATAGCACAAACCATTCATAGACCTGAAGTGATGGCATCCGCACGCAGAGCAGTTCGGCAAGCTTCCGCAGGGGCAGGCTGCCTGCGCTTGGGGCTGCCGTTTTGGGTTTACTGCATCATAGATGAGTTCCTTGTGCTCACTTTGAAAGCACTGTTTTGGGTGACAGATGCGCGCTTGATGATGCAAACAGCGCTAAAACTATTAACATGTAAACCATCAACCAAGCTTTCAAAATACTCCGTGGAGTTCTGTCTCTGGACAAACTGCATCCAAGATGGAAATTGGGATATACTGCAGCTCCCATGTAAGTCAGCTTCCAAACAAGTATGTTTTCATTTACAAAGGCTGAGAGAGAACCTTTGGCATCTCATAGTTTTTTTTCCCAGGCCCAGAGTATATTTTTCCAGTACTGAATTCAGAATACCTACCATAAAAGTTGCTTCCTCATTGTTCAGCAGCTTATGGTCCATCCTGTGGCTGCATCTGGGCCTGCGTCTTTGGTAATACTATTCAAGAACATGCTGTTTGTCACTTTAAAAAGTACTACATTTTTAGGATAGCTTTACTTGTTCGTGTGACCATTTTACGGTTTTGTAATTTTTTTCAGAGAAGTACAGATTTGTTATGAGAATTTATCCTCTTCCATTGCCTGCTACCATCAAAACAAAATCCTTTTAGCATTTTAAGAGTATTACTTAACTTTAGATAAAGGGATTATATGCAAGTAAATTATAATTCTCTGAAGATTGTATCCCCTAAAGATCCGCAGTTATCTAATCCTTTTTCATTGAGAGATCAAAAATGTGCTGGCAGTTGAAGGATAAAGCACAGCATATAGAGCTGTCAGTGCCTTGCTCCCTTGGGCCTCAGGGGAGTGACTGAAAACTCCAGAACTTCCTAACAAGCTGCAGGCTTTAGCATGGGACTGTCTGTGGTCTACGGAGGGTTCTTTCCTCAGAGCCTTCCATTCACTTCAGGTAGGTTATTTCTTCCCTTAGATTTCTTTAATACAGAGATTTTTTTTTTAAAAAAGAGATTGCTAAGGAATCATAAAACAATTACTACCAGCTATACTATATCATACAGAGAAAGAAATGTATGCAATTGCTATTCTTAATATCTGTTTCCAATAGGACAACGTTTTGTCAGTGGTGAGGGAGATACGTATAAAATGCTAAAGGTGCTTTTGTTACTCTTTCCTTGGATAGATCACTACAGGCTACAATTTAGAAGATGACCGGTGTGAATGCGTAGCGCTTCAAGATTTCAAGCCTGGAGAACAGGTAGCGTGAACAGTTATCTACATAATTGTTCGTTAATTAAGTTTTGTGGACACTTGGTAACTCCCTACAAAATTTTAATAACAGAGTGGTGTGAATTAAGCCCTGCTACATTTGTATTTTATTGTGCTGAGCTAATTTTGTGTGAAAATACTGCCAAACTAAGTGCATGTTTTTCAGAATAAAATACTTTCTGTCACTTGGTGTACAACCCAACTTTAGGTGAGTTTTGATTCCTCATTTTAGACAACTAATTGAAATATTTAATCATTGGTAAATGCATGTATACAGACACTGAGTGTGGTATTCTGGATGAGATTAATAAAGGCCATATCTGAAGAACCAAAGATAAATATAGATTTGGGGCATCACTTTGTCTGCAACAGCAGATTGTAGAGTCTCTCTTTAAAATTTTGATTTGTTTCTTATTAGTCTCCCTTTAACAAGAGTTTAAATGCATTATAGTTGCCAGTCATTTTACCCATGTCGCCATTCCCATGCTTAGTGAAAATGAGAAAGGACCTAAAAATACACTCCCTCCCTTTCGCACAGGCACGCAAACGTGTACACAGCCCGTCATCCTGAAACAGAAGGCACCAAAGGGCAGGTCTTGCAAAGATGCATGGAACAGTTCAGAATGCAATGTTTTATTCAGAACCACTAGGAAGCAAAAATGAGTGTTAAAACTAGTGATGCATTGAAGACAGTGGTTCCAGGGGCGTAGGAAGCCCTCCAGCAGGAGGGTTCCTATTCTGTGTCAGCAGCCAGCATAAGCCCTCAAGTGTAGTAGCACTCCATTTTCCTGCTGCTTGTTCACCTGTAGTCAGCATGGCCCGAAAAAGGCTGTCTACGAAACATCCTGAGATGTTTTGTAACTCACTCTGAGTTATTACCTTTACTGTGTTATTTTGACAGCCTTACGCTTAACGATATTTTTATTTTCATTTTTTCTTATGTATTGTTACCTTCTTTTTTAACAAAGATGTGTCTGAAAAATTTTAAGTATGTCTTTCCAAAAGTATATTTATCCTCATTGCTATGCTGGGCTTTATAGTGATTGTATATTTTTTGTGTTGCTCTTAGAATTTGTTATGGTATATTTGCTGTTTTTTCCAATACCGGTATGATGAGTTAAAAGGGGTCCACAGTTTTTCCAGAAGTGATCCAATTTATAATTTTCCACAGCTGGCAATGAATGTGTCATATAGCTGTTCTGACTGCTCTCTCCATTTCAATTGTAGAGGCTTCCTCTATTCCGATTTTATTTTAGTAGTTTTACTATGTCTGCTATTTATCAGTTTTTTAAAATTTCTGTGCAAACTTTTAACTGTTATCGGCATCATTAAAGCACTTCAATTATATAATTCTTTGGTCTTTTAATATACTGT
>NW_009649864.1:1358632-1399173 GCF_000708025.1 Charadrius vociferus | reverse complement strand
TTTTGCTTTTACTACTAAAAAATGTGAGGCAGCAGAAGTCCACAGAATCTATCAAACGCTGGCATTGAATAAAGCAACTTTCTCATTCAGTTTAATTGGCTTTTTTTGTAAAACAGTCTTAGCGTGTAAGAGCACACTGTGTAATCTGCACATAATATGTGACTTTTAGTTTAAGATGAGATGTATCACAGTAGTTTTAAAACTTGAGAGGGTTAGCAAACTCTTTCCTTAACCACTGCCTTAACATCCCTAGGCAGGTCACCTGTTCATTATATGAGTGTGTTACAGTGTGATGTTTACTATAATTTAATATATAACGCTTAATCATTTCGTGCTTAGGATAAATAGTTCTAATCTAAAATTGAAAACAAAGAAAGTAAATGACATCATTAAGTGTTGTTGAGTCCTTAAGAGAACACTGCCTTTCTCTGTTAGCTGGAGAGGAGTGGCAGCTTACAGGTATCCAGCGCATTGCTGTACCCTAAGGTTAAGAAGGGAGTTCTGTAACTGTTGGAACTTTTTTTTTTTTTTCTGATTGACAATTCTGTTATCAAACAAAAGGGAAAAATATCCTCTTGGTGTGGGAGAAGACAATTGCTACTTTGACCTCTTGTCCCATGTACTTCATACAGCCTAGCCCTGAATTCAACACTTTGCAGGTTATATTTAGAAACTTCTTTTTTAAGGTGAATTAAAGTAAACTATTTGCTTTACATACAGAGTTCAGAGTATAACACAAAAATAACTACTGGCTGAACACAGGTCAGGTCTCTGTATGATATACTTCGGTGTATCTATGCCTAAAGGTAACATTAAAACAAAAGCAAAGTTGATCCATCAACAATGTAGGTTACTCTTTTGGATGGACGTATGAGGGGGGGAAATGATCCCAGAAACACCGTTTCTTGTAATGGGCCCTCCTTGTCTCAGGTTTTTTTAGCCTGCATAGGCAAAGGCATAGGCTCTTTGAAAACTTATTTCCATATACTGATATTTTATGACAGTCTGAGAAAACAAAGCATTTTTCTTTTAAAGTATAGAATAAGAACCTCTTCTTTCAAAGTCTGTTACATGTATATGTTTACATCTACCTCTAAAGTATATTGCCACAGTACATACAGCATTTGAATCTATACCAGAAAACAAAGTGTGTTTCTTTATATAACCAAATATACCTTGTACTCAGAATAGTAACTCTTTCAGGAAATAACTTTCAAATTATGTCAGTTTTGTGAGCTGATCTTAAGCTTTTTTCCTGTCCCTTCACTTCTCTTTTCATCCTTCTAGATTTACATTTTTTATGGCACTCGGTCAAACGCTGAATTTGTGATCCACAGTGGTTTTTTCTTTGATAATAATTCACATGACAGAGTGAAAATAAAGCTTGGCGTGAGTAAAAGTGACAGGCTGTATGCCATGAAGGCAGAGGTCTTAGCTCGTGCTGGTATCCCAACGTAAGTAAAACACAATGCCATGGGTTTTTTAAAACATTTCCAAAGTATATAGTGTCCAGTAGAGCACATATAAAACTGTTCCATGATCATTTTCTTAGGTGTAATATTTCTTCTGTTTGTATAGCAAATTAAAGTTATTGTAATAATATTTGCAGAAGTTCTCTGAGCTGTATTATCATCTAATTTGGACCATATATAAGGGAAAAAAAGCCTTTGGTTTAATAACCATTTGAACAAAAACCGAGCAAGGATTAATTTAAAGCAATCTGTGGTTTTTCTTTCTTTCCTATCCCTTGCAGACATACTACGATGCTCAGTATGTGAACCACAGCATTTTCCTTTAGTCTTTTCAGTCCAGAGGGTACTGTTAGGAGCAGCAGACGTGAAACATTGCATTTTCATGAATTTATTATGAAAGCCGTATAAAAATAATTGTAAGTGTAAAATTGTGGAGATAATTGTTCTTTTCAGATACAGGTTAGGGAAGCTTTCCTTCAGTTTGAACTAGTATTACCTAATTTTGTAAAAACTACTTTTGTAACACTGCATTTGTTTTATACTTTAAAGTCTTTTATGTTGAAATAAGTTCAAAGGTATGACAGTAGAACTTGCATTTACTGTTGCTGTTTGATTGTTTCTGTTATTAGTTCTAGTGTTTTTGCCTTGCACTCCACTGAGCCTCCAATCTCTGCCCAGCTTTTGGCTTTCCTTCGAGTATTTTGTATGAGTGAAGGTAAGATGTTTTATAAAGATAACCTAATTTACGTTTGTGTTGGGGTTTGTTTGTTTTTTAATGCAAGAATGTGATAGACATATAAAATACTAAGCTAGAAGATCAGAATAGTTGAGGAGTTGAGGTTAAAAAGGGATCTGTAAGCTAGTGAGAAACCAAGTCTTTGGCCATGTTGTCTGAGGGAATATTTTGGTAGCATAGACCTTTCTGGAACTCCCAAAGCATGAGGTGATGGAATTTCTTGATTTTTTTTTTTTTAATTTTTTAAATTTTTTTTTTTTTAGTCTCCCAGGCTGTTGTGAATGAGTGAGCTTTGGAGCTTGATCTTTAGTTCTTAGGTTTAAAAATGGTTCACAGAACAAGATCATGTGAGACCTAGGGGTTTACATCCTTAAAATCATAGCATATTAGCCATCACTGCTAGAATCATTTCGGTATGGAATATTCAGTACTGCAGGAGAAATATGGAAGAGATATTTTAAAGTTGAGTGTTTTCAGCATTTTGGTATTTCATAATCCAAAACCAACTTACGTATTTGCAAACTGTCTTTGTAGTGTTTCTCTTATGTTAGGGGTTTTTATGGGGAAAATAGATGTACAATTAATAAGTATTCACCTAATTTGTGCATGTGAAACTTCTGATTAAATGTTTGTAACAGCTGCTTGCTGGTTAGATGCTGTGTCGGAGGTTATAGATCTGACAGTTTTTCATGACAGTGAGAGAATGCCCTTGCAGCTAGGGATGCTGTGCAGATGACGCAGATTTTAATACCAGTGGAACACTGAAGTTGCAAAGTTTTTGCATGTGCTCTGTTTGCTTTCTTTAATAAAAACAGCCTACATAATTTAGAGTCATGCCTTCACTGCATCCTGTCATCCATCTTTTAGAATTTACTAAGAAAATAGAATAGCATAGTTCAGTTGAAAGGGGCCTACAGTGATCATCTAGTCCAGCTGCCTGACCACTTCAGGGAAGTAAATTCAAGTAAAGCAAATTTTAGGAGGCCGAATTTTGGCTCAGAGAAGAAAATACACTTCAGGGAAGTAAATTCAAGTAAAGCGAATTTTGGCTCAGAGAAGAAAATATAGCTAGTAAACATTTTAATTGCATTACTCTGATATATGATTGTGCTCAGATTATTCATATGTCTTAAACACTGTATAAGAAAACTGTTTATTGAGAAACTACGTGCAAGTGGTTTGCGAAGTTTGCGGTAGCTGCTTTGCAGGAGTGAAATTTGGTAATTAAAAGATTAATGGAATTTGTGTAATGTCAAGGAGCTGATTAAACATTTTCTGCTCTGTGTGAGGTTTGTTTGATGGATGTCTTTTCTGACCAGCTGTAGGGAGTTTCTGCTACTGAAAAAGATTATCAAAACAATAGGAAAAATAATTCCATTGCTATTTGCACACTCTGGACTGTTCCTTTCATTATCAAAAAGTTCACTGAGCTCTTCAAAGAATTACTCCCTTTCGCTCATCGAGTATTATGCAAAACATTCCATCTCACTGTGACAGAGTTACACTGTGTATCAGAGGCTATGATATATAAAGCATCTCTATTTCAGAGTTGAGCAGAAGGTCCCTTTTCTGCTAACCTCAAGACTTCCAGTTGCCTCTGAGGAGAATCCTAGAAATAACCAGCATATCTGATAATTCTTATTTGAGGACAGGGTATTTTTGTTAGCTGCTCAAAGCTATACTATTGAAAATAAATCTTTCTGCAGTTTGTCAACTGACAAAGTGAATGATGAGATTGTTTTTAACAGATTGGTTTTATGCTTATTGCAGAAGAGCTGAAAGAACACTTGATAGGCGAGCATGCCATTGACAAAATCTTCACTCTGGGGAACTCTGAGTTTCCCATTAGCTGGGACAATGAAGTGAAACTTTGGACATTCCTGGAAGCCAGAGCATCCCTTCTTTTGAAAACCTATAAAACAACTGTGGAGGTAAAATTATCGTTATATGTAATTTAAATGTCTGAAATGCTTTGTGTTATGATTGTAGGAGATATCTTGACTTTACAAACTTTAATCTGAAGGCTAGTACATAATTCATTCTCTACTTTTTAAAGTGTAGAAACAGATTTGCATTATCTAAGGAAAATCAAATAAGATTGCAAAAAAGAAAATTTTGTTAATGTAATTTTCTTAATGTATTTTTTCTTTGAGACTCCAAATAGAGGCTACTTGCTTTTTCTCTGCAAGTGAAATGGGGAATCTGTTTCAACTTGTCTGTTAGTTGCATTCTCCGGACTGCAAAGAAATGCGCCACTATTGCAAGCGTCTAAGTGAACCTACATGTCTCATACTTGTGAATTCTCCTCGCTTTGCTTGTTATGCAGGCTGATCTACGTGGAGAAATTTTTGGCCTCTTTATGAATTCTTGACAAATTTCACTGGCACTCCATGCAGACCACCTTATTCATATATGTCCATTTGGCTCAGCCTGAAGAACTTGGTGTCACTTATTGTTAATGCATAGAGAGAAAAGCTGAGGGATTTTTTTATTGTATTGGTTGTTACTAACAAACTTGCTTTTTTTTTTTTTTCTTTTTTTGTAACAGGATGATAAGTCCTTCTTAGAGACCCATGACCTTACTTCACATGCGGTAATGGCTATCAAATTGCGCTTAGGTGAAAAAGAGATCTTGGAGAAAGCAGTAAAGAGTGCGGCTGCTAGCCGAGAGTATTATACCAAACAAATGGCAGATGGAGCTCCACTTCCTAAATATGAAGAGAGCAATATTGCCTTGTTGGAGAACACTGCAGACTCTAGACTCCCTATTGTCTTGAGAAACCTAGAAGATGTGGAAGAGCAAGGGGACTTAAAGATTGATGAAGCTATTGATGCTGAAGTCACAGAGAATGGGTTTGTAAACGGTGAAAACTCTCTATTTAATGGGACCAAATCAGAAAGTGAAAATCTAAATAAAGAGAAAAGCAACAGAGAGACTGAAGATGCCAAAGAATCTTCTTCAGAAAGTACTGATGAGGTTAAAGAATAGCCCTAAAATTTTACTTTCTTGTGAAATTAAATTAGCTGAAGTTTATGAACAGTGCATTTATGTTGGTGTGTTTCTTTGTTAACATTTCTCTTTCTGCAGAGAAAAATGTTTTTTGCTGCTTTATATAAAAAGGAATTTTTAAGTTATTTAAAAGATTTAGCATCCCTTTTCAATTAAGATTGCCATCTTGCTTTCAGGCAAAAACTGGGGAAAGAGGTGCCTTTGGAAGATTTTGCAGCCCTTTGTTGAACCAAATGTATTTTCTTCCTGGGGAAGAATTAAGCTCTTCTATCTGCTGTGCTTTTGTTGTTCTGTCACTCTGACTACCGAAATTAAAAGCTTGCTCTGCCTCCTGCCAAGAAAAGCAGAAGGCAGGACTGACTCGGTATTCAGCATGAAGGTGGGAGAGCAGTACAGCAGAAAACTGGATAAGAGGATCAGAAACTTGGGAGACTGGAAGAAAACCTGTTTAAAATCAGGTATGCCAGTCCAGAAAAAGGTAAGGTGGCAACCTTATGATTGGTAGTTTTAAATGTTGATGAGAATCCAAATTGTATACACTTAAAGTGATCTCTGAAGATTTTGGTTTTTGTCTCCTGTTTACTGTACAAAAATATCTCATCTTTCTTCTTCAGTCAGAGTTAGGCTGCTACCATACAACATTCACCAACTTTTAAAGGCTGACTTATTTTTATTGCCAGGTGCGGTACCTTCTATTTACAAGGTTGGCAGTGCTGCCGGAGAGTTTGAAAGCAGATAGGCCAAGCCACAGCTTTAAACTGTACTGTTCAAAGTGAGGTTGCTTCCCAGCTTCTTCTTCAGGTTTTCACAACTAGCTAGAGATTTTCAAAGCTACACTTTTGACTAAATCATTATTAAAAGGAAAATATGATTTAATATTTCTGTCTGCTACTCCTTCATTTCTCTGTTGTTGGATGTAACATTGAATGTGACATGGCTACATGATCTTGCTCAACTTCATCTTTTGGTTAAAATGTTAATTGATGCTATTTTCTTGAAGGAAGTGGCAGGCAGGCTAATGTATTTTTGGCCCGGGTCTAGACCACAGCTGAGTCTGCAGTACACTTTGCCGTTTAGATTGTGTCTCCGTCTGATGCGCATTTCTTGGGATACCTCCACAAGTTAAGCAGGTCTACTGTCTCCAGCAGTTTTGGTCACCGTCATACTGTGTTTTAACTTCTAGGTGGAAACAGTACAATCCTAGCGTAGTGCAGCATCAGAACAAGGGTAATTCCAAGGCTTGACTTTGAAATTACCTGGGTATTGAGAGGAGAGGAGGGCGGAATATTTTTATTTTGTGGGTGAATGGAGAGGATAAAGTGATTTAATTCTATTCTCAATATTAAGGACTTTGTCTTTTACCTCTGTATCATTGAATTGAAGATAACAGGTAGAATGGACAAGCTTGGACAATTGTTTAAAACTCAATAGATGTTGCAACCTGCTCGTCCAAGATCAGTTGCAGTAAAATGTCTTTTGACACATTCATAGTTTTATTAGGTTTTGCTTCTTTTATACTGCAGCTTGGAAAAATGTGTTTTTGCATAAATCTTTGGTGCAATACACATGAAAGTGACTTTCTTCCAGGTTGTCATAGCAGTTTTGGTGTTCAGCTAGTATCAGTGTGGGGAAAATAGAAAAAAATAGTTTTTTAAAAAATATTTCACTAAGAATGGCACATTGCCATTGCACCTTGGATATTGCTTCACCACTAACAAGATGCTGGACCAGTATTTTTGTAACTATATGCTGCCTTTGGTAGAATGTTATGAATTGTTGTCTTGACAGTTAAAATGTCATACAAAAGTCATTACAGTTCGGTTTTTATTAGGACCAATATTCCATTTTTGTTTCTGCCGGTTACATTGCACAACATTGTACTAGATACTATGATGCGATTCTGAAACTAGCCTTCCCTGAAAGTGATAACTGTAATTCAGAATTTCAATGCTTTGATTCAATCTGATACACTGTATTTTGTTCCAGTATTTGCTGATATCTATGGCTTAGCAAAGCCTGTGGTCACCACAGGACAGAATGTGTGGGTTTTCTTGAATAAAATATAGTTCTACCACGTCTTCCCTGGTGAGTGTATTATACAAACAAAACCTCTACCTGCTACCGACTGCTGTATCTTTTGGGGTGTGTGGGGAGAGGAATAACTGCCCAGGTGTACAGATAAAGATTAAAGGAGAACTAGCTGGGAAAAAAAAAAGAGGGATTCTAATAAGCAGAAAGGGAAAGTGGTCTATGAAGCGCACGGTCAAATTTTTACCCTTCATATGTTAGTGTTATTTAGAAAAATATGTTGCACACAATAAAAATAGTGAGTAATCTAATTTTGTAATTTGCATTTTTCCTCTGTGCATGTAATGGTTTCTCAGAAGCACTAACCTAAAACTTGGGCTTTTGAAAACTGAGGTGGAAACAAAAAAAAATTGGCACTGATGAGCCCTTATTACCATCTGTCATGAAAACAGACCTTTCAAAGCATTATAAAGTTAACTTTCTTCATAATGTTTGGTTAAGAGGCTGTTCACACTAATCCCAGGCTAAATGCCAAATCTTGCTTCTGTTTAGCTATCTGAAGTATTCCTGTAAGAAAGACATCACTTGGATTTCTCGGACTGGTCTCCAAAAACACAAGGGGGGTGGGGGTGGGGGAAGCCCTTTTGAATTTTGCATGAACCTACCTACTGATGAATGGTTTCCCTAACAACCTGTAACTTGTTTGGCTCTATACTGCAAGACGATGTCCGATGTCGGTATAGCCCTGTTGATAAGGTCAAATATACAAAATTGAGCAACAGCCTCCACTTGGGGAAAAAAAAAGAAAAAAAACCACTTGTAAAGTGTATAAACTCAACCTTAGCTTAAGCGCTGCCACGAATACGCGAGAGCTGAGAGCCTTCTGGCTGTGCAGGTAAGAGGGTTAAGCATCTTGGCTACAATAGGTTGTGTTTTAGTAACTATGCCTTTCTCTGGACATTGGTAAAAGGCGATATGTGCAGAAAATGTATACAACTCAACAGTAGCTGCATTCTTGAGGGTAATTTCCCTTTAGAGAGGAATGTTCATCATGGAGTCATGAAACTTGCATTTTTTGAAGGCACACCAGAAGATTTAGGTTACACAAACTGTTCTTCTGTAGTTCATGTTTAGAAACACTATTTAATATCTGCTGGTGCCACTTGTATCGCCCTTATTTTGTAGAAAGGCATGTGAAGTAATTATGAAACGTGATTTGAAGTGTTTCCGTCTTGCACACTAAAGATGCTCCCCAAATCTGCTGCTCTTTTCTGATTTTATGGACTGAAAGTCAGTCCTTGCTATTTCCCGTACTTTGTGCCAAACAGGAGCGTTCAGGAAAAACATGGCTCTACCAGATTTATCTGATAAAGCAACACCCGTTCCTTTTTCTCTAGAAGATTTTTAACAGATCCTTGTTGAAGTCAGCTATGACCACATGATTTTCACATAATTACTGTCTATATTTAATAGTTTCTAACAGGCTTACTTCTTTGAGTGCGTTGCTTGCTGTACAGAGTACAGCACGTAAATTGGTGACTCACTGTTCGAAGAGCTTCCTTAGCATCCCTCGGCTTCTACATCTATTTCCTAACAAATGTCACAAGTTTGGAAACCATGTGGAGGATTTTTCAGTTTAAATAAATAAATCCTAATCAATACTTGGGGGGGAAAAAAGCCACAAATACCCCTGGATTCTTTTGGGGTTTGTATCTCTTTAGATTCATGGGTGTATTCAGTGTATTTCAAAACGGAATGAATGACAGCTGTAGAGTTAGTGTAAATGACATAACCTTGAGCTTTAGTAATACCAATGAAATCTATCTAAGATAATTTTTGCAGCCTTTTGCTGAATATGGAGTGCTCTAGTACTTACACCTCCTGGATTATCAGGAACAGGCTCTGAAATATGTTTGAATATGTTGTTTTGTGTAGCAGCATACGTTGAGTGCTGTAGGGTACTCATAAGAAAATGTGATTTTTTTTTTTATTTTTTTTTTGCCTTGTACACTGTCTTTCAACAATTATCTTTATTTTCAGTGTATGTAGACACCAAACTTCACTTACAAATTAAATTTTTTTTTTTTTTTTACATTAGTAGCAGCATGGACTGGACCTGGCAGTTTACAAAAGCAATCAAGTTGGTCGTCAGTGTTTGCGTTGCCCAGAAAGTGTTGCCCAGTCAGTACTGGAAAGGTGGGAAACCACAAAGCATTTGACTTCTGCCTTTGATTCTTGTGCTAGGGAAGCCTTCATAGCTGGAGCTGGCACCATTTCTCATGAAAGATTAAGCTAGAGAGGGAAGGGAAGCAAGGAGATGTCCTTAAGTGGAAAATAAAAGCTGGACAACTGAACACTAGCTAGCTTGTCTTGGAGGCGGTGTAGCTATCCTGAAGGATAAGAAGTTGGGGAAGGACTTTTTACTAGGGCACGTAGCAATAGGACGAGGGGGAATGGCTATAAACTGGAAGAGGGCAGGTTTAGATTAAACATTAGGAACAAGTTTTTCACTTTAAGGGTGGTGAGGCACTGGCACAGGTTGCCCAGAGAGGTTGCTGAGGCCCCATCCCTGGAGGTGTTCAAGGCCAGGCTGGACGTGGCCTTGGGCAACCTGGTCTAGTGGGAGGTGTCCCTGCCCATGGCAGGGGGGTTGGAACTCGATGATCTTCAAGGTCCTTTCCAACCTAAACCATTCTATGATTTCAGTGAGCATTCAAAAAATGAGTGTCTCCAATTAGTGCTGTAATTACTGTGGATTTTTAAGCAAGGCATACATTTTGCAGTTAGACAAAGGCTTCACTTTCCCTGGGAATGGGTGAAAACGTATGAATTGCAAACTGCTGTGATGTGTTAAAGTGGCAGTGAAGAACAGATGCGCTGTCAGTGCTGAGGGCAACCGGAGCAAAGCCCGGGTTGGAGTCGCTGTTGTCCATGGACATGCTCCTCTGCCCTTGTGGGAGAACTGCGCAACACCGAGGGGGTATGGAAAGGCGTTATGAATCCAGCCTGGAAGGACTGGACAAAGCCACGGAGAGCAATATGGAAATAGAATATAGCGGTGCATTCGGGACACTCCACTGAAACAATGTGTCTAGACTTGGGGACCTTTATATTTTTGTGTATAGGACTATTTTATTGTATAAAGCTGGTCAAGCACAGAAGAGGCTTTTGAATCAGACTTCTGTCTTCCAGGTGATTCCTTCTGTTGACTGTGCTCTGAACTCCTTTTATTTCTTTTTTCCTGATTTTTATTAGTTAATGATTTTGGGGTATGTCAACTTTTTTTTTTAACTTCCCATTTTCCAAATAAATCCAGTTCGGACATGGCAAAACAGGTAATGCTGAGGATCACGACTTGTGCCTTTGAGCAGCTTAACGCGAACTGGAGTGAAACAGATCTGTAGCCCTTTGAGACTTGGCTTTGCTTCTTCAGAAAGGTGTTTTAAAATCTGCATGAGGATAGGGAATAAAATCTTGTGTGTCTGAGGAATGTGGATTTCCCAACTGAAACACCATGACTTATGCACAGATTCAGATACCGGCAGAATTCAATAACTGAACTTAAACACTTAGGATTTTATTTAATATTAGGCATATATCGTTCTTGAAAACTGAGCCAACTGGACAGCTCTGAACACACAAGTCATTTGTCCTCCAAATAGAATCAACAGGGCCAAAAATGGAGTTTCCCCTGTAGCATCCCACTGCTCTTCTTCTGCACTAATAGCCAAATTCCAGCATGGTGCCTTCTTTCACTTACAGATGTTCCCGACCGGGTCAACCCTTCCTTTGTGTCAGACTGGGGCCACCTACCCGTCCCCTAGATGCTCTTGCTATCCGTAGGGGACGTACTGGCTCTTCTTCCGGCCGATCCATGCGTGTTTGACACGCTGGTGTGGAAGTCAGCAGGTTTTGCGTTGTGCTGCTGACTTGGTTCGGTGCAAATGGAGTATCCTTTATTTTATTTTTAACTTTCTTTTTGTGAATGCGGTTTGATTTAAATATTCGGCAGTTTGTCATCACATTTACAAAAGTTGTCCGTTTCGCCTCTGTAAGGCTGAAATTTGGGAACTGTGTAGGTGTCCTGCATCCAGCAATTGCTTTATGGTGCGGGTTAAGGCAAATTCGTTTCCCTTTGCTTTATTCCATGCTGGTTCACCGCTTTCTGTGCTGTTAGTAACTCAGCCAAGGCTCCTAATTTCAGCGCTAATAAGTGGGGTTGTATACAGATTTGTGGTGCAAAGGTATGAAATGTTAAAACTGAATCTCCATACTGAACCAGACGTGCACAAACAGCCTCCTGTGAACTGCAAAGGAATTTTTAGATTAACTTGAATATCTGTAAGAAAGCCCCACTGCCTTGCAGCAATTAATTCAAGTGATTGGATGCTAGGAATGGTTTATTATAATTGCACACAGGTAGTAATTTATTAGGGTGGCTGTTTCTTTTGGCATATGTCAAGAAGGTCAGAGTTTAGACTTTTTTGGACATTAACCTAGTCTTCTGAAACTCTGAAGTTCCACTTTTTGGTCATTAATTTCGTACATGCTGAGATTGTGACAATTAACCCACTTAATAAAGGTCAAGTTTCAATTTTTTCCAATTTCTGGAACACTTAACTTTATTCCTTCTTGAAAATGGGCAGATACAGAATGATAAATAGTTATTAAATGAGAACGAAGATGTAGTTCTGCTGTCAAGATACTATTGAACGGTTAGTAACAAAAGGACCAGAACTACTACGGATTTGAAGTAAAAGGAATAGCGTAAAACAGACTTCAGGAAAAGTATAGATCACAGTAAGCTGTTTAAAATAATTTCCACTAACATCCCTATTAACTTACTCTACCTTAGCCTCTAATTATGCAAATCCGTTAATTTATCCCTTTAATGTTTTTCACGTATACATGTGATTTTTCCCACAGCTCAAAAGCAGCACCTAACCACAGCTGAAAGGCATAAACAAGCCCAGTGAATAAGGAAATGGTGGTGGTGTTTGCAGATGACCAAAGCCGAGTTACGCTGTGTTTTAATAATATCTGCATTTCAATGAGCCACAAGATTAGATAAAAATAAACCCTTGGTTCTGTGTAGTGGCATCAATTCCTAACGGATACATCGGTATGTTGGGTCGCTGAAGCTAACACTTAAAAAGTAGAACTGAAGTATGTTGTCATTTTTGAAAAGTATCCATCAAAAAGCATCTTTATTAATTTTAAATTGCATCATCCATTGAAGAAGTGTTTGCAGATGAATCAGAAGCAGTCATTTTTTTATGTTAACAAAATCATTGTGCCTTGAGTATTATGCCAGTGCTGAGTGATTTTTGGAAACCTATTTTTCACATACATTTTTGCATAGTGTTTAGGTATCGACGAAGACTGTGAGTCCTTCTGGGGTATTATTGCAACAATTTTATAGGTTGATGCTGAATACTTTAATGCAGGAATGACACGCAAGTCTTTCAAAAAATAAAAAGCTGTGTATCGAAAACAATTGTATTTCCCACATAATTTTTTCATGAAGTAGTACAAGTACTATTACCCAAACCTTAGAAATGGAGATATTGTCACAAATTCTCAGTCCTGTTTTGTGAAAGCTGCAGCTTTGGGCACCTGAACAGACTCACTTCAAGTAGAGGAGTATGAAGTTTCTGGCACCGTTAACATGTGCACCAATGTAATTGCACAAAATTCATATTCTAATATCATCACTCAAGATTAGATGAAATTATTGCCACTCTGGACAAAAAGTGTGACTTTTGAGTTTAGAATCCCGCAGTGCGGTTTGGCACTGATGCGGCTTATTTTTCGTGGGAGAGGTTTAGCTGTTGCTTTAAAAACTCTTGCGTTGTCCCCAGAGGTTTTTACACAGACACACGCACATACTCACTTGAGGTACTCTCTGCCCCTTCTCCCTTTGAGAGGAGTTATTAGCCTGCGCTAATGCTGTCTAAATGCGCACTAGTTAGTAGCAATACTTGTGGGACAGATGATTTATAGCCACTTGATTCAAAAGATTTTCAGCTAGAGCTAAGTAATAATTTCAAATGATCAAATATCATCTGCCACGAGAAGCAAATATGCAGCACAATGATAGTTATCAAGCTTACTCTCAGCAAAGTATATTAATCTTTCCTCAGATTTTACTTTTGGGAGTAGTAATATTCTCTGACAGAACAGTTCAGTCATCGTAAGCTGAGTTTCAAGAAGCAGCAGCGTTTTTCCTCAGTGAAATGAGGTTCAACAGGTAGAACTTCAGCCTAAAAATGATGTGCAGACTTGACATGGACCTCTTGATTTTGCATCATGAGAAATTAGCCAGCCTTTTCCTCTTCTTTCTCTTTATTAAGAAAGCTATTTTTGCTGTCCATATTGGGCAACTATATAAAAACAGGCAAGTTTTATATCTTGGCAGGATTAAATGAGAAGTATGTACATCTTTTTTTCATATCCTTGAATATCAAAACAAGACAAGCCTATTTAGGAACAAGGATTTTATTGCTTAACATATATTTGCATCACGCAGTGAAGACATTCGCTTTCATGGCACGTTTTCTCCCCATGGTTTCTAAATGCCTCACAGCTCTCACAAAGCTGAATTTTTGCAGTGCTTTTCTGAAATGAAGAAGGGGCTACAACAGGGTGGCAGAGCCTGAATCTGTGGTTCTGGTCATGAGAGATGCCTTTGTTAAAGGTTTTCAGGATCGTGTGAAATAGTTTTGTGAACGAACTACAAGATTTTTTTCTAGAAAGAGAAAAAGACATGTGCCTGCTACTTCTTTAGAACAAATGCTTACTAAAATCAGCAGTTCATCTTTAGGAATAGAAAGTCATTAAGCATTGGGGTTATTTTCTCCCTAGCCTTAGATTGGGGGAAGAAAGTAATGCTGTAAGAGCAGTGCTAAGCCTCCCCCAACGACAGGATGACGTTCACAGGTGTAATTGTACCTGTTCTGATCCAGACTTCTTCTCTGGGTTCAGTGATGGCAAACGCAAATAAAGTGTTAGCTTGGAAAGCACTGAAGAGCACATGATGATATGACCCGGTCATCCTCTTTCTAAGAAGATATAAAGACCCAAATATAGACAACAAAGCCAAGGTGGAGCTTCTATGTGAGAGAGCCTCTAAAGGCTTTTTAAGGTAAAGAGGAGTTCTGATACAGATATAAGAAGCAATGAAAGATGCTGTAGGGAAAGGCATAGCTGGTTGATTTAGTGACAAAGTGTTCTCTCGGGAAGGTATTGATCTAAACTGCACAAATCTGCAGGAAAGGGTGAGATTTAGCCGATCTTCCTCACGTAGAAAACTTCTGAAAAAATTGGATCCGTCAAAGCATCCTATTTTGGTGTTTCAAGGCTGATTTGTTAAACAAACAAAACCTGGGCACTGACACGATCTCTTTGCGTTTCCCTGCGTGTTACTGAAGTGTTTCTAAAGTTACTTATGTCTCAGGTGTTAAGAATTTGTTGGTCATCTTCAAATTTGACAAAATTATGGAAAGCTCAGAGATTGCCAAGTCCCATGAAAATCACCAGCCAGGTAGTGCCCTGCTTTAGGGCAGGAGCTGGGACTGTTTAGTTTGAGGAGGAGGAGGCTGAGGGGAGACCTCATCACTCTCTATAACTATTTGAAAGGATACTGTAGAGAGGTTGGTGCTGGTCTCTTCTCACAGGTAATTAATGACAGAACGAGAGGGAATAGTTTCAAGCTCCAACAGGGTAGATTTAGACTGAACATTAGGAAAGAATTTTTCACAGAAAGAGTGGTTGGGCATTGGAATAGGCTGCCCAGGGAGGTGGTTGAGTCACCATCCCTGGATGTGTTTAAGAGCCGTTTAGATGTGGTGTTGGGGGATATGGTGTAGGGGAGAACTTTGTAGAGTAGGGTAGATGGTTGGATTCGATGATCTCAAGGGTCTCTTCCAACCTAGACAATTCTATGATTATTTAGGGACAGACATGCTTCATCAGCTCATACGTTGTTAGCCTGCAGAAAATCCACGTGGAGACAGCCCTAAGCACAGTTCATGGTCAACCATGAGAGCCAGAAGAAAACCATGCCTCGCTGTTCACAACAGCAACCTAAATTTAAAACCTCTGATTTGGGTTTGAAATGACCTTTTATTTAATAGTGTAAGCTAGTACAATTCTTAGACTTCAAGCCATTTCACAGAATGAATCACAGAATGGTTAGGGTTGGAAGGGACCTCTGGAGATCATCTAGTCCAACCCCCCTGCCAGAGCAGGGTCACCTACAACAGGTTGCACAGGACAGCGTCCAGGCGGGTTTTGAATGTCTCCAGAGTGGGAGACTCCACCACCTCTCTGGGCAGCCTGTTCCAGTGCTCCACTACCCTCAAAGTAAAGAAGTTCCTTCTCATGTTAAGATGGAACTTCCTATGTTCAAGTTTATGCCCATTACCCCTCGTCCTATCACTGGGCGCCACTGAAAAAAGACTGCTCCCATCCCCCTGGCATCCTCCCATTAAGTATTTGTAAGTATTAATAAGATCCCCCCTCACTCTTCTTTTCTCTAGACTAAAGAGACCCAAGTCCCTCAGCCTTTCTCCATAGGAGAGATGTTCCAATCCCCTAATCATCTTCGTTGCCCTTTGCTGGACCCTCTCCAGCAGTTCCCTGTCCTAAAATATTTCTTTGAAATATTAAAGTAAAAGATTCAAAGTGTTCAATACTTAATAGCTTTTTGTTTTCTGGTGCAAATGGTCAAGAATTAATTTTGCTGCAAATTGAAGAACAAACTTGGATCTGAACTGGAAAGTTGCTTTTTGGTCCAGCCCCACTCCTGTTCATCCTTCTCTACATAGGAGGACTGGGGGCAGTCTGAAGGGGAAGAAAACCTCAAAGTGACCTAATAAAACATGGGTGACCAACGACACTTCATGCTATAGCAAGCAAAACAAGAAACCACCTGCTGTAGGTGACCCTGCTCTGGCAGGGGCGTTGGACTAGATGATCTCCAGAGGTCCCTTCCAACCCTGACCATTCTGTGATTCTGTGAAACCCACCATTCCAGAGGAGTTTGAAAAGGCAAAGCGTTGGTCTTAATGCTTCAGATTTCTGTTAAAATAAATAGACAAAATTGAGAAGATAATCAGCCCTCAGCCCTAAGATTACAAGGAGATTCAAATTGAGGGGGGGGGAGGTAGAAACTTATCCCGTGGGCAGGTGATTACGCAGTTGTCTAAGGAGAAAGGGTTTTGCATTGCTTTTGATGCTTTTTCTATGCATGACAGGATGGAAGTTCAGTGGTCTGAGCTGGATTTCCTACATTCCTCGAAAGACGAGTCAGACTGAGTCTTTGATAACAGCCTCATCAGTTTGGCAATATGGAGCTTGAGGAAGTGTGCATAAGTTTCCGTCCTATTTTATTTCATTTGACAACCTTTTTTTGAAGATCAGAGCATACTTACAATTTTTATAGAACTCCTAAATCATTAAACTTACCGCATATGCTTATAAATGGCTTTTGTAGTCTGCTTCAGATTTTTTTTTTCCTATGCTGGGTTTATATCAGGTAAACTGGAATAACTGCAGGCTCCTGACTCCCACCTGACTCTCGATATCCCCGTGAACACTTGCCAGCAAACTCAGTTAACTCTCTACCACTTGAAATAGCCCTTGAAACAGCCACTAAATAAGGTCTGCCTGCTTTTCACCTTTCTGATCTTTTTGGTCTAGTTGCGAGTTAAAACGGAGCTCGTAAGCGGTGTACCAACAGCAGTAGAGGCTGATATGGCTGTCCATCACCTTCAGCCCTCACGGGCTCCTGGAGAGCACAGCTGCTTTGGTCAGCTGGCATTTGGGTATAGGACCTTGCCGGTGACTGATATGAAGGAGGGGAAAGTGTACAGAGCAGGTGCCACCGAGGTGCCTGAAAAGGCTGGGATGAAATAATACAGATAGAGCGGTAGTAAGGAGTCGGTTGAAAACATAACCTCAAACACAGAGATGTTAGGCCTAATAAGCCTAAAAACCTGAAGTGTGTCAATTTTCCTGTTTTCTCAGATTTGTTGGCATTTTTTTAACATCTGTCGTATTTGCAAGATCTCTAAAGACACCCGTGCCCCCTCTGGTAAAGGGATAAATACGGTACTTAATGGAATGAGATCTCATTTTGTTCCGTTTCAAACCAAGTAAGTGTGCTTTAGATTTCATGGGAAGTCTGTAAAGGGATTTCCCTCCAAAGCTAACAAACCAGCCATGGAACAAAGGGAGAACAGCCCTTGTTTGAGGTCAGTGGTTACCAAAAACCAGTATATTGGCTCTCCAATTACCAGTATTTTCCTTGGTAAATCACGCTGCAGTATTCCGGAGCGAGCACCTCATGCTGTGGTGCAGGACATCCACCTTTGCCGCCCCTCTTTTTCCTTTCATTGATGTGCAGAGAAAACTACAGCACGGACAGTCTTTGTTGCATCATTCTCCATACCTGGAAGCAGATTTTTCAGACGCTGTACTACTTTCTGTCTGGTCCAGATGGGTCACAGGAGAAGATGATTTCATTAGTAGATGTAAGAACTGCAGAGGACTTGGTGTTAGCTGAATCTCAGGCCAGAACCTTAGACATGGGCTCCAGATTGTCCACTCAGCCCACAGCAGGGACCCGCTGGCTCTGACTGTGCATCCAGAAGCGCCTAACTTCAGACAGGACTGAGCCAAGCTCTCAGGGCAGGTGAGTCCCTGATTTCAGCACAAATAGCTTTTTTTAAAAAAGGACCTGACTGTTTCCTGTGCCCTCTGAGGGATCTGGGGGAAAAATAAATAATTCACAAGCTGTTCTGTTGTGTTTCTGGCTGAATCTCATCAGGCAGTGGCTGGTGCCATATTCAGAGCACTATTTCTTAATTCTCTCTCCTTCACTTCATACTTATCTCACTTTAGAGAGTGTGAAATTTTTCAGTTCATTATGTTCTGAACTGTTATTTAATTGAAGCCCCTAATGTTCCACCAGTACACACTGCACACAGTCATTTAAAATATTCCAGCAGTGCACATTTTTTATAAGTGGTTCAATTGGAAGCGATCAAGGTTTGAGACTTCCAGCCCATAAAGGCTTCTGCTGTGGAAATGTGAAGTGCTGCTCTCAGTGATTTCAAACTGCTTCCTAAGCAGGGCCTCTCTTCTGAGCGTCTTAAACTGCAGCCTAATTTCTCGCAGAAAGGAGCCAGTCGCAGGGTTTGAGGGAGCCCACTGGCTGTGGAGCGTGGTGGGAATCCCTCCTCTCTAAACAAAGAGGTTGGGCGGGAGATTTTTATTTCCTATGCCCTGCCTTGTCCAGAAGTATTGAAGAGGGTGACCGCCCTGTCTTCTGCGTGGCGTGTGTCATGCTTGCAGCTTTGTCCCCAGTTTCATGAGATCTTGTGTGCAACTGAGATACGAGCGCACAGAGTCTCTCTAAATTGATTTCTTCCAGCAGAGTACTCTGACACTCCAGTGTTGCAAGGAGGATGGCACCCCAGAAGAAATTAAGAACCGTGGCATCAGGAGCTCGGATCACGACCAGCTGCAGTTTCGCTGCCCCAGCGCGAAGCTGTGGTGAAGAGAAGATACTACCCAGGGATTAGGTGCAGCAGCACAGCTGTTTGAAGTTGACTCTGCCTGTATTTTGGACATGGCTGCAGCCCTTGACAACGCAGACTGCAATGTCTTCCATGTCCCATAACCTGCGTGTTGACGATAAAAGGGACTGTGTCAGGGGATGGTTGTCTTCAGGCTTCCCAAGCCTGATTCTGCACAGCAAAGGAAAGGTTCTACTTGTGAAGGAGAAGATGAAGCTCACCACTGCCCTTCTCCTGCTGCTCAGAGCAAAATGATACTCAGGGATTATGAGCTGTCTGTTGGGGTGGGGTGGGCTAGTGTAAGTGGTAGACAACACTGCGTACTGCCTGGAGAAGAGTCCCCATCACTTTTCAGCGTTCAAGTTTAAAGCTGAAGATGAGTCAGAAATTCCAGTTTTGTTGAAAATGCTTGGTAATCTCTAGTAATGACCTAGTCTTACTAAAGAACAAGCACTCGCTAAAGGTCATTTATCTGAGCAGAGAAAAGTGTTCATTTTCCAAGTGCTGTCATCTTCTACTTTAATTAATATCAGCCGTGTATGCTGTTGGCAGTGGCTTCAAATACTGTAGCATGGGAAGACTGGACTTCCAGTGACATTTTTAATGAAAAAATGTAAACCATCTCTCACAAATGCTGTAATTGAGGTGTTCATTAGCTAACCCTGGACTGCAGAGGAACACCTAGAGAAACAAGCTGAACTCTGAATCTTGGATAATTTCATAGGAATAAGAAGTCTTGCAGACATAACCCAGTAAGTTGCTGTCAGCTAGGGACACGTCTGAAGAGGCATGGTCCAGGTAGTCAAAAAGACCATGAAAAAGGCAGATGAAGCACAAGGAGGCAGGATCTACACTACTGATGCTTAATGGAAATGTAGGACAAGTAGCTCAGGAACCTGCAGATTTGGGAAACCGCTTCCGTGAAGATCCTTATCATGGTCCTTTAAAGAGATTGATGAAAGCCCTGAAGCACAAGCAGAAGCTACTATATCCTTTCTAGAATGCACTAGGAGTAACCACTCCAACTCTAGATTTGTACCGTGAGGGCGGAAGGGTCCACTAGGTCACTGACTCTGACCTACTCAATTGCATCCAGTTACCTCGCATGTGTCCATAATGTGCATTTGGCTATGACAAAGGCATCCAAAGTTGATACGAAGATAGGAAAAGATGGTGATTCCATTGCTATTCTTGGCAGCTTGTTTCAACATTTGATCACTCTCACTTTCAAAAAAAAATATTTTCCTATTGCTTCAGGTCCTAATGGTAGATTTTACACTGCTTTGTTTTGCAGGATGCAAAAGCTCTCTTTCTAGTCCCTGGAAATTTCCCTCTGTGAATATACTTGTATGGAATAATCAAGCTTACCTCCTAGGCTGCTTCTTTTGATGAGATAGGCAAAGAAGGCCTCTCATTGTAAGCTGTTTCCTCCAGCCTGAGAGTCATTTTGAGGTGTCCCTTTTGTGTTCCTCTAATTTTTCAGTACTTTTCAAAGATTCCTCCACTGGAATATATGCTGGTACTTGTAACACCAAGACTGATCACAGTGCTATTTATGTTTTGAATTGTCATTTTGGCTGGTCAAATATCAAAGTGTAATAGTAGTCCCCTTCATAGAGGCCCCATCCCTGGAGGTGCTCAAGGCCAGGCTGGATGTGGCCTTGAGCAACCTGGTCTAGTGGGAGGTGTCCCTGTCTGTGGCAGGGGGGTTGGAACTCAATGATCTTCAAGGTGCCTTCCAACCTAAACCATTCTGTGATTCTATGATTCGGTTTAGTGCTTCTTTGAAACTCCCATTGAGTTCCTTGCTCATTGTTTCAATTACTACTATCAATGATACCGTTTTCACAGTTCACAGGTGGAGCCTGTGTTCTGATTTCTACACATCTGCCTTGGAATTCAGGTGCATCAAAAAGTTCTCAGGTTTCATGATCTCTTTTAGCAATTGGACCAGAACGTAAGAGCTCTATGATTATCTTAATTTGTCATGCCTGAAATTGTTATGTCTTCTTCAATTCTTTTTTCAGATGAATTTTGTTATTCCTATAAGTCCAGTGTTAGGGTTTTTTTAATCTTCCTAAGTTCGTGTGCTGCATGCCATGTTCTGACAAGAAGCTCTATAGCCAAGTTTAATGTCTTCTGGAATATTTTTACTTACATAGATAAAAATAGGGACATGTTCTCCAGTACATTCTTTTGGAACAGAGATTGCTAAACTCCACACTTTTCACATTTAGTCATAATTTTAGAAAAACAACAGTACAGAACTGCTTGCAAAGTTTGTTCAGCTCCAAATTCAGTTTTCCCAATAGTGGGTTGAATCAAAGCTTGTCTCTCCAGGTACTTTCACTTTTTGCTGTGGATCACGGCTTGCAGCATGGGTGTTTATGGCTCTTGTTATATGTTCATGTTCAGCAGTTAGTTTGTACAGTCATTCAGTAAAGAAGAACACGGATCATCTGCACTCGGCAATTCCTGAGGCAGGTGTCTCCTAGAAATGGTCTGAAAGAAATGCCTCAGCCCAGTCAGGCCGTGGCAGGGCAGAGATGTTCGCAAGCTGTGTCAGAGCTGGATGGTTTCCTACCAGGGACTGCGCCAGCCTCTCACAACAGAGAAGAGCGATTGGACTCTCAGAGACAAATTGCTCCTTCAAACTGACTTACAAGACTCAAAATGTATGTAGGTTTTAAAAATGCTTATATGAAGGACTGATGGGTGGCAGACCTTTGGTGACAGACGAAGACTCAGTCAGATCTCAGTTTAACAACTGGGAACTTCTGGAAGGGCAGTAGGAGCTGCTCACCTAAAGTGGTTTCTGGAATTAAGGACTGAAGTCGTACTGCAGAAGCCTCCCGGGGGGGGTGAGAAATAGGTAGAGATCAGGTGAAGGAGAATGGGAAAGCTCTGGTGAATGAGGAAAGTCTTTAGATTATCTGCTTTCTATCAATGTTATAGAATATTTATATTAATTTTAAACAAATGTTTTCTTGTATGTATTTGCTGAAAGTAGCTTGGCCTGGATTATTGTCTACCTTCCCTCAGCTGTCAGTTTCCAGTGCTTTCTAACACATTGTGAAGTGACACCAAAAGTGGGATTAGGCACTGTTCACCTCCCACTGAAGGTGAGGGTTAAGCTCAGCCCGTACACATTTAGTTCCTCTTTAACTGCGGCAGACAACCCCTGTGTTATTGCCTGAGTTGCTGCATGGAAGCTCACCTGCAGCAAAGGCCATGGCCATGAGTGACCTGAAGTCATGCAAGTAAGCATGGGATCTGCTCTGAGTGGGATACTGTCAAAACACACACATGTGGAGCAGAGGTGCAGACCTGCCACCCCTCTCCGTCCTGAGCCATGCTTTGCTTTTCATGTCATCTGTTTTCCAGGCAATTTTTTCTCAACTCTTCCTGCATTTTTTTCCAGCCAGCCAGTTGTCTACCTGCCACCACAGATGCTGTAGTCTTTGTCTTTCACACGCAGCCTTCACATACACAATCCAAACACAAAACCAAGAACTTGGGTGATTTAAAATTGTGAAGTATTTCCTGTTTTTTACAGCCACGTGATTCACATTTTGGTGTGCACACATTGGATGTCAGCTTGTAGCAGCTTCTTGTGGTGTTGGAAATGCACACTAGCAAGTTTTGCAAACAGCTGGAAAAAGGAAAATGTAACATTAATTATTTGTACTGTGCTGATGCTGGAGGCCACAGGCAGTTTGGTGACCCATCACACTAGAAACACATTCCAAAGAGCTCATAGCCTAATGGCCTGTCATTGTTTTGTGTGAACGTTACATTCCACTGTTCCAAATCCTAATGACAAATCAGCTTGTGAGAGGTGTAAAGCTCTGGAAGAGAAGATTTCTCAATGAAAGAACAAAACTATTTCCAGTGTATATGCCCCATTAATATCCCAAACCCCTAGTTCATGCTATGAACAAAATGAACTAATAATCTTCCCTTCACCATGAGGCTGTATTTGTACTCAGAAACTTGCAGTAAAGATCTCAATGACAGATTTATAGAACATTAAAAAAAATAGCTTGGAAGAAGTTTGAACCTTGATTGCTTAGGATCAAGCAAAATCATTATTGGCACTCTGAGGGGAAAATTGCCCCTTACTTTGCTCCAAAGCTTAAAATAAATTAATAAATACTTTTTTTTAAAAAAAAAAAAAAAAGTTCAAAATAACTCTTTTCATTTTGACTTGAGTCCAATGTAACCACTTTGTGTCTGAATCATAAAAATCTTAGTATTCAGTTACCTTGGAACAGCTACCCTAATTCCTAAGGTGGGTGACATGCTTACTGTACCGAGGACGGGCAGAAACCTCTGTATCAGTAAGTCTGGTTCCCTGCAACTACTGGTTTTCACATTTACATATAAACCCATTAAGTTACTGTTTAAAACCAGTTATATTTCTCGATCCCACTGCCTGTACTTAGGAGTTGCTTCCTGAAGCCCTGTTGACATGGATGTGAAGAGTCATTTTCTTCTGCTGTTGCAAACGGCGTTCTTCCCCAAAGCACCATGAATGGTTGAGAGCTATTGCTGTCTCACATGTAACTCGTTAAGGCCGAGGCTGGTTTTATAGGAAGAAAGGAAAACGTGGTCAAAATGCAGTGAATGCAAACATATATCAGCACACTTTGGTTACAGGTGCGATTAAAGAAGAAATATTAGCAAGCTCTGTGAACTGTGATGTGCCTGCACTGCCTTCACTTAAATCCCTCCCGCTTTCACACTGCGTCGAGCACACTGCTTCAGCTTGAGCTGATTTGTATGGAGAAAGTTGCACTAAAATACACATTTTTACACGGAGAGACAATCTTGTGTGCTCCTCTCTAGCAGAGATGTGTAAAATCCAGTTGAAAGTTATATTATGTGGGCATTCCTGATTTTTTTTTTTTTAAAGTGCAGTTTTCAGTAAACCCTTCTGAAATACGGCCTTGGGAAGTTATAACATCTGTAAATGCTTGAGCTGTCTAGGAACCAAGATACTTGGGGCTGTTGACAAAAGTTTAAACCACGTCTTGCAGTGGCTCAGGTGATAAAAAGGACTACAGTGTGTGGAGGTGGTGCTGCCCAGGACCATGGTGCACACTGAGAGTCAAGTGTCCCAGCTCTTCCACTGCCCTCCCCTGTGACCTTGAGAAAGGTCCTGTGTTTTTCTGTGCATGCTTCTCCACCAACAAAAAAGAACAGCATTTTCAACTAAAAGTGCTTTGAGAGTAACAGATACTGTCAAGAGATTCCCTGGAAGAACCTACCTCATTTGACATCTGGCACGCAGCAGAATCAAGCCCTGTTTGGTGAAGTGGTGGTAGGACAGCTCTGGTAATAACTGGGAAAGAAACACTCTTCAGTGTTCTTCAATGTTCTCTGCAGTTTCTTCTCCTTGCGACTGGTGAGTTGAGGCTACAGTGCCACTTCATGAAATAAGTAAGAAATGAGTCTGTTGAGCTACGGCCTAAATTCCCTCCCCCATTAAAATGGGCAACAACATTTGCAGCCAAGTGTGAATCATGGTACTGCGTACCATGGTGCCACAAACTACGGTGCCACGTGCCATGACAAATCATGTCATCACTGACAAAATACGACAACGGTATAGTGCAGAGAAGGCCCTATGGACCGGCATTTCAGGAACGTCATCCACTTACCCTGCCAGCCCAGTCCTGGAGAGCTGTGCCTATTTGACCCCCTTGGTTAAACCCAGCAGCAGAAAGGCTGGAAGCAGTGGTTGTGGGCAGGCTGACTTCTGAGGAGCCATGAGGCACTTCTCCAGCACCAGCAACACCCCACCGAGGGCATGCAAACAAAGCGGTGCTTCTAATCTCAACACTTGCATTTATCTGAAAATAATTAGCTGAAGGGAAAATAAAACGCCTTCTATCTTTGCGAAGCTGGGAGGAAAGGGAAGTGCAGCGAAGATTGCTTCAAATGAAACAGCAAGGCTCAGAGGAACCAGAGGCCTCTGCTTGTATGCTGCGTTCCTTACTCCCGAGACAAGTTTATGAAGGAATGGAGTGTCTTTAATCATTTAATTTGGTTAATTTAAAACTACATATGCATAATTTATTTACAGAGAGGTAAAAACCTCTAATTCCTGCATTTATTATTGTAACACACAGTATTAGAGTGATTTTTTTTTTTACTATTGCAATCTGCACACTGTCTGAGAGCGTTAGTGTTCTACACATCATGCTTGAGCGAGTGTGAGGGGGTTTGAGACACCAATTCACATATACCATCCTCCTTAAATTATGTACATGACTTCCATTTATATACAAAGGCGTTGCAGAAATTATAATACAAATTAATTCACAGGGCTTTCATTCCCAGCCATTGTTTTATGTCCCTTGTCTTAAAAGGAAAAAGGAAAGGTCTCCTATTTCCCACTCCACAATATAAGGGGGATGTGCTGATGGTCATCCTGCAGTAGTGCCTTATGTTGAAGGAGCATTTAGCTCATTCACAGCGAAACCCAGGGAACCCGTCTTGTTGAAACTTATCTCCAAATACAATTTATGCAATCTATTCATGTAAGTGGGACACCTTTTCTAATTCCAGCTCATGGGAATTTAATTGTCAAGTTTGAGCCTTTGTCAGGATATCTATCACTTTTCAAGGACTTCACAGATGGAGAAAGAATTCAGTGAGGTCCACATCTTTTACAAGGTTTGACAACTAATTCTGACCTTCTCGATGTGTAAAACGTGAGCCCTGGAAGACCTGGCTGAGGCAAAGAGAGAGCTGCCTCATTCCCAGGTAGCTTTAAATTATGTTCAAGCCTGACCCAGAAGGTTTCTCCAATGTAAGTACCAGCCCACTCACCTTTAGATAGCTGCATTTTCCCTCATTTGTTTTCTGACCTGGGCTATACTTTGAGCAGCCAGCTTCACTGAAGGCATTGTGTGTCCACCATAATGCCTCTCATCACTAATTCACAGTCCCTTGGCATGTATGAAAGCTTAAATTATTTCCTGCAGTGTGCATTAGCTTGCACATGTCTACGCTGAATTTCATCTGCCATCATGCTGTCTGGTCAAGTCTTTCTGGAACACATCGTAGCTCCCCATAGTCTTGAGTAACCTAAAAATTTCTGTGTCATCCGGACATTTTGCTAATTCACTATTTACATACCTACTCCCAGGTCACTAAGAAACATCTCTTACTACAAACTTTGGGCTGGCAGGCATAAATTCTTAATGTGTATTGAAGCCATGAGCCAATCTAGGGCTATTTTTTAGTTTGATTTATTTGAAGTAGCTTTTAATGGCTTATCAGTAGCTGTTGAAGGCAAGGAAATCTGCGGTGGCATTACAGGTTTTTCTTTCTTGAGCTGGAGTGGCCCCAGGAGACAGGGGCTGGCATTCTGCTCCCCTGGACTAGAAGATAGCTCTTTCCTAAACCTGCGTGGGACATGAGCCTCTTCCCTTCGCTGCATTTTTCCTGTGCGGGAAGGAGAACAGCTCCCAAAGGCAGCAGCAGCTAGTCGTGGTGCAGAAGGAGAAGTATATGTCTCTATTCTAGGAAACTGGGTTGACCTATTCCCCTGCCTGCTCGGAGATGGTTGGCACGAGAGGAGGAAACAGGGGCTGACAGAGGCGTCCGAGAGCATGCACAGGGGCAGAGAGAAGGGATGTGAGCCTGTCCTTGCTGTTGTTGAGCCTCCCACCAAGGTTATCATCTCCCCTATCTTTGCTTGTGCAGTGAGGCAGTTATTGACTTGCCCCTCAGAGTAGGCCCCCGTTTGCTCTCCCTGGAAATGCTGAAGGCAATATGGTGATACGGCTCTTTTTCCCAAAGACAAGATCCTTAGGACTGATGTGCCGCCTTGAGCATAGCAGGTGCAGTGTCATTCAGTGCCCCTTGGAAAGGGAGGGTGGCATGGCTCATCCTTTTGTGTGGGACACACCCCGAGATTCATTTAACCCACCTGCTTCCTCACTTGCCATTGTAGAAACTTTATACTTCACTTTGCAAATATTCTCTGTTTCTTCCTAAGCTATCATAGATTCTATACTGTCAATACTTATAGTGACACAGCACCTCCCTCTTTGTCGCTACAAGTATTGATGGTATAGAATTTATGATTCTATGATTTTATACTGTCAATGCTCATAGTGCCAAAGAGGGAGGTGCCGTGGGCTATTGGTTGCTTTGGATGTGGTGGAGGGGATCCGGGCAATGTAGGCGATGTAGGAGGTAGTGTCAGATTTTGAAATTTTAAGAAGTAGAATTAACAGAGAAGGAAGAATCTCCTTTTTCTCTGTCCCTTACACACGATCTCATATGATCTAAAATTGAGGGTCATGAGCTCTCCTGGCAAAGCCACCACCACGCTGGAAAGGTTACCATCAGCATCTGCCATGATGTCCAGCAGGAGCAAGGAAAAAATGAACTGAACACTTACGCAGTGAATTGTTGCCACTAGCAATGATGCTTTCTTGACAGCAATAGGATGGTATCTATTTCTCAGAGATATTTGTTGTTCCAGGATATATGCAGGCTAAAGTATATGAGACTGATTTGGATTATGGTCGGCACGCTTAGAAGGTTATCTTTGCCATCAGAAGAAAAGAGACTTTTAATTACAAGCACAATAACATTATCAAGCTCGGGCAAATCCCATGCTTAATCCTGCACTACTGATCTGGGGTTTTACCCGGTTCAGATTCTCATCTTTGGCTGTTTCCTCATGAAATCACTTCCTGGGCTAGGTGTTTTTGGTAGAATTATTTTGTAAAAAAAAAAAAAAAATGATGGAGGACAGAGAAGTATTTGACTCTCAGGTTGAGCACGCTTGGGAAAATACTGTTCTGCCCACAGCCCCTGCCTGAACGCGGGAAGGCGGCCATGTAGCTGCACAGGTGCCTTTGCAAACCATCACTCATTCATACCGTGCCAAGCGACCAGTGTCCCCCCAGCGACCAGCTCAGGCCTCTGGTCCTGCTGGAGAACCCAGAAGTATAACCCCCCCCGCCATGCTGTCCCAGCACGGCACCAGGTAGGGAAGATGCGTAAGTCTCTGATTCCAGCCTGTCAGCACAGCTGTATGTGTCGACACAATGCTTGTGTGAACTTTTTCCTTCGGTGTTCAGCCTCTCACCCGTGGGTTGCGTCGATTCCGAGCGCGTTGGCAGCGAGCTAATGAGCTCTGTTACCTCCGGGTGGGGGCTGCGCCCGCAGGTGCTGTGAAGGCATCTGCTTCCCCCACATCATGCTCAGTCACCTGGTTCCCAGCCTGGAGGCTCATGGACAGCTCTGCCTTTAGATTACATCTCCCACGTCATCCCGCACCTCATCGCCCTCTCAACCCTCCTCCCTGTCCTCCAGCCTTTCCTCTCCCCTCCCGCCCTCAGCCACCCTCCTGCTGCCGTGCCTCCCCTCCAGCCATCCCTGCTCCCCCGTCTGCATTCCTCCCTGTCTGCCCCGTTTGCCTCCCACCACAATGTCGAACAGACCGTGAAGTTCTGCAGATGGACCGGGACAGTCACCTACAGCTCTCCACTGGGATGCTGGTCCCCAGCGGGCAGCGCGGGCCGCTTTCCTCCTGCTGTACTTGAGGTGGCTTGTCACCCCCCTCCAAGGGCTCCGTGAGCGCTGGAGTGTCTCGGAGAGCTGGATTTCAGCAGCGCATCCTCCCGGTGGGATTTTGTTTGGGGGTCGGGGAGGATGGGTAAGCATGTTGGGGGTTGCCTTGTTAAAAAGGGGGAGACTGTGAGGTCTGCGACTGAATGGATGAGGTGGTGGGAAGGGCAGTAAGAAGCAGGAACGCCAAGGAGCTGTGGTTTCAGGTGTGAGCTCAAGCATCGAGCAAAATGGCCTCCAGCACTGCCCTGTCAGGGCATGGAAATGTGGCAAGCCCCTGCTCAGGGGTAACGTAGAGTCCTTCTTCTTCCCATGGCATCCAGACCAGGCCTGCCCCTACTTGCTTTTCAGGAGGCTGCGGGCCCTGAGGGGAGCACGGCTACAGAGGGAGCACAGCCATGGAGGGACCACGGCCATGGATGGAGGGCAGCTATGGGGGGAGCATGGCCACGGAGGGAGCATCGCCATGGAAGGAGCACGGCCATGGAAGGAGCATGGCTATGGAGGGAGCACAGTTATGGATGGAGCGCAGGTATGGAGGGAGCACGGCCATGGAGGGATCACAGCCGCCGGGCTGGGGGACCCATCAGCAGGAGCTCTGCCCATCCTCTCTGCCCCGCAAAGCCAGTGGGATCTGGCCGGCTGGGCTCCCCCAGGCCCCGCCGAGCCACATGGCACAGCGGGTGTTTGCCTGGAACTGGGGCTTTCATGGCACTTGGGTTTTGTTAGAGGAGGAGGAGTTTCTCTCTTGACATTTTCACAGCTCTGGAAGGAACAGGAGGGATTGATGACTCTGAGCGCAGCAAAGACAAAGAGGTGCTCCTGCCCTACTGGGCTTTGATAAACCCAGGCAACCAGCCACCACTTGTTCTTACAATCCCTCACTCCCACATATGCACAAGAAACACTATTACGGGGCTTTTTCAACATTAATGCATGCTTATTAACTGACGTGCCTTTGTTTTCTATTAAAAATCTTGTTTCTAAACCTCTTCTTAAAACTCACCGTACAGACGCACGCACATACTTATTTTTCTGTCAAAGAAATCAGATCTGTAACATTTGAAGGGGAAAAAAAATGTACCATATGAAACTAAATTTATTTTTTTCTTTTCACCATTTTCTTTTACCAAATTACTCTTCAGCTACTAATTTCACAGACATTGTGCTCAGTTTCAGTAGCCTGTGGAGGTCTGTCGAGGTGTGATTGGGTGAGCCTTTTGCTAGCAAAACCCTCTTCATTTTTTTTTCTCAAAAGCACAGCGTTTGCACCTTGCAAACTTGACACCAGTACTGAGGCGCAGATTTGTAAAGGTATTTTGGCATCTCCCTACCAGCAAGTCAGACTCTGAGATGTGGCTTTTCCAGTATGATAGTTTGCTCTTTTATTGGTTGAATTTTCCTTCTGTTGGAGGAATGGCAAATCTGAATTGACTTCTCAGGGAGCAAAATCACAGGAGCACAAGGCCAAACCCTTTACAAGTATCTGCTGACTAACTCTTGCAGATGCCCATCAGGGAAAATGGGCACTTCAACCCATTTTCTCCCCAGAAACTCCAAGATAAAGCAAGTGGCTGAGAATATGAGAACCCACATCAAATTCATGGTGATGGCTACCTGGTCGGATGCACAACGTGCAGATGGATTGAAAGAAATGTGGCACAGCTGCTTCCTAACAGGACTTTGAGGTTCCCAACACCTGAGTGCTTTTTCATCACTAACTCAGTAATTATGCAACATGGACAGGCCCACTTTTTCACTGTCACTTCTACGTTTCACTGTAACTTTGCAAAATGATTAGATGATTGAGATTTAGGAAGTTCACGTTCTCTGTCCTGTATTCAGATTGTTGCATGACACCGCTGTGCAATTTAGACCCTTACTGAAACTAATTGTGTTTGCTGCTGTCCTGCCTAGAGAGCCACAGACAACAGGACCCCGTTGTGCTAATTTCTGGATAAGCACATAATGAGCGTCCCTGTACTGACAAATCCATTATATAAATGGAAAAAGAGACCCAGAGAGAGCAGGGACACAAAAGGGAGTGAACAATACAGGAGCCATGAATACCAGGTCAGTGGGATCTCGGCTTCAGAATGTCCTGCTCCCACTTGAGGCCAATCATCTGATTAGCTTTCACGGGGATGGGAGTCTGTTGGATGCTCAAACCAGGGCTGAGGCTGGAGCTCAGCATCTCTGTGTATTCAAAGGGAACGTCAGGCCCGAGATGCTCTGCTTGCTGTGTCCTGTAGGATGCTGCATCTGAACAGCATCATTTCTGCCAAGCACCTAAGGAAACCTGAAACATTATAGTTCCCAAACATCCACCAGATCCCAGAAAACTGCTGAAACGCGATTGAAATGGCAGAATTCCGATGTGGTCAATTAACCCCCTGCTACCTCAAACCCTGATATCTGTGTATAAATAAAATAAAAGGTAATAGTGCTGCATTGTTGGCATAGCTGGGGAGGAAAGCGGTGATACCATGGGATGGTTTCGTATGAATTATTTATTGGGCGCTGTGATCAGAGCTAGGTTTAGCCTCTGCCCTGCTCTAGGTCGTCGCAAGTATATACCCTATGCCCTCACTCAAAGCATTAAGCAGCCATGCCAAAGACAGGATCTTCGCATGACTGCCTCTAGATCCCAGCACATACCCGTGTAGCCCCTATAATGGACAAGCACATGTATTATTAAGCAGCAGAAAGCACTTGTACAAGGCTGACGGCACACATGACTTATTTACACTGACCTAAAATAGCAGCACTTTAAGTGATACAAACACAGAAGACTTTAAAGTGCTCCATGGAGATTTGCGAATACAGGAGAACCCTTTGGCTAATCCTGAAACGTTGCTTTCTTAAAAAGGCGGCTCATTCTCTTTTATGCACCTGTCATTACTTTCCTTACCTAGAAGTGACTTCCTTCGTTTTTCCCTGTATATTGGATTATTAGCAGCTCGGTTAATAACAATCCTCCCACTTTTGTTGGCAGATGCAGCCTTTCAGAGCTGACAGCTCCTAAGGGCTTAGGAATACTCTCCTGCAGGCTTGCAGGATGGAGAATTCATGGGGTTTTCCCTTCTTTTAGCTGGGTTTCCTGATGGAAAGTGGCTTTAGATGGCCCTGCTTCTCTGCCTCAGCTATGCCCACCAGCCAGGCTTGGCGCAGGTTGTCCCCACCGTCACTCGGTGTCTGTTCGGGGACGGGGGCTGGTTGTCTGGTGTCCCTTGGGAGGTGTGTGCCCAGATGAGGAGGGAGGTCACTGCCAGGGCGGCTGGGGAAGGCTCCTGGAGGTACGCCAGGAGTGTGGGGTGAGAGGCGAGAACCAGTAAAACATTAAAATGTATGTGTGTGTGTGCGGGGGGGGACCTTAAAGATTATTTAACCAAAAAAAAAAATAAAATCAAAGTCTGACTTATATGAAATTTAATTTAATTTATTTTTACACCAGCAGCTGTCAGTTCAAAGAACAAAAACAAAGTAGCCATCTGTGCTTAATTTCATAAATCTACTGTAGATTGTCACATGATAGTGGAACTTGGACAAAAACGTGTCATGTGATTGGGTCCGGTCCCTTTTAAGTCATGCTTTCATATATAGGCTGATTTAGCTGCAGCTATAGGCATCAGGCCCGACTAAGCAGGCAGCAACCTGTCATGAACTGAGCAGGGTCAGGCTGATAGAAATCCCGATTTCTAGGTCTTGTAACATCTTCCCCTCTTTTTATGGCAAAAGTGAAGTGTTTTGTTGTTTTGGTTTGGTTTGGTTTGGTTTGGTTTTTATAAATTATGCTTCCAGCATTCGAGCAAAACTAGCTGATAACAGCAACGCCTGTAACATGAAATGTAACATAAAATAACTCCCTTTCCACGAGAGCTGCAAGGACATGGAAAAAGCAGGGTTCCGGGGAGCTGCGGCGGACCGAGGGTGGTTGCAGAGCCAAGCAGTCTCACCCCTCAGCAGAAGCCCTTCCCTGGCCTTCATCTGGGAGGAAAAGCGTTTGCTCTAAACCTCTGCAAATCACAGGTGAATCAGAGAAATGTAAAGAAATCAACATTTTTTTTGTAGCCTTTCGGGAGGCAGGGCTAATAGGGAAAGTCAGAGTGTGTTTACTCTCCAAATTCATATTACTAAGAAAGTGCAAGGGAGAGAGATCAGAGGGGGTGTAATTAAAATACAGATCAAAAAGTCGCATTTTTCAATTTGCCATGTGAAAAAAAAAATAACAATCAGCTTGTCATATTCTCATTAAATACCAGATGGTTGAGCATGAGTAATAGATCTCTGGCTGACAGAAATCTGCAAACTCTTTTCTTTGGAGAGTTTTTAACTTAAGCAACCCGACCATATCGAATAGTCAATAATGCTCTCAAGGTAAATGTATTTGTTTAGTATTTGCGTGCATGTATTTGTCTGTGCGTGCCAGAGCGTACGTGTGTGTGGGGTGGAAAGAAGAGCAGAGCCTCAGAGAAAGTAAAATTAATTCTTAACAGGT
The DNA here is from genome assembly GCF_000708025.1 of Charadrius vociferus. Lineage (NCBI taxonomy): Eukaryota > Metazoa > Chordata > Aves > Charadriiformes > Charadriidae > Charadrius > Charadrius vociferus. The sequence goes on along the minus strand of NW_009649864.1, from coordinate 1,366,250 downwards.
AATTTTAGCTGCCTAACACTTATACTCTAACTCTCACACTCACAGACACAAGAGTTTCCTAAGGTTTTAATGCTTTCCACCTTCTCGCAGATAATTAAGTGATGACCGCACCTATGCTGAAAGGAAAAGGCCACAGCTCCTTTATCTAATGCAGCTACATAACCATAAATCAGGTTGTCGCTCTTGTGTCGAGCCCCGCAGATCAATCGCTTTCTCACAGCGCTGCCGTCCCCCTCCGGCGAGGTGAGCAGGCAGCTGCTGCCAGCCCTGCCCCTCTGCCTTCACCGCGGCCGGCTTCCCCCTGGACTAACTCCAGCAAAAGTTTTACCATGATCCCATTATTTCTCTGGTTTGTTGTTGTTATTGCTGTATTACAGTAACACCGATAGGATCTGGCCAGAGACCACCACTGAGACACAATTAACACAGAATTAACAAGATGCCCCTCTACTCTGCTGTTGCCCTTCTACTCTGCTCTCATGAGACCCCACCTGGAGTACTGCATCCAGCTCTGGGGCCCCCAGCATAAGAAGGACATGGACCTCTTGGAGAGGGTCCAGAGGAGGGCCATGAAGATGATCAGAAGGCTGGAACACCTCTCCTGTGAGGACAGGCTGAGAGAGTTGGGGTTGTTCAGCCTGGAGAAGAGAAGGCTCTGGGGAGACCTTATAGTGGCTGTCCAGTACCTAAAGGGGGCCTACAGGAAAGATGGGGAGGGACTCTTTACCAGGGAGTGTAGCAATAGGACGAGGGGGAACAGTTTTAAATGGAAAGAGGGTAGATTTAGATGAGATATTAGGAAGAAATTCTTTACTGTGAAGGTCATGAAACACTGGCACAGGTTGCCCAGAGAAGCTGTGGATGCCCCATTCCTGGCAGTGTTTAAGGCCAGGTTGGATGGGGCTTTGAGCAACCTGGTCTAGTGGGAGGTGTCCCTGCCCATGGCAGGGGGGGTGGCACTAGATGATGTTTAAGGTCCCTTCCAACTCTAAATATTCTATGATTCTATGATTCTACGTTTCTTTTCTTCCCCATGTGATTTACTCTCTCATTGTGCAACATGAGATAGCGCATGGTCATGGGCAGGTGGGGAAGTTCAGACCTAACCATATGAGAGGGTGCTCACGGAGACACCGCCAGCTGCATCAGCATTGCTGGTCTTCCAGAGACAAACCTTTCTGTAGCCCAGTGCCCGTCTTCATCCCAAGTACAAAGATGCACCTGATCGCTACCTTACTGGACTTTAGCCATTGGCTTGATATCAGTGCAGCCAAATGACTGGGAGCCCTGAAAGGTCGCTGTAATAAAGGAAACATTTAAGCCTGCCAGCAACATGTGGAATTTCAAAGAAATTCTGTGTGTGTGCCGAGGCAGCAGCCATTTTCCTCTTGCCTGCTCCAGCCTGCCGCGGAAGCGAACGCGCGCGGATCTCTCTTGGAGACCTTGCATTTTATTGTAATTTCCCCTCACCCTCCCCCCACTTCTTGCTGCTGTTTTCCCTTAATCTAAAAGAAGTCATTTTGAATGAAAGTAGATGATCTGGTCCTTGTATATGGAAAAACAGCAATTACTGGCAAAGAACAACAGTCTTTGTGGTAGGAGTGTGGTAGCTTTATTCTCCTACAAGTTTGGGCTGGACTGCTACTTAGAGTAATAGACGTTAATGCCAGAAGAGAGCTTGTGAGGTTTTTTGGCCTACTCTTTTTGCCAGCAAGGGATTTTTCCCTACGGGATATTGTAACCGAGCTTTAATTAAAAAAATTAGAAGGCATTAAAGCAGCACAAAGTAATAGCCTCCTTCGGTGTACCTCACATTACCAACCAACCTGTTAGTCTCAGACGTTCCTCATTCAACCTACTGACACATCTGTGTTCTTGGCAGATCCGGATCTCACAACAGTGCGTTGTTCAGGGATACCTAGAAGTGGTATAGCTACATTAGCACAATAAATTAGCATGGGTAGAGCACCATGCTAATAAGTCTGGATTGCTTCTCATCCTCAAGCTAGTTCTTTTAGAGCTAACTCACTTAGCACTATAATGTGCAGTGCAGTTGTACCCACGTGCTATGCTGGTCTTTGGGAATGACGCTGGGATTATGGGGAGCTCAGGAAATCCACGGGTGGGAACAGTGGAAAAGTTGAAATTTCGGGCTCTCCCCACTGAAGACTTTCAGTTGGTCAAAACAGTGGTGGTTTCCTTTCCTACGACAAAGCTGCTGGGATGAAGTCTTGGAGCCACTGAGATCTGTAAAAGTTTTGCCACCAGCTACAGCAGTTCTAAAACTTTATTCCCCGTTTATTTTTCCAGTCAAAGTGTTTTTTCCGGTGATAATAGGCTAATCTCTCAAAACTGTTGATTTCTTCTTAAATTTCATAAGGTTTGCCAGTTTCACAACATTTTCCTTATGTGCTTTTCATGTTTTTAGCTAATACCAGCATATATTACTGCCTGAATCACCTTTTTGGGGAATTGCCATCTTATCACACCAGCCTCACTTTTCAGCTGTTACTTTTTCAGGAGTTCCTTTTCTTTTCACTTTACAAGATTGTCAGAGGCACATGTAAGCACTTGCTTTCTTGATCCTGGGTTTTAATGATTAGCTTAAGGAGTCTCATATGCTCCTGTCATGCCTATTGCAACCTCTGACAACTTTCTTTTCAACACACACACTTCGATCGTGCCTAGAGACAAGGTCTGCAGCACCTGCTCTCAAAGAAGTTGGGAAGACAGAACTTCTGCTCATGAAGATTGACTAAGCAATCAAGCTATGGCTAACAAATTCACCTGGAGTTTTCATATGGCTCTTGAGTCTCTGCTTCTCTAATCTGGTAGGATTTACAGGCGGTAAGGGAACAGGATCCTCAGCTGCAGAACTTGGGAGTGATTTCTGGCAACTTCCAGACTGTTTGACTTCTCTTTGAGACCTGTGCACTTTCTATCTAGTAGACCACGTCCTTCCCACCTTCTGTCTAGAGGTAAGATGGTTTTGAAGAACTGCTGATGAGCCTCTTTCAGCAGTTTGCCTACACTGCCTTCGTTAGGACAACATGTCCAGCCACCGATACTCCCACAGACACCTAACACAGCACAAGCTGGTAGGAAGTTTCATCTCTCAGGACCTCACGACCAAGGTCAGAGGCTTGGGCAGAGCTGCTATTTGCAGTGCCTGTCATCAGAACAAAGGAAGTCTTTAAGCTGGTTTTACCACCTTATCAAATCTCTGTGGGTGAGGCAGGAGAGAACAAACTAGTTTTCAAGACCACAGAGGTATACAAATCTGAGGGTAAGCAGATATACATATAGGTGTCTGATGACTCGTCTGATATACCTGATTAGTGAGAAAGGACGCTTTTGAGGTTAAGACACTGGATAGGATTCAGGAAATCTGGATTCGGTTCCCAGCCCCACCATAGATTGCCTGTGGCATCTTGAGTAAGTCTGTTCGCTTGTACCTCAGCTCTCTGTGCCTGAGAAGGGGGCACGGGGCTTCCTAGCTCCTAGCTTCTCTTTTCAGACAGACAGAGCGAGAGCACCCATGCCCCCTAACCCACGTGGGCCCTCATCTTGCTGGGGATCTCTCGATACCATCAGCATGTGAATCACAACGCTCAAGGGAAGAGAACAATGTATACTTAATAAATGTATGTTCAAACGATGAACGGTTCCAGAAGTATCAGCGAAGTATCAGAAGTTGGCCACTTTTGGGAACAGTAATAGTCTTATTGGCATCTGTCTCTGGCAATCTCAAACCGTTAACCAAAATTTGAATCAAACCAGGACTAAGACTTTTATTTCATGGTTCACCGGGCAGCTAAGTATTCGAACACCTCCATTTTCCTTCCTTCGTGCCAATGCATATCCATGTCCTGGCTGCAAGAATAACAGAATTGAAACAAAACCAGAGTGAGACAAAACTACCTGGACAACACAGAGGTAGTGGGTAGCAACACTAATTCTCTTTGTTCATTGGTCGTATCAACCATATTTATTACATAAGCTATGGTCGTATCAGTCATGTGAGCCACACAGTATTCATTGTTAGATGGGCCTAAAGAGATGGCACTGAACACTGGAGAAGTTCAGTGTGATAATTTGTCCACCATCCTGTTAGATTCAAATTCTCTCCTTGCTTGTTGAATGCCAAATACAACCAGCCCCAGTCACTCAGGCCTCCACACTCTGCAGTAACTGAAAATAAACAGGATTATTATTTGCAACAGCAGTAACATCAGTGAGTGAGAATCTCCAGACATGCCCCGTTATGTGCTTTTTTGGTTGATTCAGTGGTCTTTCTACCCTTTTAATCCCTTCTAGGTTATTAGTCAGAGATCCTGCGTTGAGGTTCTAGCTTGCAATGTCTTGCTTTAAGGCTGTTGTAAGGCGCTCTCTCTTGAATCTCTTTTCTTGGCAAACTCTTGCAGCAGCAGGCTTTGTAGGCAGACTTCTTTCATTACGTAACCTTTTCCTCTTGATAGGGCATCTGTAGTACCAGAGGGAGGAGGATGCCTGATGCAGACAGGTTTCATCCTCCCACCCTATTTTCATGTCCGTGCATTTTCTCCTCTTTAAGAGGACTCTAATACTTCCCCTTGCTACTGAAAGTAGGTGGAGGAACAGCCAGTCTTTCCTATCCTTGGCAAAATGTTTCTCCAGCACTGTTACTTAGTGTGGAGCAATGAGCACAAGCACCCTCACTGTTGCAGTGATCCCGGAGGAGGAGCAATGCTCCAGACAGATTTCCTGGGCAGGTATGTGACCCATCAGGCATCCACTGAGAACGTCAATAGGTAACAGCCACCTCTGAAAATGGGGTACCTTGGATTGAGCCAGCAGTTAGTTGTAAAAAGGGTGTTTATGCCCAGTGCTCAGGTGTCACTGAGATCTCCTTGTTCAAAGGTGACCCAAGGAGACCACTGGAGTGGATTGCTTGGGGAGGTCAAGGAGTCTGTATCCCCAGAGATTTTAAGAACTAGCGACATGAGCATCTACGACGGCTGCTCCGTGTATAGCTGATACTACAGTTGTGCAGGAAAGCCCACAGGATCACCTCCTTCCATGCTCTGAACACGCTTAGTAGAGTGACAAATGCCTTAAGGTCTTCTGGGAACCAGTCCTTTCAAAATTCATAGCCATCTGAGCCCATGTCCTGGGGAGCAGTGGTTTAAACTTGAGTCTCACGTCCTGGGGGAATATCCTCATCCTTTGGCCTTGCAGAGGAAGGTGGTAGAGTCAGGTTTGGTTTATAATTAAATGCAGGTATTTAATTAGCTACGGCAAAGTAGATCAGATTCAGCAGAGGGTATTAAGAAAGTTTGGTTCCCAAATACTTGAGAGGGTGGTGGTGAGGCCACTGTCCTCAATGGGAGACCAAGGTTCGAATCTCTGCTTTCTAATCAGGTGTGTGGGCGAGGAGAGAGGAGGAAGACTTGAAAGCAGATTTCCTACCTCTTATGTGGCTAAGGGAAAAATATGGGGGAGATGACAGTTGTTTTTTAGTATTTTTCTTATCTCCAGGAAAGGATTTACAGCCAGGACTCCCAGAGGAGATAGATGCCACCTTCTCACCCAGCAGTAGCTGTGTAACAGCCTCTGCTTAATTACCTCACCGCTAAATACTTCACACCACAAGGCATCTTGTAGACACTTCTTATCCATCAGCTCGGGCAGCTTCTTTTTCTCCTCTCCAGCTTCTCTAATCTCATCCTGAGGTATCAGATTTACTCCCTCCCCTATGCCAGACCTGGCACCCTGGGATGCTGTGTCTCTAACCCAGGGCTGAGGATTCCAGTATGCACCAGGGTAGGTGGAAGTTAGGTATTACAACAGTGTGGTTTTCCTCTTTTGGTGTGAAATCTCCTTTTACCTCAACTACGAGCATGTTGAACAGTGAGGAAAGCGGTACTTCTGGCTGAAGCATGCACACAATTAATCAAGCCTTGTGATCCTATGACACAGAGCTCTTTGTCTCAGATCTTCTGTAAGAAGTTCCCTTTGGCTAAAATTATACGCTTACGGTCTTTGTGCTGTTAAACTCAGCCTACCTTATGCTTTCTGCCGTGTCTATGGGACTTGAAGGCAGCTGGTGAGATACAGTGCTTGTACTCTTACTGGTACGTGACTCTGGTTTTATAGCTCAAAAAGTTTTTCAGTTACCAGCCAGGGAAAGATAAATATATTTCTTGATTTCTTAATAAACAAGTTGGGTTTGTATGGGATGTTTCTCAAATTCTTTGCTTTGCCATGGAAATTTATATTCTCCCTTCTGACACTTAAATGACATTTACTTCAGTGGAAAATACCCCCATTCCCACACATTTTAAGCTCCACTATCTTTCCTATGAGAAAAAGTAGAAGCGAGGAGGAGTAAAGCAGTGAAAAATAACAGGGTTGGCTTGGTTTTTAGACCTGCAAGTCTCTGACACTTGAGCTTACTTGACAAATCTAACTAGTCACGTTTTGTTACTTTTTATTTCACTGTTTTCACCACTCTGGTCACTCCTCCTCTAGCCCTGGCATTTCAGGAAGAAGAGGAGGAGGAAAGTGTTAGTTTCTGTTTCAGGACGGAGTCCCCCTTTTCCCTTAGCCAAGTCAAAGGTTATAGCAGCATGGTCCTGTTACAGATTCCCCCATAAATACCCCAGACCTGTCCCTTGCTGGCCCCACTGAGGTCTTAAAATTCTCTCCCTTCTGAAGGAAGGAGGGTAATTTTCACTGTTGATGTGACACATTTCAGATTCAAAGTTCACAGTAGGGCTCCGCACATGCTGATGTCCCTGATCCTGGCACACATGGAATCATAGAATCATAGAATGGTTTAGGTTGGAAGGGACCTTAAAGATCATCTAGTTCCACCTCCCGTGCCATGGGCAGGGACACCTCCCACTAGACCAGGTTGCTCAAAGCCCCATCCAGCCTGGCCTTGAACACCTCCAGGAATGGCACCTCCACAGCTTCTCTGGGCAACTTGTTCCAGTGCCTTACCACTCTGACAAAGAATTTCATCCTAATATGTCATCTAAATCTACCCTATTTCTGTTTAAAACCGTTACCCCTCATCCTATCACTACACTCCTTGATAAAGAGTCCTTCCCCATCTTTCCTGTAGGCCCCTTTGAGGTGCTGGAAGGCTGCTATAAGGTCTCTGCAGAGTCTTCTGTTCCCCAGGCTGAACAACCCCAGCTCTCTCAGGAGAGGTGTTCCAGCCTTCTGATCATCTTCATGGCCCTCCTCTGGACCCGCTCCAACAGGTCCATGTCCTTCTTATGCTGGGGGCCCCAGAGCTGGACGCAGTACTCTAGGTGAAGTCTCACCAGAGCGGAGTAGAGGGGCAGAATCACCTCCCTTGACCTGCTGGCCACGCTGCTTTTGATGCAGCCCAGGATGCCGTTGGTTTTCTGGGCTGTGAGCACACATTGCTGGCTCATGTTGAGCTCCTCATCGCACATGTGCATTTCCCATTTTTACTTGCATCACAAGATCAGGTTTTCCACCTCTTGCCAAAGGCGGTCCACAAGTCTTGTCACCTTCTGTTGGTGTCGCACCATTTCCTGTGGTGCCGAGCTATGGCTGTGTATCTTTCACTAACTAACCTTGTCAGCGACATTTTTCTGCACTC
>NW_009649864.1:1353690-1358617 GCF_000708025.1 Charadrius vociferus | reverse complement strand
GTGTTAGGAAGCTCACCAGAGCTTCACTTCTTGGGTTCCTGTTCTGCAGGTCTTCAGGTTAACCTTTCTAGCTTTAATCAAAAAAGATGATGTCAACAGGAATCATATTGTAGGCTTTCCCGGTGCCGATTGTAACCTTTATTGTTGGTTAATTGACGAAAGTGCTAAAAGTCTGTTTCAGAATTTCTATTTCATAAAAATGTCTCCTTTGTTGAAGTATCAATTAGTAGTCTTGGTTCAAAGTTTATTTCTCTTGCATGCAGCCATTTATTCTGTAATAATTGTCTAGATTCTGACATTAAATACTGTAATTTCTCCTGCTATGTTTAAAACCACTTCCAAAGGCTTCTAAGTTTTATTTCCTTCCCATTTTCTACAGAAATAGCTGGAGTTTGTTCATGCTTGGGGAGATTAATAAAACTACAGAGTAGATTGTGAAATTCACCCCAAACCAAAATACAATGAGCTCCATTCCAAGACCTCCTGCAGGCTCCATTTCTTTAATTAAATATATGCCAAGGTTCCTCTCCATGAAGTAAATATATAAAACTGCATATTTGAGGGCAATTATAAGCTAGTGTATTTTGACATTTCTTCACTGCAAATCTTTTAACCTTTATTAAGGGAATTCTGGTTGAACGGATTTCTACTTGAGATATATATAGCAAAAAAAAAAAGCTTAATGCCTACATTAAATTATGGTCAAACTAAAGAGTAATCCTAGGCAGTGTAAGTAAAGGAAACCCTGATTTTGGTCCTACCACAGGCTGCAGCCAGCAAAGGCTCATCATTAGCAAGAGGTACCTGTTTGTACTGATGCCAGGGGAAGGTGTTTGCATGGGGGAAACTTCGCTTTTCTCCGTTCCCAGTCTGGCTCTGCTGGTGCAGAGAACGACCTGTTTTCAACCCTCGTTGCAGAGGTGCCATAGGAAAGGTAAAGAGATAGGGCTGGATGCAAACGGTGCAAACGCTGGGTGTATGACCCCAGTTAGCCAAGACAAAAACCCTCTGCTCCTGCACTCCGTTTTGTTTTGAACGGGAGCAAGACATTAGTTTGCTTTTTGTCTTTGGTTAATCTTCTCTATGTCAGTAGTTTCTTCTGACAGTGGGTAGTTGAGAGTGTGGGACGTGGGCGGCCCTGAGACAGATGGGCTGGAAATGGGAGCTCTGAATGGGGGAAAAATGCTCAGAGGAGAGGACATAGGGGAGTGCTGGCACTAAATGGGAGGACCCCGGGGGAAAGTCCTGGGGCGTATGGTCCCTCCGCCCGCCCTTGGGAACGAGGGCTGATGTCCTGCCAATGGCTGCATTGTGAGTGGGATGGCTGAGGCAGAGGTGGGTGGTGGGTGCTGCAGGAGAGCCACCAAAATCCTGGGGTGGGTCCAAGTTCCCACTTCTGGAGGAGGCCAGAGTCGTGCTGACCCTTGCGTCTTTATCTCAGACCATCAGGCCTGCTCGGTCTTTTCCCAAAACTGCTCTGGGTGTCAGCAAAAAGGGGTAGGAAACTTTTCTGCAGAGGCTGCAAGAGGGGTTAAAGCGGAGGGCCTAGGTGGGGTTCTGATTCAGATGTTGCCTGAGGCAGCAGGAGATCCTTCAGCCACCCCTGCAGACGCTGACATGTAGGTACATTAATGCGGGAAACCCCTGTGATATGGGAAACATCCTGGCAAAGAAGCCGCAGCTCCTGCTTGAGCCAGGAGGCAGCAGTACGCCCGTAGTTTGGCTATCGTTTTGAGCAAACCCAGCAGTTTTGGGGAGCTGCTGGAGGCTAGTGGTTCTTTGCAAACTATCCACATGGTTCTGCCTTGGGTATAACCTTGAACTTTACTTAAACTGGGGTTCTGTCCTAGAAACACAGACTGACACAAGTACACTTTATGTACTAATAAACCCAAGCCTGTTCAAACCCGCTTACTTGACAGCAGGCTACTAGATGAAAGCAGGGTTGGTTCACTTATCATCCAGAAACAGAGAGCTCCTGAAGATTTTTTCTTACACAGCATAGAAGTTTCCAACTTTTTCTTTTTTTTTTTTTTCTTTTTTTTATTTTTTTTTTTTAATGTTAATCATCCTACCATGGGAACGAAAGACAGCAGGATAAAACTTGAACTTGCCATTCTTAGCTGGTCAAAACAGAAGTTCTGTCTCCATAACTCCAACTTTCCCTTCAAATACATGTGTTGAAACTTTGCCATGGATATTTTTCTGCCTTCTAAGAAAAAACATTAGATGATCCATCTATAAGAGGATCTCTGACATCAATTGGTAATGGATACTGCACACTAAAAAGGCTCATTTTCACAAGATAGTAGTTTACCAATTTTTTTTTTTTTTTTTTTTCTTTTTTTTATTTTTTTTTTTTAATGTTAATCATCCTACCATGGGAACGAAAGACAGCAGGATAAAACTTGAACTTGCCATTCTTAGCTGGTCAAAACAGAAGTTCTGTCTCCATAACTCCAACTTTCCCTTCAAATACATGTGTTGAAACTTTGCCATGGATATTTTTCTGCCTTCTAAGAAAAAACATTAGATGATCCATCTATAAGAGGATCTCTGACATCAATTGGTAATGGATACTGCACACTAAAAAGGCTCATTCTGAACAGCTCCTGCCCCGCACAAACCCTCAGCCTGTTTGGCCTGACCTTCTGTGGCTTTTCTTGCCTGCAGAATAACTTATGAAATTTTTAGCATTCCTGCAATTGTAACATCTGGGCCTCATTGTTCTATACCTTGGAAAAAAGAGGGGCAATGACAAACACACTTTGCGCTCACATCCTCTTTCACCTGGTTTTCTACATGTTTTGAATCAAGATGCTCAAGCGTAAATTTCTGCTGGTCATTTCTGAATGCCCTCCTGAGGGGCAGCCCCTGGAGCGAAGGAGGGAGATAACCCGGCAGAGTAATTTTGGGCATACAGCACCGGGGTGCTGCTTTGTGTTGGGCAGGTAAAGAGAAGAGTCACTTTTTTCAAAATATGCTGGAAGATTTGTGGCGCTCTATTCAAAATACCAAATTAGTGCTGGTATCTGAGTTGTGTTTTCTCTAGTCCCTTTCACAGATCTACAAGAGTTTCTTACACATCACTAAACTGTAAGCTATGCACATTAAGAGGCCTCGGGTGATTTGAAGAAAATCATCTTGCTGTGCTTGTTGCAAAGTGCCATAGCTAAAAAAAATGAGATCCTTAGTATTTTACTCTTCTCCAATCATTTGGTTTTGCATCATCTGGTGACTTTAGTGTGCTACACAGTGTGTAGGAAATGCCATCGATATCTGGTAAAGTTTCAAAGGCTAGAGGTCCTGATATCAATCCTGATGGACAAAAGCCTTAGAGGAGCAACGTGTGTGTCTTGGGGCTGGAAAGGGTAAGGCTGAAAGGTGCAGTCATAGACTCATTAACTTAAGGAGTAGAGCGCGGCTTTGTTGTTATAATTTGATAGAGTGCTTGGAAACAAGCAAAAGATCAGTTTGTGTTTGGGAAGGAATAATTCAGCCTCATGTGGATGCCTTTTATTTTTAGAGAAATGTGTCTCCCTTAGACCCTCACAAAAATAAATCGTGTGGAGCAGAGGGACATTGCCTGCATGCAGAATCAACTATTTGCCAAATGTTTTCTTTGTTTAAAATATGCACTTGCTAGACTGAAGCCCAAACTGCAAAGTTCAAACCAACACTCAAATTCTAAACAGCGCAGACTTTAAAGTCACTGAAGTCCAACTGGGAATCACGGCACTACAAGCAGTCCTGGAGTTAAATTTCTACACCAGCCTTTGCTTACAAAATATCAGAAGAGGTGCAAGTGCTACCACCTGTTTCCTTCCACACCGCTCCCAGTTTTTGCAACAGCTCAGCGGTTAGTGTGCTCCGCCAGGATGGGGATGACCCAAGTTCAGTTCCCGGAGAGATGGAAAAGCGTATGATCCCGCAGACTCTCAGGGTAACCTCAGGAGGAACTCCTTCGGTCAGTCCTGTTAAAGGTGTTTACACTGGTTTGTAGAATAATCATCAGATACTAGATTAAAAAATAATAATAATTTAAAAAAAAAAAGGGGGGGGGAATTTGAGCATGATTTCTTTTTATTTCAGGCAAGATTACCTGGAAAAAGGAGACATGGGTACCAAGCCTTGCTCTACAAAAACTTCCTTAGGGCAAAATCCAGGGGTTGGAGCTAAGAGCTGGAGCTAAGGGCTGGAAACAATGTTTTGGGTTTTTTTTGATGAACACCTACATCCTGGCCAAATTAGTGTCAATCACATGCTTTGTGTCCCTGTCTGGCAGGATTACTGCAGGCAGGGCAGGGAAGGGCAGGGTGGTTATTGATAGCCTGGAGTTGGGAGGGGATGATGGGGCAGGGGAGCAGAGGAGGGATGTCCCCATCGGTGCAGAAGGGGCAACTCTTTCACATGCTGGGTGAGGCACATTAAGCCACCAGAGAGAGGAGGGCAATTAATGCCCTGATATTCTTTACCCACCCCAGTTTGGTACGCACATTTGAGGCCACTTACTAGGTAACCTTGTTAATCAGGGACTGTAATCAATGACAGCCTTTGGGGGAGTTTTGGGTGGCCAGATACATATCATTAGTTCATTTGGTTTAATAACGAATTAAGAACTTTGAAGACAAGGAATTATTTGGTGAAGTGGAGGGTTTCTTTAAATCTAATTTTTGTTGTGAATGAAGCATAACCCAGGACAACAGATAGTGATAATAACTCCAGTATATGAAAACAGAAGCTTTATTATTTAACCTCTCACTGTCCATGGCTTGAATCCCAGACCAGCAAAAAGAGCTGCTTTTCATCTATTTTAAGGTGATGTCAGTGCGTGTTGGGCACCTAGATACTTCTAGATCCTTGTCCCAAAGTGACTGGGCTATTCTGTGAACCAGGTTCAGAGCCTTCAGTGGGGAAACATCCCGTA
>NW_009649864.1:1312497-1353627 GCF_000708025.1 Charadrius vociferus | reverse complement strand
CTGTGGCTTGATTTAAATATGCAAGCAGAGTTTGACTTCTTCCCTTACTTTGTAATTAATGTATAAAGTACCCATCTCTCGGCAATATCTCCGGCGTGCTGTGTAACACACCAGGACTCAGCCCACCTGGGCTCCAGAGCTGGGATTTGCTCCTGCCACCAAAGTGGACAGTATCAGGGGAGAAAAAAGCGAACTGAAGGAAGGCTGCTACGCTCAACGATGAAGTGACCTGAAGAGAAAGGCCTGACGTGCCCAGCTGGGATGACAGCCACCGAGAGACCCCAGTGGACATCCTCGGGGAAGAAGCTCCGTAGATGGAGTCCCCACCGAGAAGGTTCAAACAGCAAACCCGAGTGCAGCAAAACTGTACAGTTAAAAAAAAAAGAAAGGAAAAGAGATATTTTTCATGTTCCATAAGGCTATGATTATGTGATATACATATTTTTATTCAAGATCAAAGCCTTGTTTTTAATAGTTAAATATTCACGTATGCAAATGAGCTTCGATTTGCATAAAGTGATAATTATGTTATTCATTAGGACTGGGTAAATGTTGTGTTCAAATTCCACGATCATTTCGCTTTAGGGTTACTGAGAAACAAGTTTACGAGTTTGAGGGGAAACCTATTGTGAAAGTAAATGGCGGAGTTTATTTCCACCGAGCCGGGATGATTTACCTACCTCCTACGTTCTCAGGATGGCATGTCCAGTCTAGCCCATTATAACAGCTAATGTCTGTGGGGAGGCCCAGGGCTGCTGTCCCTGCAAGGTCATCTGTCAATGCCAGACGGGGAGGGGGAGCTGTCAGTCTCCTCCTGTAATTGTGTCTTCCCAGCTGCACTGCCTGCCCGCCGCTGCCCGCACCCCGGCTCCCCGGTGCGGTGGGAGAGCCCCATCTTCCCTCCCCGGCTCACACGCACACACCTTCCCCTGGGTCAAGAGGAACAATGGAGCAGGGAGGACAGGGCAAAGCCTGCGCCGGGCTGCAGACACTTGATAAATGGGTGGGCAGGCGGCAAGTGACAATATGCAGACAAGTGATATCATTTGCAAATGGCTTCGGCGAGGGAAGCAAGAATATAGAAAGGGGGGAAGAGACAAAGTCAGGGGCTCGGAAAAGGTTTCTCGTTAACCCTTGCGGGAGGGTGGGAAACGTGATAGCTCGACTCTCTGGGAAAAAAAAAAAAGGTTGGGATTACTGCTTTTCAATCCCTCACCTGCAACCTCTGGGAGAGCAAAACACCCCACAAGGAAGTCACATGACACTAATTGCCTTCTTAAAAACCACATTTTTAATATCTGTACTGTGGGCCTTCTCTCCAGATGCATAGATATGGGCAACTTGGGATTTACCTGGGATTTACCTTACTTAACTCCTTCTTTGGAGAGACTCCCATCCCACTCTTCAGAAGCTGAGATCAGTGCCTCAGAATAAGACCCAGTGCTTGGGCTGTGCCGACCCCCCCTCTTCAGACACCCCAGAGCTGGCATGGCCCCATGCAATGATGCAGCCCCATCACCCCAGTGACTCTGCATACCGGGAAGACACCCACATCCCACTGGCATGACAACAGAGACGGGGGGGATAAGGACTGCTGCAGGTGTGAAGGGCTCTTGAGGAGGGGCTAACTGAGCCAGACAAATAGGCAAACAGGAGAGGTGCTATGCACATTTTAAATATTTGTGTATGTAAATACTTTGTAAAGGTCAGTCAGGAGATTAAACCACCTCCATTCCCCCAAACCCTTTCTAAACAACGGTACGAGAAACACTCATCATCCAGTAAGTTGAATCCAAAAAGGACTGAACAGTTTACTTAATCTGTAGGACCAATTTTTTTTTCATTACAGGACTATTTTGTGTCTCTCCTAGTAGCTGATGACCTCCATCTCTCTTCTATGTGTGCATTTTGTCTGGCCCCAGTCACACAAAAAGTCCAGCTGCATTTTACACCCATGCTATTTGTTTCTAACGAACATGGGCTTTGTTCACACACCACGAGATTTGCCTTCCTGTCTCAGAAGCCCAGTTGTGCCAGCGGAGTTGACCCTGCCCTGCTGAGCTCAGGATATCTTGGTGCACGCCAAAGAGCTCAGGTCATCTGCATGGAGAACATGGTTGGGGATGACTGCTGGCAAAGAGCACTTTGGGACGGGCCATGGAGTTACTTGCGATCTGCTACTCGGGCAGTGACAGCATCACCTCTGCAAATGAGCCCCACGCAGAATTTCTAAGACCATCGAGCCTCAGGAGTGTTGTTAGCTTCTGTGTTTACAAAGACTGTAGGCTGTGTCACCTACAGCCTATAACTGTGTGGGAATACTATGACCAAGTTTTGGTTTTATATTTTGTTCTTTGTATTGAGGAAGTTTTTGAGCGAGCTGGACAGATCTGTAGGATGCTCCTTAGCTGTCATGAATTGTTGTCAGCTTACAATACAACCATTACGATGCAGGTTTGAGGATGTTTCAGGCATAAAGTCCCCAACTCATCTAAACTACAGCAACCAGCAAGCCCCTGTTCCATGATATCTAGCGCTGGCTAACAATGAACCCTGGTAAAATGAACTAGATTGGGGCATGATTCTTCCCTGGTGGCATTCGCGACCAGGGTTGTGCTGCGATAGCGGTTCCCGGAGTGCAGTATTTCACATGCTACATCCTCTCCTCTGTGTTTCCTGACACTCTTGAGCATAGTGTGAACTTTGTAGTAATGCTTCCAGCCCTTCTCCCTGCAAAAAAAATGTCATCTTCCACTTTCTCTCTCTTCACTTGCTGGATATCAGCTGTAGTTACCATATTATAGTTATTCTATTTAAAAGCACTAAAAATACAGATCAAATAGTTGGATCATCCATTAACTGCCTCATTATCCTATTGAATGAGAACTCTTTCTGACTTTTACTGTGGACATGGACAGGATATATTAGAACTTGTCTGTCATTAATAACTTCACACACACACACACAAATCTAAATGGCCAATTAATGTCCACATCTGCCTTGATGTTACTTATTAAATTGTATTACCTATAACAGCCCCTAATGGTTTTGGAACTTATTCCACTTAATTCCTGCCTTTTCTTCTGTTCTTTGGCCCCACATTAATACTATATTTCTTTCAGAACCTCTCTCATTGTAAGGAGGATGGACAAGATGACCTGATAGCCTTTCCCATCTCTGATTTCTATATGCACACTTCCCTCATTACGACACTCCTGCACAATAAAAGACAGAGGATCAGGCTTAGCATCCGGAAAAATGTTCTCTTTTTCCCTAGCCATCTTGCTGTGCTGTTGGCCCTGATTTAGCCTTGCCAGCTATGCATCTGTTGCTCTTCAGGGCACTGAGAGCCCAAAGATGGGAGGAGGTCATTAAGGGTCGTACAGACTCCATCATTAGAAACAAAATTGCACATCTCCTTTCTTATCTGTTGCTGGCCTTTTCCTTTTTTAGGAGACTTCTACACTGGTCAGAGAAACCAAAGGTATGGGTTTTACTTTTCTCAGGTCAATCACTGGCTTTCTGGCAATCAATAGTGGGGTCTTTCACTTAAGCCTTTTTGTGCCAGATCACTCAATTGCCCCTGGAAATCCTCCCTTCTTATGCACATGACTTCATGCTGAGGACATGAGTTGCTTCTTCTACATGTGAATGACTGGCAATAGTAAAAAAATAAGGAGGAGGTTGGTCTCATGGTCAAGGTTTTTGAATTGCATTTCAGACATTTGGATTTCCTTTGCTATTTTGGGTGGTCACAGGACAAAAAATTGTAGACTTGTCTGTGCCTTGGTTTCCTGATCTGACAATCTAGGTTGCAAACTCGGTGGAATTAAATTCCTTCGTCTTTGAAGATATGTGAAAAGCACACTTGGCTGCTCCCTGTTTCATATTATCTGCATTAGGGGATGAACTCGGGCTTATTCTGACCATCCTGGAAATCCTCGTTGTGACAGTTTTGCTTGATCTTGAATGTGACTGGCCTTTCATTTCACCTGAGGTGACTGAAAAGGAGCTGAAGAGCAGCTGAACAAACAAAGAACTATGTGGTAAGAAATCTTTAGTCAGAGCAAGACTGAAAATGTGATATTTGGAAAAACAATAACTACCTGTAAATTCTTATCCTGGCTGTTGCCTTCTGCACTGGTCCTTTGGAGAAGCTCTTGGGCCAAGAGCATCAACAGACACCATCTTTGGGTGTCCTTGAGGACCTGAACTACAAGTCACTAAGCAGTCCCGTGCAGCTCTACCTATGAGATAATTCTAGGTGTTGGTCTAGGATTCTGAATTTGAGGACGGTTAAGTCCTTACAATGGGATGACTTCCAGATACTTTAAAGTCACTCTTAACATAAGGCAAATGTTAAGGTAAATGCAGAGAATACTGTTTTTATTGCAATCCAAATTTAACAGCATAGTTACTCAATTTCAAGACAGGTGGATAGAAATAGAAAAACATAATTATAACTATCTGTATGTTAGATCACCCAAGAGGTGTCTCTCTCTGTTTCATCCAGCTAGCAAGCTGTCAGATGCTTATGCAATTTCTTGGCACAGCCCTTCCTTACAGAGAAGTGTAGTCTCGGGCTGAGCTTTCAGATTTAGGAACAGGTTTATCTTTACAACCCCCAGCCTTCCCTGAGGATCCATTCTGAATCTGATATCTATGCAGGATAAATGCTCCCTTCTGCCTTCCAGAGCAGGGGATCAGCCCTCAGCATATGCCTTCTTTATACACCGAGGCCGACGTTCCATGTAACCACCTATACTTTATTCAACTTTACTCCTACAAAGAGAGAAATGAGAATAGTGTGCATAGTGCTTTCCAATTTCTCATCAAGATTAGACATGATGATAAGTAACCACTTCGGCGTGATAGTAGGTGTTAGCTGGGGTGAATGAACCTTGGGCTGGGCTCTGAGGCATTCTGGAGCAAGGAATGTCAGTGCTCTGGATATTACTGACTAATGATAAAGAGGCATACATTCCTACACTCATCCTTTTATTTTGTATCTATTTAATTTTAATCTTAATTTATCATAAACAGGGAAAAAAGCTTATTCAAACCTCTACAAAGGCAGAAGGTTTTGGTTTTAATATTAAAATATGTCATTTGCAATAACCTTTATGGCTTTGTCATATACTCTCAATAAATGACTTCTAAGATTGATTAAAGACCTTAGCTTTGCTTCACATGTTAATCAATCTCACCAGCCAATTAGAGCTTTGGTGCTAGAGAGCGACAGAGATCATCCCTTAGCTATATATGGCAGCATTATTGTGCAAGCCAAATCTTTATGACCTAATACTGGTAGAGGAACTCCTGACAGTTTATGGGAAAAGAACATCAAAGAAATGCAAGTTTATTCATGCTGATACTTAATGAATAGATATTTAGAAGCTGTATTTCAGAAGGGGTAAAAACTAAATGTGGAATTGGCTTTCCTGGGCTGAAGCAGAGTTGGTGCTTAAGAATAGCAGACTCCTAATCCTAAGTTTCCTTCTTTTTATAACTCGGAGTATGTCAATTAAATTTGCTTCAATTTCACCACCCGTAAAATGGGAATAAAAGTACCTGGCTTTCCGTCTGGATGATCTGAGGATGAATTAGCTCGTGCTGGAATTAAATGAAAAGCAAGACATGAGTTGCAATGATAGTAGAGTTTCCCACCTGAACAATTTAACTGGAAATGAATTTGGAGCAACAAGAGCAGAACTACATCAGGCTTGCAGGTCACTGCTTCCTGGTCCTGACTGCGGGGAGTGTGGTAGGCTATGGAAAATGGGCAGAGGGGGCTACAGTCCATTTTCTGCATGTCTCCACAGCTGACCTGCTTCGTAGCTTTTATAGCAGAGAGGCCACAAGCTAGACATGGAAAATCAACACTTGTTGTGTCAGTTCAGCTCAGTGCTGAGGCACAGTGATGTGCCTGAGTTATACATGAATAAACAGATGATTTCAGCCACCAGAGCTACAAGCCCCTGCATTTTTCAGAAGACTTTTAACTCACTCTAAACATAAAGAGAAATCCTGCACTGTGTAGGATGCAGTGATTAAGTGCCCAAGCAAGAACTACCTTTTTAAGTGTGTGTGTCCTGGTCCTTTCACAACGGGTTGCCATGCCCTGATTGGAATCTCTGAGCATTGATGTAATTTGAATAAATAACAGTGCTAATAAATCAAGAGGTAAAGTAATAACAAAAATTGAAATAACTGTAAATGTCACAAAAGGTCTTTTGCATTTTCCGTGGTGAATATTTATTCCAAAATGCTTTGGTATTGCAAGGTATTGCAAAATACTTTATTTCACAGAATATACATTTGAAAGTGTTGAAAGATCAAATTCCTAGAATTCATCTATTCTTGAGCTGGATGCTAACAACATGTTCATACTAGACTGAGGGCATTATCTGAGTTCCATGTATAGCCTGAATTCCAGACGAGACTGAAGCCAATTTTATTTATGTTTGGTCTTGGTATAATATCTTTCCATCATTCAATTGTCTCAGTCTAAACACTGCAGGAAAGTTACTTTGAAATGAATGTCTGGGTGTCAGGGGCTAGCGAGCTAATAGTATAATTACTTTTGTAGTCTTTATTAGTTGAAATGTTTATTAGAAAGGTTACTTTTTATCCAATGAAAGATGACAAGCTGGGTTTGACTGAGCACTGTTTGTTGTTTTAATATTGTTAGCTGTGTGAATGGGTTAACACACTTCTCATCTTCCAGAAGCTGAAGGCTATGAGAAATCCCAGGGGTAGCCACTCCTCAGCCCACATTTGCTGCCTTTGCCAAGGAAAGATCCCATAAGATTTCCCCCCCTCCATCACTTAAGGGTTGTGATGATTTTTAATGTCACTGCCTGGATGGCCTGGAGATTTTTATCTATTGCACTTACAGGTCACCTTAATATTATCTCAGTCAGAGGGGGGAAAAAGTTTCTAGCGGGATAATATTAAGTTATACAGCATGACACAAGGTCAGACTGTGAGAGACAAGAATATATGAATAAAGCCAGTGGCCATGAGAGTCACCAGTGTGAAAAAAAAAAAAAAAAAGAAGAAAGAAGAAGAGAAAGAGGAACAAAGAGTAAGAGGGGGAAAGTGCTAGTGGAGGAGAAAAGAAGCAAGGACGGGGGAAAGAAGGAGGAAAGATTAAAAGGGGAAAAGGAAGGATCAGGGTCAGAGTGGGTAATGTAAAGTCATCCTTCTTATCCCAATCAGCTGCACACTGTATGCTCTTGGTGGCCACGTTCATACTGAATTAGCTCCAGACTGTTTCTTTTCTCTGGGACTCCATCTTTTTGAAAATACATCATCAGTACAACTCCATCCTGAAGGCATATTACGCTAATGCATCATTATTGCGATGGCTGACTGATGATGCGCTAGTGCCATACATCACCAGAGCTGCGCCTTGCTCTGATGAAATGTTGGTGTGATACATAATCAGGGAGAAGAACACGGGTCCCGCTTCTAATGCCTCCAGAGATGTAAACTACCCAGAATTAAAGCCAAAGCCTTGGAGAAGGGCAGCCAGGAAAAACGAGCATCCCTAAGAGTCCGGCAGCATCCTGAACCTCTCGAGAAAACCTGTGGTAACTTTGAGTTACATTAGTGGAAGTGCCTGGAAGGCTGCCAAAATCCGGCTGCTCGGCTTGGACAAGAGTCACAAAAGCCTTAGCAACATGGCAGTAACGCGAGGCAGCTACCACGAGCAACACCCCACTCCAGCCCTGCCTGTGAAGGCAAAATCACAGCTTGGCTGACCAGCAGATCCACGGCAAGAGAAGAGCAGTAATGGGGAAGGTGGGGCAGAGGGGACATGTCTCGTTGGATGGCTCGCTGTGGCTCCCATCCAGACGAGCATGTCTCCTCCCCTCCCTAAAACACACTCCTGCTGCCCCTATAGCACCCTGCGGAAGCCGGTGATTGCCTCGATGGATGCCGGGCTTGCAGAATCCGGCCCTGGCAAGTAGGAAGCTGCATCACCCTGTTGTTAATCTGACTGTTTTGAGAGGGGCGGTGGAAAAAGAATGGAAACTTGGCTGAACGGCAGCCTGAAACTTGGCGTGAAACAATCGTTTCTTGATCCCCACACACATAGACTCTTCCTGTCCTGCAAAGAGTTTGCCCAACCATAGACAAAAGCCCAACCAGTTGATTTGTACACCTTTACCTCACTGCTTCCTTCCAATAGAGCTGATGCACCAGCCTCACCCTCCCACCAGACTCCAGTCCTCTCTCTGCTCATGGCTTCTCTGTGTTCCAGTTCCCCACCAGGCAGAGTGGGACCAGGGACACAAACCCATGTTAGATGCAAAAAGTTGTATGGCTCTGAGTGAGCTCTCTGTTTCAGATTGTTTCTTGCAAAGCGAGTCTGAAATAAGGCGCTTTCCTCTCCCATGATGGGTCCCTCGCCTCACCAGTTGTGACTGCCCTGGGGATAAACACAAGCAATTCTCAAGCCATTGGCAATCATCATTTCATGAACTGGATTCCTCTCTTAGTCTTTTTCCATCGTGTCACCTGCATAACAGTGGGCCTAGAGTACGTCTGAAGTAGCTCGGTTGTTCAGAATGGAATTACTCCAGATCTACACCCACATTGCTGAGAGTTGAATTTGCTCCAGTGGTGCTAACCAAAGAGGAGTTTTACCAAATAGCTCGGAAATGTAAACTGTCAAAAATTAGAAAAGGCCTCAACTCAGCATATCAAGGTATCATTTTTTCCCTCAGTCTTGCAAAATTGCTGTGCACCTGCCATACTTCACATATCTTTTAATGGACTTAATATCCTGCTTTTTCACAAGGGAAATAATACCATCACAAGACTGCAACTATATTAAGGAGCATTGGTTTGCAGTGTTCATCATATAAATACCAAATTGGGCTGTGTGCATGGAGTCTGACATTTAAGAATGAATGTGCTGCAGCAAGAAAATCTGAGGCTTTGCAAGAATGAATGAATTTTGGCACCATTTAACAATAGTTTTGCTTTTAAAGCATGATTTGTTGCAAGTCATTGCTGGCTCTCAGATCTTCTAATGTATTCCTTTGTAAATTCCCTTCTAATACAGAAAGCTCCAGAGCAGGTCCCTGAAAGATTAGTTTCAGATCTTTGAGAGATTCATCGACAACTGGGGTTCATCATCTGTAGGAATGATGGGCAGAGAAAGCTTTCACTGCAAAATCACAAGCATGTGTGCAGACACGTACTCGGGGAGCTGGCTCTTTGCAGAATAATCATTGTCTCTGGGGTTCCGATGCCTAATTTATAATTCCTGTATGGCCATAACCAGGAGCCGAAGTCACTTTCAGTGGGTCAGTGGTAACAGGACTAACAAATAACTGCCACAGGATACCTTGAGGCAAACCAGCCCCTGACAGGTCCATCCCTTCTGTTGAAGGTGGCGGGAGACAAACTCGGCCAACAGTGACGTCCTTGCCTTCCCTGCCTAAACCTGACAAAGTTCTGTTCAAAGCTAATGATAAGCCTGAAATAGAATTAAAAAAAAATGACAGTTCAGTTCAGGTAAGCACTCCGAAACGCAGATGGCTATGTGGGCAGTCCAAGTTGCTTTGGCCTGCAACAACAGGGACTGCAAAATTAATCTGAAAATATCTATTTTTTTCCTGCTTTTTATCCTGTCAGAAACCTTGTGAGAACAGTTGTTTCTCAGGTGATTTTCCAGCACTGAGACTCACTCGGTTTACAACTCTGCCTCTCCAGTACTGGTCAGGATCGGGAGAGACATTCAAAAAACAATAATTAAAAGACAGTTACCCAACAAGACCCGAACGCCAGGCAAGGGGTGGCAATGCCCTCAGGGACAGACAAAGCAGGTGGCAGAAGATGGGGCAGGCAGGAAAGTGCTACAAGTTTTGGTACTGCACTTATCCATTTGCTTGCATTTGTGGTTTGTTTTAGCCAATGGTTCCTGTTGCTATTTGCCAGAAGACTTAGAGCTCTGCAACCTTTTGATATCTACTTCATAGCTTGTGCCTGCATCCAGCAATATAAGGAGATGACACAAGGTAGGTGCCTGAAGTTAGCCTCTGAAGAGGTCAGAAGGCTTGTACCACCTTTGTGTCAATGACAAACATCTATGGGGAAATCAATAATGCAACTTCTTTCCTTTGGATTTAATTAAAGAAACATTTCAGGCTGCAATTTGAAAGCAAACACAAACAAAAAAAACCCAACCCATTGACTTTCTCTTACAGCTACTATCTCCTCAGTGCACTGGAAAGTGAGGGGGAGGAATCGTTCTCACATAATATGTAGAGAACAATTTTTTAATGTCTTAATTATTTCCTGTGTGCATAACGCATTTCAGTCCTATTGTTTCTTTTCACAATCTGTTTGGGGTCATTGGTAAGCAGATCACTTTGCCCCCCCAGAGGACTGTGGAACTGCAGGCAAAGCTAGAGAACTGCATGTATGTTTGCTGGTCTGAGGTTACTGCTCCTGATGTTTACAGTCTCCCCCATGTCCTCTGACAAATCAATTTATGATATTCAGCTTGAGTCTAGTTAAAAGGCCAGTAAAGACAGTGCAGTTGGTATGAAACTCTACAGCAGTGCACAGATTATCAAAAATGCATCAAGTCCTTCGTGATCTTTGTTTTTCTACAGGGTAAACATCAAGGGAAATGGCAAGTGTCATCTATTTTATCCAATTACTGCTCCCCCAAAAAATTCAGAGTATTGTTTCTACCTCCTAGATAAAGACCGGCTGGCAACTCTGAGCCCTGGGGTCCCTGGCTTGTGCTGTTGTAAGACTGAAACTGGACTGATGAGGGGCTGAGCTCTTGCTCAGCCATGGAAGATAGAGCCAAGATGGTCTTCTGTTGCCAGGGCACCATGCACCTCTTTGCTGTCCTCTTACCAGCATTATGAAGGAAGAGATCCTTGAGTTAAAACACAATACAGCAGATTCAATTTATTGTAGAACAAACTGCCCATGAGAGATATTAGTCAGAATCTTGTTCTGTTTACTTCCATGGAAAGTAAGAGTCTGTAAAGCCTGAATTTCTCTGGATTTCAAAGATAAGAATTAAATTTGACTCAACATACTTCTAACACCAACGCTGCACCATGTAGGTTCAAGCCAATTCTAGTCAAGTACTTTGTGCTTAGGAGTGTGGAATTCCTTTCCACCTTCAACGACATTTAATGTACTAATTGAGTTGTAGTCATCAGATCCAAACTATTACAATTAACCTTCATTCTGTCTCTGCTGGACAACCTTCGATATAAGTTATGTTTGAAGATGTTCCAAAGATACGTTCATTCCAAATGGAGGTAAATAACTGAGTGACACTATGGTATAGGTGGGATTTGTGAAAAGAGACATCAACTGTGGAATATCTTCTGGAAAAAGAAACACATATTAATCTTTGAGGTGTTTATTTATAGTATACACACACCAAGATATATATATCACCGGGGTTATTCAATCACTTTAAGTTAACCTCCCCTTCAGTAAAAGACTTTCTCGAGGAACAGAACAAGCAACTGAACACTTAAAAACATTTCCTGCTGCACTATGCAATGTCTCCTCATTTTCCAGTTTTACTACTTTGACAATTCTGAATTAGCATTTATTCATAGCAATTCCTAAACTGTCACCAAATGAATTCTGCACTGAAAGTCTATGCAAATGAAATCTGTCCATTTTCCTTCCCACTCTTATTTGCAAACACACTGGGGCAGAGAGCTTTCTCCCACTGAAATTTCTGTCAGTCTGGAGCTGGGACAGGGAGTGGAATGGAGCAATGGAGCAGCTTTGTCACGGTTCTCGCTCCTGCTCCCCAACAACATGACCCTGAGCACCCAAAGTGCTCTGGGCACTGAAGTTCAGGATGAACAGTTTGCACGTAGATGTGGCAGTGACTCTATTGTGTTTGAAATCAGCTGCTTTTGGGGTGCATTAAAGACCTACTGTTTTCCATTCTTAGTGGAGAAAGTAGAATGTTTATTTCCCCCCCCTGGGTGAACAGCAATAGGAGTTTGGTAGGAAGGCACAACAAATGAACTTGAGAACTATTTAGATGTTGCTCTCTTCACTGGGAGAAGGATTTTGTCCTGGTATCAGAATTACTGTTGGAGCTGAGAACAAGAAAAGCGAAGTTGGGACATGTAATTGTTAGACGTGTCACTGCACTCTCTGAGGCGGCATCTGCTTCTGAATTGGCCCAGCTGAGACCTGTGGCCACCCTGGGCTCCTGGCTCTCTGTGCCACACAGGCTTCATTCGTACGACTACGTTTCATCAGATGTTGTGCCAAGCTCGGTCACTGGTGGAGGCTGTAAGCATAGAAGCTCTAACACATGAGATTGTACAGCTATTCCTTAGTCTTACAGGCCAGCGTTTGCACATCTACAAACGACGGCTGCAAATCATCAGAAGATCTTGTCAGATTTCTTGATGAAGACTCAATATATTAATGCAATGGGCAGGATTCAAAACACTTTGCAGTAAATACTCATGAGGTGAGGGAAACCCCACCAACTTTTAATGTACTTTGCTTCTAAAATCTTGGTTTCTTTTCTTTCACAGTCAATAAATGCAGGAGGAATCACAAAAGGTAAATTTCTTGGGCAAATGGAGACAAATTTGCAAGGGGGTCCTACGAAATCTGAGCTTTCCTCATCAACCAAGAAGGCACTTTCTGAAGCCGTGAAGATGACTGCAGCTGTGCTTGTTCCAGAGGAGAATAACAAAAAGTTGGATCTTCAGTTTAATGGCACAAGATAGGGGCAGGAAAACAGCATATGGAAAATCTGTCACTTTCATCCCTTAGCAGTGTCATCTAATAACACAAATTTCTCCTCAGGGCTCTCAGGGTTAGGATTTATAACATGGCAGAAACACCTTTCCTAACCAAAGATAATGTGGAAACCTGCTAAGGTATTTGGAAGGTCTTTCCAAAGAGCGAAGCTGCGCAGAAAAGCTGCAGGCATCCCTGGGAATGGGAGAGTACAGGTGTTTCAGGCAGAACTGCCAGTAGTTTAAGACAGGAAGAAGAAGAAACCATATTTTTTTGGAATGTATAGAAAGAATGTGAGTTCATAAAATATATTTACCCACCCTGGAATTTAGCCAGGACTAAGGAGAGAGTATTTTGGTCAGTATTTCGGCCTTGTACCTCCTAAAGACCTGGGTCAATGGTTTCTCTGAACAGGCAAATGGACTTTCAGCCTGGCCCTGGGGAGCTCTTCTCTCCCTCGTCGGGTGCTTCTGAGATGAAATGCCTCCACATCGTTTAACCACGTACCGAGCACATACATCTAACAACCCAACAGCTCCTAGCACACCTGTGCAGCCCGAGGTGACTACATAAAAGAAGCTAATAAAGCAGCGCTTACATTTCATTCATTTTATTCACCGGCTCGAGATTTCAGGGATGGAACGGAGCACAGCTGGCCTTTGGATGTTAAATAGCACACAGGCAGAAGCCTTCTCCTCTCGTGGCTCTCCACAGGCAATAGAAAGGAAGTATGTTGGCACTCTCACAGCTGGCAATGGGGCTGGCACAGGAGAGCTGTAAATACTGTGTAGGCATGATGGTGCAAGCTGCCAGGGTGAGAGCGGGTCACCATGCCTCGAGGGGCTCCGAGCCACCCGCAGGAAGGCACGATGAAGACTGCTTTGCCCTTTTTTAACTGAAGTGAAGGGCAAAGGGTAGGGTGGGTAACTGAGATGTTGAATCAGGTCTGACCTGACAGGGATGGATGCTGCTGGGAGTGGACATGTGTCTCAGGAGGCTTTGGGGCTTTGCTATGTCACCGAAGCAAGGAGCTGCCTGCGTTTGGGACTGTGAAAGGCTCCACACTCAGAGGTACCGTTTGGCCTGGGGTTTCTTCCTGCCCTGACAGAAGTACCCTTGAGTACCTGTTGTCCTGTACTTGCTATGGTGCCTGGTCTACCTACCTCTTAATAGGGCAAAGGGAATCACTTGTGAATATGCACCAGGGTGGGTATGAGAGTCCCACTGAAAGCCACGTCACCCCTGTATGATTTGGGCAGCTGTTAGAGAGGAAAGGAGCACATTGAGAAGAGCTATTTACATCCTTTGACTCTTTCTTATTGGTTTGCAGATCAGAATGTACTTTGTCGACTTGTTCTTCCTCCTCAGAGTCAAAGAAATTAAAGAGGGCGGAGGTACACCTCCTAGGGAAGTAGAGGAAGGCTCTCTGACCACCTAATGTTTGTATCTGTGATTCATAGAATCATTTTGGTTGGAAGAGACCTTTAAGATCACCAAGGCCAACCGTTAACCTAGCACTGCCAAGTCCACCACTAAACCGTGTCCCTCAGCACTACATCCACACGTCTTTTAAACACCTCCAGGGATGGCAACTCAACCACTTCCCTGGGCAGCCTGTTCCAATGCTTGACAACCCTTTCAGTGAATAAATTTTTCCTAATATCCAATCTAAATCCTTGACATGTCATTTTCTCCTTATGACTATGTGCACAGTCCCAGTGAATTTCTGGGTTTATTAAATTATCCAAAGCAGTTCCCTTTAGGATGCATGTTGAGCTGCAGGGGAACTTCCTTTAAATCACTGTTTCCCAAAGGAGGATGACCATTTGCAGGATGTGCTCACCCTGGCCAGGTGCCTCTGCTGGTGGGGTGTGATTGCAGGCGCCTCCTGGTGGGGCTCAGCCCTGTCAGGTATCAACATCAGTGTCCAGGTACTCAGACCTATGGGCCGAGCGTGAAGACCTCTCCAAAATCAGCTGTAAACTGTGGGAATGGCTGGTGTTGAGCACAACTGAGATGCGACAGCCAAAAATGTCCTACCATTGGACCTAAAGTTTCTTTATCAAAACCTTTTTTTCTCCCCAGGTATATCCTCACATCTCCTCCTGAAGCATGTGAATAGCCAGTCTTTGGACTCAGCACAGAGCCTTTCTTCAGGCAACCCTTGCTGAGTAGTGTCCACACAGAAGGACAAGGCAAGCCAAAAAAACCAGTTGATATGCCAGGCAGTAGCCACTGTTCACTTAAAATAGCCCATAATGTCTCTCTTTTTCACCAATAACCATTACATTTAGCAGAGCGCTGAATTTCTGTGATGGCAGATGAGAAGCTGATAGATAAATGAATAGGAATATACATGCAGCCTCTATCAGCAAACACTGCATCAAAAAAAACCCCAAAACAACAACAACAACAACAACAAAAGGCACTTATATTCAAAAGGGCTCAAACTGCAGAATTTGGCTTCTCATTTCAAATGCCACCGAGGCTGTGGATGCTCAGAACTGAGATTCTGGTTGGTCTCTTGTAAAGCTGAAGAGTCACATGAAAAATTTGAAACTAAATTGCTCAAATTCAAGGCTTTTCTCAGCCAGACGTTTCATTTGCTCCTTTTTTTTTTTTTTTTTTTCCGAAGGGGTAAGGCATGAGCCTTCCCTTAAAGCCTGCGTTATCAAATGACATCC
This sequence comes from Charadrius vociferus, assembly GCF_000708025.1. Classification (NCBI taxonomy): domain Eukaryota; kingdom Metazoa; phylum Chordata; class Aves; order Charadriiformes; family Charadriidae; genus Charadrius; species Charadrius vociferus. Next base: position 1,338,172 of record NW_009649864.1, on the reverse strand, counting down.
TAATCTCAGTATCACTTCCTGCTCAATTAGGTCATGTTTCCACCCCATGTACACACGGGCATTGCCCAGTGGTTTAGTAGAGTTGTCCGTATGGCTGTAGAGGAGCAAATTAGGGTCTAACTTTGTGATAAGGAACATTTTTCAGGCAATGATGAAAGTTTTCTCATGTGCTTCTCTTCATGGTAACTCACCAATATATCTCTACCCCAATTTTAGTCTTTATATACTTGTAAAAGACACCCAAAGAACTTCATAATCTTTAAAAATGATTAAAAAAGCCCCTGGTGCCTCCAAGTTCAAACACTACAAGTATTTTCCCCAGGGCGCTTGATTACAGTAGAAAATTGTCTTTTTGATTTGCAGAACTCAGAAAAGTCAGAAGATGGCAGCAGTTCATTCATGCATTAAACAATCCCTAAATCTCATGAACAGAACAGCTCTTCCTTAAAGTTATTCGTGTTACGCAACCACCTAAGAATAAAGAATCGTAATTTACTAAGCAAAATATATTTGCTTACCCAGGTTCTACAGTCATCAAAGCTATTATTTCTCATATTCTTTTTCTTTTTTTTTTTTGGTTGTCATCAATGCAGTGGAGACATTTTCAGGGGGCAGGGGAAAATACATTGTCATGGGATGAGTTTTTAAACGGATACTTTTAATTCCAGACGTATGTTTTCAGAATCCCTAAACCTTCTTCCTTATCTTTGGTTCTCTTTTACAAATATCACATCACAAAAAAAAAAAATGTTTTTGATATTTCCAAATAACATTAGATGTTAAAATGAATTGTTGTTTTTTTCCCTGCTTTTGCAGTCGAATGATTTTATCTTACTCTATGCTAATCTACATACCTCATCATTTTCACACCATCAGCACTGGGATCTCTTCTCTCCAAAGATTTAATAATGTTAATGCTGCAGTAATGACCTATATTACTAAATTTTCTCTACCTTGAGAAAATATATCATAGTACACTTAAAGCATGGCATAAAGGGTTAGCATAAATAATTAAACTAAATTACAGCCATCAAAAAAACAAGGCAGGCCAGCTCCAAGCTGCCTCAGAAAAAATCTAGTGTAACTCCAGTGCTGTCAGTGGAATTATTCCCAACTGACGCCGGTTTAAGGGATGCAGAATCTGGCATCCTAGCTTTTGAAACACAACCTCCTTGTCATTGTGTGTTCACTTATTCACTTAATTCATAAAATTCAATCAATCGCAATGGGCCACCCAGCCACTAGAGTGAAGAAAAGAAAATCTATTGTATATGATATTTCTTTGATCAACTACGTCTGAAAGTGCATTCCCCCTTCCCACCCCCCAGCAAAAGAATGCATCAGAGACCAGGGCTGACATTGTGGTGCTGGGAGCTGATATTTCCCTCCAGCCTCATTTGTATTGCTTTATTGACATGTTAATGACAAAGTACTTCCCCAGGTCCTACGAAGTTGAGAACAAGTCAGAGAAATTAGAATAATACCTAGTCCTAATTAGAAGCCAGGTATCTGCCTGACATGCTCTCTTGTTGTATTTAGCAGCTTCAGATACTTGTACGTTGATTGATTGCCTGCTTGCTTGATTGATTGATAGAGAGGCTCCACCGAGCTCATAGACACACACATGAAGGGAAGCTTTTGATGTCAATATGAACAAAGATAATGATAGACTTACAAACAATGCCAAACGCTGAGCCTATGAATTAAGCATAATGCAAACAGAAAATGTGCTCGGCACTGTTCTAAGAGTGATGAGACTGGAAGGAAGATGTGTTGTGTGTGATCAAACCTCATAGCTACAGGCGAAATTGTACTTTCAGGAAGATTTGCAGGTGATGTTTCTGATCAGGGCAACCAAAATTAATCCAAATCCTTCCTTTGCAGCATCATCCTTTGCAGTTTTGAAAATGGACTTCTAGAGCTGGCCTGATCTGGAAGACAAAGGTTTATCCAGAAAGGAATCAGATTGATTTTCTGCATGCGAAGATCACAAATGTTCTTCTATATGGGCGCGAGGGCATTAATTGGTGAGAAGGCTCAGTGTGCAAAGGACAGAAATGATCAGCGAAACACAGAACCAGAGGGCTGCAGATTTCCCTCCACATCCCTCCCCCATCCGCCCCCAAATAAAAATATTTAACAACAAATAGAAAACCACAAAAAACTTTAAGGGGCACCTTGATCCTCGGATGCTGCTGAGCCCATCTTTCTCTGCCGCCTTTGATCTGTACTCCCCTCCTCTGTTCTGCACAGTGACAAATGCACTGCACACAGGGCACAGAGTGCAGCACAGCAGGACAGATCCTTTTACCTAGAGCTGTGCAAAATGTTCATAGCAGAGCCCCAAATCACAAGAAACTTGCCTGGCTTCAGGTTTCATTGCAAACTTGGAACTCAGACCACATTTGTCAAAAGGTCACTGGGATTTGCTAGCCCTTTGAGAAATTTCTCTCTTTCTTTCCCTTGCACGCTCCTTTTCCCTCTTTCTCTTTCTAATCTGCCTGAATTTCTAAAACTATTTCCACAGTGTTTAGGAGCTAGGAGGACTCACAGTTTTGGATTAAAAAACCTGCCAAAAGTACTCTCTCATGGTGTCAATTCAAAACCAGGTGAAAGTAGGTGATTCATTCCAAGAAAAAAAAACCCAACACAACAGCCAACTAACATTCTCTCAGTTCCTGCTAATGCATGAGCCACAGACTCCATTCATCAAGGGCTTGAACATCTTCTTTGAAAGTGTCTCAGTAATCCCACTGATTGCCATAGCGTTAGGGCCAAAGCCAGATATTTTGAACCCCCAAAGTCAAAATGAAACATGGGTGTGTAATTCCTTTGCAGACCAAAGTCAAATGGATCCCTGTGAAATTAAATCATAGTTTCACACAGCTGTTTTTTTCAGTCCTGTGTTCAGAGACACCATGGACCAACAAAAGTGTGTGCCACTTTGCTCTTACGCTGTCCCTCACTCAAAGATCTCGCATCACATTGCAAAGATTATTTGAGCAATTACTTGACATGTGGTCAAACAGAAAGTCAGTGCTAAGGTTTGAACCCAGGTCTTCTTAGAGCTTTAAACTCAAGCTCATCTGCCTCGCTGGCAGAAGTGCTGTCTAGTTCTGTTTGTGCCAATGACATTTCATGACTCAGTTTGCATATTTAAAGAATAGGTGAGTGATCTCTCCCTGGACATACCTTATGTGCTTTGGTGCACATAATATCAAGTGGCATATGAATTCAGCACAGTGATGTGCGCTTTTTCAGAGCTTTTTGCACGGCAGCTGAAGTAACTCCCTTTCAGTACCTAACGAAGAGGCTGGAACTTATGCACAGACTTAATGACCATCTTCAGTTCAAACCAGGCTTTTAAGCAATGTGTGAAGTTATCACATGGCGGCAGGTGATGCTTTTGTTTTTGATTCACCAGGCCCATGAATTTCAGAGGACCCAATGCTTTCACAGATGCTCCATGAACAAGATCACTATTGAGCTAACACCTCTTGTGTTCTGATACAGATGTCAAGCTTGCTCTACAAGCTTGGAGGGACATTTAAAACAAAAGAAGAGAAAATAGTGCCTTAAGCTAGTGCAGGTTCAGTTGAGTCATTATGTTTTAATGCCCAACCCTTGTTTGTTTTCTATTTCTCTTTGGAGATCTTTTGCCATGGAAGGTTAAAGATTAGTGAGATAACTAACAATAAATGTGTCTGGTGTTGTGACTTTTGACCAATAATTATAACTTGGGTTGACTGGAATGAATCCGTATCCAATTTTATTTAACATCCTATAGCAGCCAAATCGACAAGGGTGCGAATTAAAACCTTAGCCCTGTTGATTAATATCAAAATGGGGATGGCCATTTCTCTGAGCTTTGACAACAACCTGAGCCCTTCTCTTTTATCAGCAGCGTGGACTGCAGTGCTGCAGTAATTGCTTAACTGCTCCTTTGCCCGTTAGGACTCAAATGACTTGGCTTTGGAGTGGACTTAAGAAATGACTCAGAGTTTCAACAGACACACCCAGTTACTGGCTTTGTAGTACACTAAATGCTTTCCAATATAACATATTTTTTAAAGAAAGGCTGTGTATTGCTCTCTGTAGACCTGAGGGCATGTATTCAGTCACAACATAGGTGCAGGTTGAATGATAACTGTGCAAACTGCTGTCTCACACCCTGCCAGCCTGCTTCAGTCCTATTCTGAAAGGGTGCCTGGTGTGGGGAGAAGAGCCCCTCTCTGTGTAAGCCCCAGCCCGACTGCTACAGCTCCCAGGGTTAGCCACGGGGATGCTTACGCAGCAGGTAGTGTCCTGCGTACGTTAGAGGTTGCAGCTGCAGGTGGCCATTAGCACTCTTCCTGGTGCAGAGACCAAGATTAACTGAGATTTGCATAGGTGGTCAGTCATTAACAGCAGTTATGGCTTTGCTGGTCTGCACTGAAAAGGAGCACCTTACGGCCATACTGGTTTGTAGAGCTTTAACTAAGCCAGTCCTAGCGTTGGTCATGTCTGAGATAGCAACCAGCTTATCGAGAGCAGCCATCAGAGGTGGGCAGCTGCAAACCAGGGTTGTGTTGGAACCAGCGACTGAGGCAAAAAGCATCAGTGATTCTCATCACCAAAGCATCCTGTCGCCCAAGCCACACGATCTTCACTGTCCAGCCCAGGAGCCAACACTCCGGTCCACCCTGGTCGGAGTCCTACTGTAGGCATAGTGCAGAAATGAACAGATTCTCGAATATATGCTTTCTCACATTCACAAATCTTCAAGCGAACGAGTGTTACAAAAATAAATTAACTAGATTTCCAAAAGTTCTTAGATTTCACCTGCTGTCTTTTGTTTTTAATACAGATTAGGTGATTCTTCCACCAGAAAAGCTTTAGAAGCACTGTCTTCCACAATGAAACATGTTTATTAAACAGATTATTATCTTTTCTGCTTTAAGTAGTTTCTAGCATTTTGATGCCACAGAGGAAGAACAGCAGCAGGTTTAGTTATTAATAATATGTTGTCATGACAATTTTTTTTTGCAATGTTGGAAAAATGCTCTCAGTAGCATTCTAGGTGCAGCCAACTTTCAAGGTAGTTACAATGGCTGATTTCTTTGGGGAAGGGTGATAAGGGGTAGGACTTGCCTTCTCCTGAAATCTGAAAGGTTTTCTAGGACATAGACCGGTGTTCTTGCTTGCATTTGTAATTGTCCACCCAAGTAAGTGGTCCTGGGAGACTTTCTAAGATTATTGCGTATGAAGGAGAACACAGCATTCATTATACAGTTGAGATTTCTGTTTATTTTCAGGTTCGCAAATGCAGAGCAATTTCAGAAAGGTCTTTGAGAACTTCGTTCTTTGCCAGTCTCGGACTCAAGGATTCAATGACAGAAATTCTCTGGCAAAACCCCTATAATTCCCTAAAAAGAGGTCTGTGTCAGAACAAAAACTGCTAGAAATTTCTCTGTTTTGAAGAGAGACGTTATCTAAGCAAGAGAGATAAGGAGGTGGTTGTGGCTTTGGGTTTTCATCATCCCTGAGCTCCGTGCTGTTTTTAAGGAAAAAGTAGCCAAATGTGATTTCGGTCCCATCAAACGAGTAAACTTTACATTAGAGGAAGTCCTTCCAGAGGAGCAGAGTTACTTTTGAAACTATTTAGATGCCCGTTGTATTTGGGCCTAAGAAGATTGCTAAGACATGCAGGTATCCCATTTTACAACCACACCAGTTAAAATAGGAAGCAGAGACCACCGTTTAAACTCTGCCTGCTCGCTGCACGTCACCTCAGCATCATAATCTGCCCCCAGGTAATCAGATACTCTGGTCTTCCAGTTACTCTACTTTATATGAAAAATAAATATCCATTGAACTGGAGGAGGAGAGCACTTGCGCACGTGTGAGGGGGAGAGAGACCTACTCTGCTGCCAGAGATTAGCGCACTAATGTGAAATAAGGAAGAGAGGCCCAAATCTCTGGGCAAATAAATATTTTATCATCTACAACAAGTGGAAGGCCTTCCGCAAGAGATGTCTTGCTGCTGAAAACAGTGTACGGTGGATTGGGCCTCTTCTCAGGGGAAACCTGGCCTTGAGCTCAGGCAGGATGGTGAGAGGAAAGCAAGCCTCCCCTGCTGTGCTGCATCTCTATCCAGGGGACATGGGAGGAGACTTTTTTCTTCTCTCCACGTAGTTTTTATGAGAAAAGGCTGACCTGCTTTAAGCTTCTAAAGCAGGTCCCAGTTTGAAACAGAGCTGGATCCTTATCCGCTTTTGTGGGGCAGGAGTTAGATCCATTTTCTCTTCCTAGCAGAAACACCTCTGTTTTCAACAAAATTAACCCACCGCATCACATATAGCTCCTAGTAGCCAAGAGCTGGGCATGGCGATGGCAACAAGCGGTGAGTGAACCCTCCCTAAGCAAAACTGACCCCAACAGGCACCTAATCTCTCCACTACCCAGAGCGGGAGATGCAGGAACAGGAGCAGGATCAAGACGCACTTTTGTGCTTGCTCAGTCACACTGCCATGACAAAACCTCTCAAATGCTTGTCCCAGCCACCAGCCTGTCCAGTTTTTATTTGATCTAAGTGAACAGCTGATATTAAATATACATTTCTATATGAAGTGGTGTGCCACCTCCTTACATCTGAGGACCTGGGGAGGTCGTTTTGTTTTCTTAATTTCCCTGTTTGTATGAGTACCCCCAGGAAGGACAGCACTGGGCTGCAGCCTCACTTGAGCCTGGGGGAGACACAGGATCTCTACATAGAGGAGAGATACAGGGGCAAACAGCAGCAAAGAGGTATTGATAACCTGCCCAGGGAGGTCTGGTGCTGGGCTTACACAGAGGTCTTCCGCTGTGACACATGGCTTTTGGAGAAAAGGCCCCTTAGCCCTCTGGTAATCTCATAGATGAAGGAGAGAAACTTCCTAGCATGGAACTTGGGAAAAAAGTTTCTTTGGGAGGGGCAAAAAAACTTTTTCTATATATTTAGGATGTTTATGAGGAGAAGACAGGCTCTGTGTGAGGGATGGTGTTCACAACTGACAGCAGGGCCCTGTATGCTTGTGCTTTCTGGGCACATGGGAAGGGGAAGCAGAGGTCTTGCTTATGTCCTTCGTACCTGGAGGAGAACAATGCTCTACTGTCTTGGCAGAAGGGAGGACTACTGTTAGATATGTGAGGGTAGGGTTTATGAGTACTGATAAGGCAGCTCAGGTTAACCTGAGTAGCCCAAGGTCTTGTAGGTTAAGCCTATTTCAGTTGTAGCTCTGAGCCATATGTCTGCAGATGGATGTGCACATTTCTGCCACCCCAGGAAACTGGTCTGCTTGTGGCAGTACTGCCCAGATATGCAGAGATGCATACGGGCTGGCTTACAAGCTCCTCGGACTAGCCTTGAAACATCTGTCTCACAGGACTTCAGGGACCTCAGCACCCAGCAAGAGGCACACAACGCATGGCAGCAACAGTATTCACTGTACCCCAACACTGTGATGGCTGGTATCCCTTTGCGAAGAGAAGGTGATGATCTTTTCCCACCAAAAACATCTGAAGTGGGGAAAAAATTGTAGATCATAGTTGTGATCCTGGCTTCAGAAGGGCCAGGTCTCTCCATCTAGGAAAAACTTGACGAAGACATGCATCCCATGTGTTTGCCTCTCAAACCTTGGGAAGAGGAGGAGCAGCAGCAAGGAGGAGTCTTTCACACGTGGGTGATGGATGCCTGAGTAATGGGTGGCTGAGAGCATGCATGGTGGATGGGTGCTGTACGTATGATGAAACCCGGTGTCGTGTGAGGATGTCTAAGGTGTGCTGAAGAGTCCCAGTCTGTGTAGCACAAAGAGCTGTGGGACAGACGTTACAACAGGGGGTACTCCAGCCGGGCGGGATGTGGTTGCAGCTGAAATGCCCATGGTGAATGCAGCCCAGGGAATCCCTCATCTGATTTTTCCGCCGCAATCATTTCAGGATGGCGGAGGCCCTGGCCACCGTACCGACAGGCGTTTCTGTGGGAAGGATCAGGTTGCAGCACCGTGGCAGCTGAACGCACAGAGAAGATGGCTGAGATGAGCCCGTGTTCCCATAACATATGGTTGGGCCATGAAGGATTGCAAACACACTCTCTGCTGCACAGAGCAACTGTAGACGTTTAAACCACTGTTGAGCTTTTATTAAGTGTGTTTTGACTGTTTTCCCAAGCCATACTAGCACCATGTATGTTTGGGGATTAAAGCATAACTTGGGTACCTGAACACTACCTGTGGTGGCTATGGTTTGGAGAAATATCCAGGACATATGGTTAACTTTATTCATGAATAACACTTAGGGCACTAACACCTACCTGTGCTGTGGCTAACCACGTCAGGTGACATGAGGTTTGTAAGGATGAGTCATATTTTTATTAGAAAGTTGATAGACTAAGAAAGAAAGGGACAACCGCCCAGGTGCACAACTCCTTCCTCCAGGCAGAAGCAAAAGCAGCAAACAATAAGCATATCCCTTAAATTACATCATTTCCTCTCATGAAAGATTTTAGCTCTCCCTGCACAGCTTTCCTTTCTTATGTTTTTATCAGGGATGCAAAACTACAAAATCCAGTTTGGCACTGCCACGGTGTAATGGGACGGCCTCTGCAAGCACGGCAGGAGGCCCGAACAGGAGGTGTCGATATGTCCCCAGATGCACTGTTCCCGGCGTCCTGACGGGCAGAGCTGTCTCAGAAAGGCTACCCATCGCTGAAAGAGTTAAGAACATCTTGTCAAGGATATGCAGTTATCTGGAACTTTTGTTTATACAGAGAGGCAATAAAACATTCAGCGCCTTAGACCAGTGTAAGAAGGGTCAATACAAGCTCCAGCAGTTGTATATAAATTAACCTTTTAAGTATGGCCTAATCCATAATGATTCATTGACAGGAATTATTCCAAGAGGCTGAGCTGCAACAAATTGTAGCAGTTGTAGCTAACTACAGTACCTCACAGCTGCTGAAAGCTCGGCTGCCTCTTAAGATGAGGTATCTAAGGGAACATTTTAAAAGGCTTTGACAATGTATTTCCACAATACTTGTTAGAACTAGGATGTCTCCAATGATCTTATGTTCCTAAAGTGGAATAAAAGTATGAGGAATCTGAATATATACATGAAGGATGTTTTGAAAGATTTTTGCTTTTACTGTGGCGCTGACAGAATATGAAAAGGATGCTTCACTCCTACACACTGGAGTGGTCACCCAAGAGAGCTCATTTCTTCTCCTCACTAGGATTTAGCCAGGATAGTGCAATGAGTGTTTGAGCTGAGAAGCCTGCAGCGTATTTGCAATTGTCAGAATTAAAAGTGAAGGAAGACAAAACAACCTCTCCACTCCCACCCTCTGTCAAACATGCCTAATGAATAGCTGTGCATGCACTGTATCAGAAACCCCAAACGTTGACGGCGACGCGAGGCACTAATTTGTTAGTTATCATATCTGACAAATTGTCATCATGGTTCCACTCCTTCAGAGGGTGTTGTGCGTGTGACCCGGGGAAGGGCTCTCAGGCTTGAGCTAATGGGTGTACGACTTGGAACAGAAGATGATGTGCCAAGATGGGAACCACAGAGTGGGCTGCCAAAAAAGAACAGTATAATTATCTGTGCATAATTCACGGCCGGAGAATAAGCTTTCCTCCAAAGTTGTCTGCTGTAGAGCTGTACCAGATTCATGGCTTTTTCAGTGAGTATTCACAAAGTAGTGACAATCTGTGCAGAAATGTTCACTTCTCCAAACTTTTTTTTTTTTTCTATTGGACTAAAATAGACATTTCTATAGCACTCTCTGCTCTCAGGACTGGTCTGTTAAGACAAGCGATGACTCACAGATGTATATTCTTACTTTCTTGGATAGTTATCTTTCCCCTCACCCCACCTAATCCCTTCACCAATGGGATTTGAAAAAAAATAAAAACCTCTGCAAGGAAAAGCACTAAAAATACAAACTATTGCAAGAGTATTGGCTCACTGAATCTTCAGAGTTGCTGCTATACTGTGACAACAGTGGTCCTAGTTCTCCGATTCTCAGGACAAACAGACAACATGAGCCAAAGGAAAACTTCCTTTTAATTCTTAGCACTTTTAGGCAACAACACAACTTGCCAGTTCAGGTTCTGTTCAGCAGATGGCAAGGTAGGAACGCACCTCTGAGAGCACATGTATGTAACCGACTGCTCTTTCAGTTATTATTGGACTATATGTGGGTTATTTGGTTCTTTTACCCTCATCAGAGATACCACCTTTTCATCACCGTTATGGAAGATGGATACTTTGTCTCAGCAATGAGTAAAAAGTCATTTTCCAAACTATGTTCATTTTCTTGAAGGAGATTCAGCTTCCAAAAGAGAAAGCTCAGGAAATTCCTCAGCTAGTAAGTCCTTCTGGAGGAATCAGGGTGAAGGACTGAATGTCCTGTAAAGGCTATTCTGAATGGGAGGGAGAAGGCTCTTGCAGAAAGGCAAAGGAGATGGAAAATGTTCCCATAATTGCTGGCAAGGAAGATGCAGATTTTGCTCGGGCACATTTCTCTTTGAAAGCTGATCCTGTTTTGTAAGGGTAGACAAGGAAGAGTTGCCAAATTCGTAGGACAACGAAGTTTTGGAAAGCACTGGCAAAATATGTGGAATTGGATTAAATTTGACAAAATGTCATATTGCTTTAAGGCTCCTCAGGGTGTCCTGAACCATTTTTGCTCCACATAATGCAGATTTCCTGTAAAGCTTTGGCACTGCTGCCTGCATCCCGAGCTGCTCGAAAATGTTGCTATGGCCGTGCCCAAGCTGTAGGGACCTGGTCTCACGGGTATTTTCCCAAAGAATCGGTGCTGATCTCCCTCTGGTCTATGTGTAGATGCCCCTCCAGGGAAAGTCCTGGTGTTGTAGGGAGTTTGTGGGCATGTGCATGGGGTCTGTGCTGTTCAGGAGTGATGGGGCAAAGCTCACTGGGTCCAGTCGCAGAGCTGGAGGGGGCAGTGCTATGTGGACATGAGAGTTTGGGTCTGGAAGTGATCAACGTAAAGCACAAATGCGCTTCCAGGCCCTGACTAGCTAGTTCTGGGGTTGTGTGGGATGCTGCTTGTGCACTTGTGGTGCAAGCCTGCTCTGCATCACTACCTTGTCTTCTGTTAGTTCGATGATTTATAATCACGAAATGAAAATTCAGGACTGGAGAAAGATATTCTGGTTCTGGCAGAGCACTTCAGTCAGTAGGATAGTTCATCATTTTAAGCACACGCTTAATTGCTTTGCTGGATTGGGGTGCAACTTTCTTGGTAGATACTGCAAGACTTTTCACTTTCTAGGAATGCTCTTGGAAGGAAACAAAAATATTTCCTCTCTAAATGTTTGTGGAAAATGACTAAAAGCATGTGAGTATGCAACGAAAATTAATTTTCACTTCTTTATCGCGGTCACTAGACAACTCAACATAGCAATAAGGGCCTAAGGTTACATGAACAGTGAGGAATGAGCTCTGCACCCTATTAACCTGAGTGAGGAAACTGTGGGGTATGGACACGTCCTGCAGTTTGCACTCATGTAAGTGTCTTTGTCAGACTGACCAATTGCTCAGAGGGCATCAGACTGGAGCTATCTAGGGGGTGTCTCCTGGAAACACCCCAGGGACAGGCTGGTGCCACACCTGAGGCTGCTCTGCTGATAACCAGATCACTTCAGTTTCCAGAGATCTCAACCTAAAAGCTTTCATCAGCATTGCGTTTACTGAGAGGAAATTATTAAAAAAAAAAAAATCATAAAAGAAAAGTACTGGAAAATCAGGTGCATACATGTAACCAGCCCCAGCATTGATCTAACTTAAATGGTAGCACTTATGAGGCAGATAATCCAGCTTCTCATTGATCTTGGCAGTACTAGTAGGGGGCAATATTTACATTTGGTTGAATTGCTCTTGGACAAATTTTCTCCACAGTATTAAATACAAAGAAGCCTTCCATTAACACCAGGAGAGCAGGGTTTTTCATTCATCTATTTTTTTTCATCTATTTTTTAAAAAAAAATACATGGCCTGGTTCTCTATTCTGTTGTTGGTCTTATACTGGGATAGCTGCACTGAGTCGGAGAAGTAGCAACTACATCAAAGGCTGCAGCAAAAAAGAGTTGGACCCTGAATATTTGCAGCAAATAGCAGAAGGAGTTTTCTTCTCTTTTAAGTACAAAAGAACAAGGAATTATTATCCTCCTTCTCCCAGCAAAACAGAGCAAAATCAATATTCTTCCCTGGGTCATTTCTCTTAAGCTTCCTTCTTTCCCAAACACTCTCACCTTACACTGTCTCCATTCTAGAGAAATTCTGCTCCTTTGATGAAGGAAGGAGGGAAACAAGCTTTTTGGGGGAGGAATTCTTTGGGTGCATTTTAGGCTGAGTCGATTTGCACCGGGAAGCGTCTATTTCTCCCCAGGTATGATAAAGTTCAAACCTTGCAAAGCTGTGTGAGTGTGACGGTCCAAGAAGTCCTGCCCATTGCATCTGGGCAGTCCCATCATGTCCGGCCTGTTTTATCCTGCTGTCTGGTAAAGATCTTGACCCCTTCTTGTGTTCAGGCTGAGAATGAAAGAGCAAAGGAGTCGCTGCCCCTTCGTGTCCCACACCACCGCTCTGGCAGCAGCTCAGGGTGGTGATGGACAATGCCCTGCTGGACACTTCCAGCTGCCTCCTGGGAACACGACAGGGAGACACGGGTTGCAGGACAGAAGAGTTTACTGGCACCAGGAAGCCAGCATCTGTGGCATATCAGCATAAACAAAGAAATTGGCTTGATAGAGAGCCACATCTAGAAGCATTACGGTCCTCTCATGGGATCACACAGCATGTGGTACATGAACCCAGGTAGTGGACCCATAGCAAGCATGGAAGAGCGAGTTTATAGACCAGCAGCTAGAAAGAGAGCAAACAAGTAAGGTGAAGCGAGACAAAAAAAACCCATATAGCAGGGAAGCCAGAACCAAGTCTGTACGCAGAGCTGACCATGAGAGATAAAGATGAGAAAATGAAGGTAAAGAGTTTTTACTGTCTCACTGGGAATTAGAGGACAAGAAGCAAGTGAGATGCTGTTGCCAGGAATAATGCCTGAAACACTGGAATAGCTGATAAAGGTGTTTGATTAGAATCATGACCCTGCAGACAGAATGAGACCCTGGAGAAATATTGTATCTTTTACCCCACCCCAAGAAGCAGGAGCTGAGAGAGACACCGGCCTTGCAGAGCTGTAAAATCTATAGCTCTGGAGATGTTAAACACCCCTTAAATGAAGCCAAAATCATCTGTAGGACACATGAGTCCCTCCTACAGAAAAAATATAAAAAGAGGAGGTCTAGCCCTAGAGAAACACCTCCAAGTAGCAAGGGAACAGCTAGATATCCCAGGAAAAGGTCAAACCAAGGCAGCAAAGGAAGGCAGGGCGCCAGAGGGAACAGCCTACCAGTACCACAGGCAGCAGAGGCTGGTGTAGGAGCTCTGTGGCGAAAAAACGAGAAAGACTCAAAGAAAAACACCTGGCAAAGGCAAAGATGTACGAGAAGTGGAGAAGCAAAATGTTTGCCTCAATCCTACAGCTCCCCGGGGAATGAAAAAGCAGAATGCCTTTCGGATACCCGCAGCGTGGCTTCAGCTGCAGGAGGGACCTTGGAGGCCCTCACACCCAGTGGAGCACGGGCAGCAGCCTTCGGGACCCGTGCCTGCCCTTACATCCACAGCCAGGTCAGAGCCAGCTGGGTGGCGAAGCCGCGATGTTGTTGAAAGAAGCGATAAGCAGCAATTCTAACCTGGAGAAATGCGACCACATCAGGGTGATGTACAATAAAACCACCTTGAGGTCAATGGGCAAGGCAGGCTGTTGATCATAAATCCATGAAACAAGAGATGTTATTGCTGAGAGTTTATAACAGTTGACATTCAAGACCAACACCCAGGGCTGAGCACCGGGGCAGTGCACGGCCTTCCTCCGGTCACAGTACAAACCCTCGGTCCCCTCCGCTTGTACGAAGAGACAGACAGTCTCTGTGGGCCATGTCCAGGATTTGAACAGGACTAAAGGGCATAGCTCCATTCCCGGTGCCACGTCAGTAGAGGCAACATCGCCCAGAGGATCTGACCAAGACACTGTCTCCATTGGGATCAGAGACCTCCTGCCTGTATGTCCCTGTGCATCATGCATAAAGGGTAAAGGGGAGGATAAAAAATTCTATCCTGCCCTGGTAGCTTTGGGCACTCATTTTTGGACACGTCTGAAAGCCTACACAAGGTAGCAGACAGAGATGAATCAGGTCCAGAGCTTGTATGTCCCTGTTTCAGAAAGCGCATGATATACTTTACAATAGATCTTACGCTGCTAATTTATATAATCATCAAAATTTGTTTCTTCAGCTTGCACTTTTAAGAGATGGCTAAATTTGTGGTTTGCCTACTGTGCCAAGAGCCTGGCACGTGGCCACGTGCTTTCATGCATCTCCTTGCAGACTATGGGGTCAAAATCTGAAACCAGCGGTGCCATCCTCCAGCTGAACCAATTCCGTCTCCACGAGCTCAAAGTGCAATCACAGTGGGATCAACTGCCTCTTTGTTTGGCATCGGGATGTATAAATATCTGACACTTCCTGTGCAGGTATCTATATATTTCAAAGTAACTGACATGCTAGAATTATCAATAAGAGAAAGATAACTCACACAATAATCATCACTTCCTGACAGCTCAAATTTTAGAGGAATCCGCTCTGCCCTTCTCTTAATGAAAATGAGTAACGAAACCTTACCTGTGAGAAGTTTGTCTCTCACTTTCAAAATAGCTCAGCTGACCTCTGTTCCAGACTGTGTAAGAATCGTTGAGAAATAACAGGAGAGGAATAGGCAGAGATTTTAAGCTGGACATTCTCTCCAATAGATAAAAGACAGCAGAGATGACCTAGCTTTAAAACACGGCCTTGTTGAACATCTGCTTTTTTATTCCAATATATATGAGGTAAAGCATAAAACGTATATTTAAATGTGTATTTCTTTTGTAAATACAATTTTTGAAGCCCACTTGAGGTAAGACATCTGTGCAACAACGGCAGACAAAAATACACTATTTAATTCTCTTTGAAAAGTTATGCTTCACAATATTCTTCAATGGGGAATTGTGGATTTTTTGTGCTGGCAAGGTACAAGCAAGATCCAAGAAGACAATCCCTTGCAGAAAGTGCTTACACAGCCCAAATCAGCTCCTTGTGTACTGAGGACAGTCACTTCATTCTGCTCTAAGTAACATTTAAGCTAGAATCTATGGAGAGAAAAAGGAGAAGTTTGTTAAGCTGGATGCTGATGCTGATAGTAGTTGTTACTAAGTGCACCTGTCTCTCGTGAGTCCCTTTTGGAAGGTATATGTGTCCCTTAAAGATGTAATTAACACCTCAGTGGAGTATTGAAAGGGCAGAATTTCCTGGTTGATACCTGTTTCAACAGAAACAGAAAAATACTGGGCATCCTCTGGTTTGAAGCGAAGTGGAGATAATAACCAAAGGAGAGGGAGGACAAGGGAAAATACAGTGAACCCACCAGGATGCGAGACAGCCGTGATAAGGGTATGGGGGTTCTGCAGTGATGTGACAATTCCCTTAGCCTGTGGCAGGAATATCTCTCACTGATTAGAGCTAATTAGGGAGGACGAGGCTTGAGCCTTTTTGTCCTCCTCAGTAAATGTGCCTTTGGTGCAGACTGGTTATAGCACAGCTCCGGTTCTAAAAAGGGGTGTTGAATCTCCTTCCTTCACTGGTCCATTTAAATAAACATAAGCAGCTCTCTAGGTCTGTTATGCACAGTAAATCTATCTTGTTTCCTGATGACTGATTTCTTTGGCTCTGTGAACGAGGTGAGAACACCAGTTTTGCTTCTTTTTATCACTGTTAAGGAAGTCTTGTGTAATTTTCTGAGTGCTGGAAAAAGTTTAGAAAAGAGGTAAAGAGGTGATTTGGATTCTGGATTCTGCGCCTTTTATCGAGGGACCGCAACTGTTCTATTGGTGAGCAAGTTCAGAAATTTCATGACCAGAAATTGGGAACGACTGGTACTGGGAAAAGGATTCAGTTCTCTGCGCTAGCACAGATCAGTTAGTGAGATCAGTCGGTTGGAAGCTGAAGCTGGACAAACTCAGGCTGGCAATAAGGTGCACTGGCTTTTTAATAGGGGAAGCAATATGTTATTGAAACATTTCACTTAGGGTTGTTGCGGACATGTCCTTAAGCCAAGACTGAGTGGCTTTCTACAATTCAGGTGGGAGCTGTGGCTTTGGTTGTTTGAAAAGCCTGGGTGAGGTTCTGCTGCCCACATTACGCAAGTGGCCTCTAGCCTTCAAACCAACTCATCCCAGCACTCCAGATCAATGGGCACATCTCCTAAAGTTGAAAGGGCTGAACTGAACGTGTCCCTGAGATGTGTGATTTGAAAACCAAATGTCCCAAATGGCCACAAAATGAGCCTCCTTGGGGAATCCAAACGTTTCACCATATTCATCAGAAAAATTAAGACCTCCAGCACACGGGAATATGCCTGTGGTGACGTACAGTTAAATCTGAGCGGTACCCAGCAGCGTACAAGAGCACATATGCTGTGTCAGGGAGCAGTGGACACTTGTGCATGGCTCCACGCAATGCAAGCCACTGGAGAAGCCAAAGCCAGGTCAACGCCGGGCTGCAGCAGGCCAGCTTTCCTGCACTGATGCTTACCTACTGAACTCTGCAAGGTGAAAGGAGCACGGCTGAAGTTTCATCTCTTACATGACCCATCAGCGTTTTGCTGCAGCTTCGTTACTGTGCTCTTAATTGCTGTGCCTCAGAAGATGGTTTCTGGTCAGCCAAAGCCACCCCGCTCTGCAGGTTTCTGTCTTGGTGGATGCTGGCCAGCTGGGCAACGGTTTCAGGGTTCATACTTTCGAAAGCACGCGAGGCCTGAGGTGATGCAGAAGAGCAGGACAGGAACCACAGGCACTCAGGATTCATGAGGTAAGCCTGAGCACTGTGCATGTGACTGAAGAAGCATTTGCTCGTTTAGTTCCTTTTATTGTGTTTAGTGAAGTGTCCTTTCTTTTATTTTTTCTCTGGAATGCTGAGCCTTTTGGTTGGCACAGTTTGGGCTTTTGGCACATTTAAAATTTTTTTTATCCCTCTGCAGTTAGGGAAAGCTCTTTTTTTAACTATGAACTTTTTTCCACAAAAAAAAAAAACCAAAAACCCATGCCCAAATCTTAATAAAATCTGAAGGTGGCAGCAACGAAACAGTAGCAAGGCTAAGGCTACAGCTTCTAGGGCGGGTTCGCCTCATACAATGAAGAGATCCCCAACCCACTGCTAAGCCGAGATTGTAAGGTCTCATGGATGGGCCGTTTGGGTCTGGAAGGGTCCGTGGCTGAACTCGTAAGCCCTTCCTCTCCAGCAGGACTGTCCGGCCCTGAGGTGGGAATAGCGGTCCTTGCCTACCACGGCTGCCTATGCAGAGCCCCCAGGCATGCCCAGCCCTCGTCCGCGTGTTTGAATGCTCTTCTGCAAACACAAGGACGGTGTGTATATCGGGTGAGAGTATTTGCAGGTTTTGTCTGTGTAAAGTTGATGTACACAGAGGCTTTTAGGCATGACGATTGTACTGTGTTCGTATTTTATATGCTATGTAATATCAGCAGAATGTATCACGCTGAAACTGTAAATTGATTTGCATAGGTTGGTCACCTCAGAACAACGTCCAGCCTGCAGCAAACAGATGGGCTGTACTTAGGTCCAGAGATAAGGCATCTGTTGGTTTGTCACAGCAGTAAAAGTATTATCACTGGTGTTGCTGGCCCGTACCTGTGGTCCAGAGCACCCCACCTCCCCTTCTGCTCCTCCTCTGACTTTTGCCACAGCCAAAGGGAAGTGTGGAGAAGTTCAGCAAAGGTCACCCACCACCACCACCAGGAACTGCCCGAGCAGCGTGGCCGTGACAGAGGGTGATAAAGAAACACCTATCACCACGAGTGGCCGGCACGGGGTTAACCACAGTGAAATCCACCCTGAAGAATGTGTCTGTGAGGTTTCATCCTGAAAAAGGGCACAGAACAGCTCAATATCCCAGCGAGGTGCCACAGAAGGCAGTAGGTCCAAGTGCCTTGTGGAGGCTGTTTGAGATTCCCTTCCAAATAGCCCGATAAATCGCAGGCATGGCAGCAACACCGGCCTTGGTGGGGTCTTTGGTTGGGGGGGCAGAATATCCGTCAGCTGCCTAACGCTTGCGTCCTCAACCGCAGCGAGTCCAGAAGGTGCCTGAGCACCACGGCTGCGGTGCTGGCGCCTGACTTCCCCCAATTAGTTGCGTGATGGTCGGTGGGACAGGAGGCTGAGGGGGTGAGCAGGTCTTCCCGGACGGCACAGTGGGGGATGATTAGGCAGGGACTGGCAGCGTGCTCCTGCTGCTGCTACTGCTACCGTACGGTGCTTCACGGAGGGGATGCAGAGGCGTAGCAGGCAAGCAGCAGGAGAGTAGGATGCCACATGGCGAGGAGGAGGAAAAGAAAGAGGTGGAGGAGTAGGCAGAAGGGAGATTCAGTTTAACATGGCATGCCAGGCCTCCACTGCTGCTTCCCTCCCTCAGGCCTGCTCATCATGCATTTAATTTGCGCATGGGGTGAGGGGGATTTTGTTGGCATTGTTTTATTCTTATTCGATGTGCTCCTTTGCATGGCAAACACTGGTAGTGTGCTCATCGCTGTGCATATAGGCAGACGTGGCCTTGGGTGTACTTTAGTCTAAGGCCCTGATTCTGCAAACACATGAATAATCTACAAAGCAAGAGGACTTAGTAATACACTTAAAATGACACCTGCTTTCGTCTTCGTCTCTCTTTCCTACCCCCTCCCAATATCCTTTTGCTTCTGGATAGCTAATTTGAGCTTAGTATCGCAATCAAAATTTGATACAGAAAAGACAGCGATTTTTTTTAAAAATAGCAAAAATCTCAATTTAGAGGCTGACCTCATCTGTATATATTCAGTAAAACAAATAAAATCCACTTGTGCCCTGTCTCAACTAAGATTCAACATAAGACATCTCCAGCAGCAATGGCTCAGGAAGGGTCAGGCTTCGAATGGCGGCTGATACACAAGGGCATTGCCATTTGGAAAGATTTGTCTTAACCTAACTCGGAGGAATCTAGGTATGCGCTGCGATACATGTTTGTTTGCTTTGCTTATGGGCATTAACTTGATGTCTTTCAAATTATATTTGGGAAAGCATCTACTGGATTTTTGAGCAATTTAGTGGAAGGCAGTGCAATTACCTGTAGTTCTGAAGGAGGATCAGAAAATTAACAATAGTTAGAATGAGCATATATAAATTATATATATACGCACACACACACACACACATACATATGTTTAAAAAATAGATTTCAAGAAGCATTCCTGGGCTTCAGTGTGGAGGCTCCGAGCAGCAGCAGCCAGCTCCCTCTTCTCAGTAGCTGCAACATCATTACACGAAAATACAGAGACACGGGAGCCACTATTCAAATGTAGCCCCTCAACTTCGTGACCACAAGTGGGTTCTATTTTGGTCCTTGCTTTTGAGGCTGCTTTTGATGAAGGGATCAGAGTTTTTCAGCTCCCTGCCATTACATGTTGCTGTTGACCTCTACCTGCTTCTAGCTTTTAGAACTTTGTTTCCATTTCCATTTCTTTAGTGTGAAGGTTGGGGATGGGAATCTGTATTTTTAAAACCTTGGTGCCAACTGCTGTGTGCTGTTGTACCGCGGCTGACTTTCACCTCCCTTATATTTCCTCTTGTGTTCTTAGATCCGAATTGTTCGAAGTACCTACTGGAGTATGGCCTCTGGACCCACGTATCCTGCTGACCTGGGACATAAACTGCTGTATGGCAAATTCTGACTTGATCAAATATGCAACGGAGCCTCAAAAATTATTTAGGCACCTAACAACCACTGATTGTGGTAGCAGCTAAGCCCCGAACTGAGGATCTGTGCATTAGTTTTCCCGTGCCTTGATGTGTCCCCTTCAAAACCAGTCCTTCCTAGACTGCCTTTTGCTTTCCTCCCCATTGAGCAGACCGTGGCTTTTGGATATCCCTGCGCTCTTGTTGCATGATCCCTGGACGACGTTTCCCGTGGGCTGTCATAAATCTTCAGTCCTCTTGTATTTCACCTTATCTTCAGGCAGCCTGGGTCACAACGCAGCTGGTGGAGGAGGCAGCAAGGGAGCGAGACCCTGCAGTCACTGGGTGGCTGCAGATTTAAGGGTGCGCAGGACACAGGACATTGGGGGATCTTATTCAAACTGATCCTCTTCTTGTACAGTAGCCTAATACTGAGCCTAATAACATGACATTTCAATATTGCTACTGTTGAGAAAGAGAGGTAGCGATGCTATCGGGAGATGGATTTTTAGCAGCTGAGAGAACTGGCTTTTAGCCTTTGTAATCTTGCACTTTTGCTTCTGTCCCACAGCTGGGCTGGGTAACCTTTCAAGGTTATAAGAACACCTTTTATGTCTCCTTTTGCTCATCACTAGGAGAAGTTTCCCAATCGTTACCCACCTTCATGAATCACCTGGAGATGCAAGAGAGCCATAAATGCAAAAATAATATTATTGGTATCGTATTATTATTTTTCCCAAGGAAATCACTGTTTTCCACAAAGCAGAGCACATGATTTCTTGTTTATTGTGTAATAATAGCCTTGTGTTGTGATGGTAAGTAGGACACAGATACAGCTTTTCAGTGATGTACACTACTCTTTCTTATCTTTAATTAAATGCTATTCCCTTGTATTGGAACATATTCTGTGATTACACATGTTTACAGTCTCTAAGTAACTTACCATCAAATACACTAATGAAAATCAGTGCCCCAAAGCGACTTGTGCCTTTTGTCCTGTACTATCCCACACACCTCTCTCATTTTTTTTTTTTTTTATTATTGCTTCCAGTTTCCATTTTAAAAATTAAAGTGTTGAATTAAACACTTTCATATGAATTTCCTCCAACCATCTCTGCTTTTGATCTAGGGACATGTACCTATCCAGCTCTCTGCCCTTCCCCAGAACAGTAACCCCTGGGGATACCATAGAGCATAGAGATGATACAATTTAATAAAGTCACAATAAAACATCCAAGGCCTTTCATACTTTTTCACTTTCTTTAACTCAATTTATTTTTCATTTCATGGACAGAGATTTAGTCCTGGTATTAGTTTATGATTTTGCTGAAAGAATTACCGAACACATACAAAAAGGAAATATTATTTTTATTATTTATTTTGTGCCATGTATACCATAGGAAAAAAAAAAAAGAGTTGAAATCACTTCAGTACCGCTGTGTTTTTCATTACAAAGTTATTACATATAGAAATTACTCCAAATTATCTGAAATGAATGGAAATTATGAGGTTTAAATTCCCCAGGTTACTGCAAGCACAGCACTGGAAATTTATTTTGTCATCTTGCTGAACATAATTGCTACAACAAAATTTTTTTCCATTTTACAACCGCAGCATAACTTATTTATACCAGTGTTGTTGTAATTTTACATCAATAAGTTGCATGGGAAGGAGTACACAGGTGGTAATTGAAAACAATAATTTGTAGTGGGGTCCAGGTGGAACAGTTGGCTCAGAAAAGACTTCATTTGCTGCTCCGTAAATGCTTCGCATCCCTCTGGCCTTTGACTAAGGTGCTATCAAACCTCTGGTCCGCCCAGCGCCGAGGTGGCCTGATCATCCTAAATTACATTTCAAAGCGTCAGCGGAGGTGAGAGGAAGGACCGATCTACCCTGGTGGCACTGACCTGCCGATCACAGGGCAGAGGCACAAGCGAGGTGCTTGGGGAGAAGGGGAAATCAAAACTGGGAAAGGGGCGAGCACGGTCCTGGAGTCAGGAGCAGCATCCTTGAAAGGACCGAGCCGGCAGCAAACACCATGCAGGTCTGGGGCTGCTCTCGGGGTGTTACGGCCGATACCGGCTCTTGCCCCAGCTTTTCAGCTCAACCGTCTTCCATGAGCGTGGCGATACATCGCCATTTGTCGAAGGGAATGCTGTTATTTGATCATTTTCAATTAAGATGTGAGTAGTTGCCTGAGACACGAGCAATGACGTTCACATTCATACTTTGCTCCACTCTTTATGAACAGGAATGTGTAATTTGGGTGCAATACACAAGCACTCCCAGGCCAGGCATCCGCACTTCTCCGTTCCGTAATTGTCAACAGGAATAATGAAACTGCAGCGGCTGGTACTGAATCCAGAAACTGATGAATTTCCCCGTTTGAGTTCTGCTGCCCAAGTTAAAGTAATAAAAATAATAACAATCGCATCGATAACAGGTTACTATGGATATACCCTACTTAAATAAAATAAAGCAGGAAGAACATAGAGGAATAAAGAACACGAATGAACGAGGTGCCGTTCTCTTCTGATGTTCAGATTCCGATTTCCATGATTCACAAGAGACAGGCTGGAAATTTCTGCCATGAGTTCAAGCTGAAGATTTCATTGCCACGTTCAGAGCTTAGAGGTCTTTGTTATTTTAAACAATCCAAAGATTTCAAATCCGCTTAAAATCATCTGAGAAGGGGAAGGTTGAAACTTGCACTTGAAAGCAGCAAGAGCTGTCTGGATCCCAAATTTCAGGTTGTATAAGTTCTGAGGAGCACCTATGGAGGGGGGGGGGGTTCTTTGTCCCCTCCACATGCAAACGGAGTTGCACATGAATCCCTAGAGAGATACAATGTTCTCTGTTTCCATAATGGGGCAAGTTTTAAAAGTCCTTCTTCAAATGAAAATATCCCTCAATTTCTAGGAGTTTTTCGGGAAATTTTTTTTTTTTTTTTAAAGCGAAACTAGTGCTGGTTCACAAAACTCAGCTTATTGCACCAAGCCATGATGGCATCTGTTTTCCAAAGACACAAACAATCCTTGGACTGAATTTGTTAGGAAAGATGTGCCAGCTTTTTTTTGTAAAAAAGCCTCCCCAGCAACAGTGGATTTTGCCCATGTTCTTTTAAATTTTTAATTTTTTTTTTTTTTTTTTTGTAAATAACAATCCTAACCCGGGTGTTACGTGATGTCCAAGCGGCATCCTTAGTGGGACGGAGCACATATAGCAGATGGGATGCTTGAATCTTATTTACTTTGGATGCTTGCAAAGCCTCTTCCCCTCTACCTCTGCCTGTCGGTGTGTGCACTCAGATGCAGGCGGTGGGTTGCAGGATGAGAGACGGGGCTGGAGAGAATGGTTACCACCTGACTTTTAGAGGAAACCCTCGAGTCACAGATGTAGGGGCAGGTCTTGCTCTCGCTGCAGTCCCTGAGGGTCCTGCAAGCGATTTCATGGGGGGACACAACTGAATCCCTACTGTCGGAAAGTAGAGTAAAAGTAAACAGACCAAATTCTGCCTTTTGGAATGCACCTTTTAAACCAAGAAGGAAAACAGGGCCAAATCCTAAATTTTATCAGATTAAAAAAAAAAAATATTAAAAAAATCAGTGTTTTTCTGCTGCTTCTTCCTTGCTGGTTCCATTATTATTGCTTTGGGGAGGGGGGGGGAAGGTATGGTTTTGATTTTGTTTATTTTACCTGAAAAAAAGTGCGGGAGAAAACTGGCCCCCAGAATTTGGACGGTTATTTGGTACATTTAACACTTGAAAAGAGTTGGAAAAATGAGGGACTCTGCAAGAAAGGAAAATAAACACACAAACACACCCCACATCTCCCCCCTGACCCCCCAGACCATTGACTGAGCAGGGGACTCCAGGGAAGGTTTAGAATGTAAACGCTGAGGAAACCGCATTTCCTAAATTCACTCCTGGAAACATCACCGAGTGACAACCACCAAAAATAAGGGGACACCAAATGTCTTGAAAACACAGCAAAATCTGCATTGCTTTTGCCTCTCTCCAAAAAGTCTTGGGAATGGGGCAGGGGATAATACATTATCCTCTTAAGACTTCATTTCACTGCACCCTCAAATATACCAGTGCCATGGAAAAGAAAATCAAGTGAATAAATGTTGCAATTTATATATATTTGAATAGATAACAAGAACAATTTTACTGTTTGCCATAAATGAAAAACCCCACCAAATCATTCCTCTGATTGAGGTTCTGAAGCTCTGTTTATGGCTGCAAAGCGATTTGATACAAAAAAATTACACATTTTGAGTTATTATATCACCCAGAAATTTGATGCCACTTAACTATGTAATTTTCAGAAATGATATAAAACCACTGCAGAAAAATATTCAGGGAAGCCCAAAAGACCTCTTTTTATCTTTTTTTATGGGTCTAAAATGAGAACTCACAGAGATCCTTGCACTGTATGTGAAGGCTGAACTGCCACCTCGGGAGCTTTATTAATATGTATGTAAATATGATCTGGTTAGATCCTGTGTTTCTGTGTCTTTTCACAAGGTGGAGCGGCTAACTAAGCCGATCAGATCAACGCCCTGTGTTTATTCTTTTCTTTTTTTTTTTTCTTTTTTTTCCCCAAGCAGCAACATTTAAAGATTCAAAGAGAATGAGGACAGCAGCCTCATTTATGTCAAGATTGTCTCAAACCTCCTTCCTTCCTCCTCCCCCCCCCCCCCCCACTCCCAACTCCCAGATCTGTATCGAAAACAATTTACTTCTAACTTAACACGAGCTTTCTCAGTAAAGACTGGGAAGAAACTAAAATCACATCACCCAGAATCTGCAGCTCCAATTTTTCTTCCACTGAAAAGTTATTTGAGCAAATGGGGAGAAAGTGGAAATGCATTCGAAATGTGTCCAAGTGACACATCAAGCTTCTCCTCCGTGAGGATATTGGGACTTCCTCTTTACACTGAAGCCACTGTTATTTATGTATCTATATCCGTGCCAAATTTTAGCTAAAGACATTGCACGATTTAAAAAAAAAAAAAAAAAAAAAAAAGAAAGAAAAGAGAAACCCAGAAGCTGAACATGTGTGTGCGGAGAGTTCTTGACTCAGCATGCCTTGTTGTATATGAGATAAAATGGAATATTTAACGTCATATGAGCTTGTTTTCCCCTATGATAAGGACACTGTTTCTATATGAGAACTCCTCAAATCCCTGGTTTATTATGAAGACAGAAAAGATGATTACCTTAACACAAGATATTTTGTGCACAAGACTGTTCCCCCCTCCTCCCCCCCCCCGCATTTAAAACAAGGGACTACAGCACCTTTAGAGCTAGCGAAATGCTTGTTCTTGTCTTGCGGGTTATGCTCCCGTTTTGCCTGTTTCTTTCTTCCTTTGAGGGATTTTTTTGTTGTTGTTGGGGTTATTTTTGTGTTTTGGTTTGGTTTTGTTGTTGTTGTTGTCGTTATGGGGAGCTGCCACCCCAGGTTCGCAGGACGATGGAGGGAGGCCGGCGCTGTACCGGCCAGCTGCAGATGGAGGCGGGTCGTGGGATAGGTCAAGGTTAGAAAGAGCCTGCTATTGATCTGGCTTTGAACGCGAGACAGGGAGAGCAGAGAGACTAAAGGGGGAGCTGTGAGACAAGACATTAACAGCTTTCAGTGCTAATGATCACAAGTGCCAGACAGGGGAGGAAAGAGGAGACTGAGAAATCACTTTGGAATTTTTTTTTTAATTTTTTTTTTTTTCCCCCAATTGGGATGTATTTTCGGGGGAGGAG